>NW_027328721.1:29121095-29429498 GCF_048564905.1 Vicugna pacos | reverse complement strand
AAGAGAGCTGCGTGGAGTTGTCTCTCGAGCTCCCCCACGCACTGACAATGGTTCCGGAATCCTGAACGTGGGGAGGTTCCACCAACGGTCGGCAGCGCGTGGGTTCTAACGGGATGCCTGAGCTCGTCTCCCCTGAGTGTTTCCCTAATGTCTCTGTGCCAGGGAATGCTAGGGGGGGTTTGCAGGAAATCCCAGTGACAGAGGCTGCCTCCCCAAGGTCAG
The DNA here is from genome assembly GCF_048564905.1 of Vicugna pacos. Lineage (NCBI taxonomy): Eukaryota > Metazoa > Chordata > Mammalia > Artiodactyla > Camelidae > Vicugna > Vicugna pacos. Next base: position 29,429,276 of record NW_027328721.1, on the reverse strand, counting down.
GGAAGGTATTTCTCGGACTTCCCCGAACAGGGAACACCTGTGACTGAATAGAGCTGCGTGGAGTTGTCTCTCGAGCTCCCCCACGCACTGACAATCGTTCCGGAATCCTGAGCGTGGGGAGGTTCCACCAACGGTCGGCAGCGAGTGGGTTCTAATGGGATGCCTGAGCTCGTCTCCCCTGAAGGTTTCCCTAATTTCTCTGTGCCAGGGAATGCTAGGGGGGGTTTGCAGGATATCCCAGTGACAGAGGCTGCCTCCCCAAGGTCAGGGAAGGTATTTCTCGGACTTCCCCGAACAGGGAACACCTGTGACTGAAGAGAGATGCGTGGAGTTGTCTCTCGAGCTCCCCCACGCACTGACAATATTTCCGGAATACTGAGCGTGGGGAGGTTCCACCAAATGTCGTCAGCCTAGGGTTCTAATGGCATGCCTGAGCTCGTCTCCCCTGAGGGTTTCCCTAATGTCTCTGTGCCAGGGAATGCTAGGGGGGGTTTGCAGGAAATCCCAGTGACAGAGGCTGCCTCCCCAAGGTCAGGGAAGGTATTTCTCGGACTTCCCCGAACAGGGAACACCTGTGACTGAAGAGAGCTGCGTGGAGTTGTCTCTCGAGCTCCCCCACGCACTGACAATGGTTCCGGAATCCTGAGCGTGGGGAGTTTCCAACAACGGTCGGCAGCGCGTGGGTTCTAACGGGATGCATAAGCTCGTCTCCCTTGAGGGTTTTCCTAATTTCTCTGTGCCAGGGAATGCTAGGGGGGTGTTGCAGGAAATCCCAGTGACAGAGGCTGCCTCCCCAAGGTCAAGGAAAGTATTTTTCGGACTTCCCCGAACCGGGAACACCTGTGACTGAAGAGAGCTGCGTGCAGTTGTCTCTCGAGCTCCCCCACGCACTGACAATGGTTCCGGAATCCTGAGCGTGGGGAGGTTCCACCAACGGTCGGCAGCGCGTGGGTTCTAACGGGATGCCTGAGCTCGTCTCCCCTGAGGGTTTCCCTAATGTCTCTGTGCCAGGGAATGCTACGGGGGGTTTGCAGGAAATCCCAGTGACAGAGGCTGCCTCCCCAAGGTCAGGGAAGGTATTTCTCGGACTTCCCCGAACAGGGAACACCTGTGACTGAAGAGAGCTGCGTGGAGTTGTCTCTCGACCTCCCCCACGCACTGACAATGGTTCCGGAATCCTGAGCGTGGGGAGGTTCCACCAACGGTCGGCAGCGAGTGGGTTCTAACGGGATGCCTGAGCTCGTCTTCCCTGAGTGTTTCCCTAATGTCTCTGTGCCAGGGAATGCTTGGGGTGTTTTCAGGAATTCCAAGTGACAGAGGCTGCCTCCCCAAGGTCAGGGAAGGTCTTTCTCGGACTTCCCCGAACAGGGAACACCTGTGACTGAAGAGAGCTGCGTGGAGTTGTCTCTCGAGCACCCCCACGCACTGAGAATGTTTCCGGAATCCTGAGCGTGGGGAGGTTCCTCCAACGGTCGGCAGCGAGTGGGTTCTAACGGGATGCCTGAGCTCGTCTCCCCTGAGGGTTTTCCTAGTGTCTATGTGCCAGGGAATGCTAGGGGGGGTTTGCAGGAAATCCCAGTGACCGAGGCTGCCTCCCCAAGGTCAGGGAAGGTATTTCTCGGACTTCCCCGAACAGGGAACACCTGTGACTGAAGAGAGCTGCGTGGAGTTGTCTCTCGAGCTCCCCCACGCACTGACAATGGTTCTGGAATCCTGAGCGTGGGGAGGTTCCACCAACGGTCGGCAGCGCGTGGGTTCTAACGGGATGCCTGAGCTCGTCTCCCCTGAGGGTTTCCATAATGTCTCTGTGCCAGGGAATGCTAGGGGTATTTGCAGGAAATCCCAGTGACAGAGGCTGCCTCCCCAAGGTCAGGGAAGATATTTCTCGGAATTCCCCGTACAGGGAACACCTGTGACTGAAGAGAGAGTCGTGGATTTGTCTCTCGAGCTCCCCCACTCACTGACAATGGTTCCGGATTCCTGAGCGTGGGGAGGTTCCACCAACGGTCGGCAGCGCGTGGGTTCTAACGGGATGCCTGAGTTCATCTCCCCTGATGGTTTTCCTAATGTCTCTGTGCCAGGGAATGCTAGGGGGGTTTTGCAGGAAATCCCAGTGACAGAGGCTGCCTCCCCAAGGTCAGTGAAGGTATTTCTCGGACTTCCCCGAACAGGGAACACCTGTGACTGAAGAGAGTTGCGTGGAGTTGTCTCTCGAGCTCCCCCACGCACTGACAATGGTTCCGGAATCCTGAGCGTGTGGAGGTTCCGCCAACGGTCGGCAGCGCGTGGGTTCTAACGGGATGCCTGAGCTCGTCTCCCCTGAGGGTTTCCCTAATATCTCTGTGCCAGGGAATGCTAGGGGGGGTTTGCAGGAAATCCCAGTGACTGAGGCTGCCTCCCCAAAATCAGGGAAGGTATTTCTCGGACTTCCCTGAACAGGGAACACCTGTGACTGAAGAGAGATGCGTGGAGTTGTGTCTCGAGCTCCCCCACGCACTGATAATATTTCCGGAATACTGAGCGTGGGGAGGTTCCACCAAATGTCGTCAGCCAAGGGTTCTAATGGGATGCCTGAGCTCGTCTCCCCTGAGGGTTTCCCTAATGTCTCTGTGCCAGGGAATGCTAGGGGGGGTTTGCAGGAAATCCCAGTGACAGAGGCTGCCTCCCCAAGGTCAGGGAAGGTATTTCTCGGACTTCCCCGAACAGGGAACACCTGTGACTGAAGAGAGCTGCGTGGAGTTGTCTCTCGAGCTCCCCCACGCACTGACAATGGTTCCGGAATCCTGAGCGTGGGGAGGTTCCACCAACGGTCGGCAGAGCGTGGGTTCTAACGGGATGCCTGAGCTCGTCTCCCCTGAGGGTTTCCCTAATATATCTGTGCCAGGGAATGCTAGGGGGGGTTTGCAGGATATCCCAGTGACAGAGGCTGCATCCCCAAGGTCAGGGAAGGTATTTCTCGGACTTCCCCGAACAGGGAACACCTGTGACTGAAGAGAGCGGCGTGGAGTTGTCTCTCGAGCTCCCCCACGCACTGACAATGGTTCCGGAATCCTGAGCGTGGGGAGGTTCCACCAACGGTCGTCAGCGCGTGGGTTCTAACGGAATGCCGGAGCTCGTCTCCCCTGAGGGTTTCCCTAATGTCTCTGTGCCAGGGAATGCTAGGGGTGGTTTGCAGGAAATCCCAGTGACAGAGGCTGCCTCCCCAAGGTCAGGGAAGGTATTTCTCGGACTTCCCCGAACAGGGAACACCTGTGACTGAAGAGAGCTGCGTGGAGTTTTCTCTCGATCTCCCCCACGCACTGACAATGGTTCCGGAATCCTGAGCGTGGGGAGGTTCCACCAACGGTCGGCAGCGCGTGGGTTCTAACGGGATGCCTGAGCTCGTCTCCCCTGAGTGTTTTCCTAATTTCTCTGTGCCAGGGAATGCTAGGGGGGTTTTGCAGGAAATCCCAGTGACAGAGGCTGCCTCCCCATGGTCAAGGAAAGTATTTCTCGGACTTCCCCGAACCGGGAACACCTGTGACTGAAGAGAGCTGCGTGCAGTTGTCTCTCGAGCTCCCCCACGCACTGACAATGGTTCCGGAATCCTGAGCGTGGGGAGGTTCCACCAACGGTCGGCAGCGCTTGGGTTCTTTCGGGATGCCTGAGCTCGTCTCCCCTGAGGGTTTCCCTAATGTCTCTGTGCCAGGGAATGCTTGGGGTCTTTTCAGGAATTCCAAGTGACAGAGGCTGCCTCCCCAAGGTCAGGGAAGGTCTTTCTCGGACTTCCCCGAACAGGGAACACCTGTGACTGAAGAGAGCTGCGTGGAGTTGTCTCTCGAGCACCCCCACGCACTGAGAATGTTTCCGGAATCCTGAGCGTGGGGAGGTTCCTCCAACGGTCGGCAGCGCGTGGGTTCTAACGGGATGCCTGAGCTCGTCTCCCCTGAGGGTTTTCCTAGTGTCTATGTGCCAGGGAATGCTAGGGGGGGTTTGCAGGAAATCCCAGTGACCGAGGCTGCCTCCCCAAGGTCAGGGAAGGTATTTCTCGGACTTCCCCGAACAGGGAACACCTGTGACTGAAGAGAGCTGCGTGGAGTTGTCTCTCGAGCTCCCCCACGCACTGACAATGGTTCCGGAATCCTGAGCGTGGGGAGGTTCCACCAACGGTCGGCAGCGCGTGGGTTCTAACGGGATGCCTGAGTTCGTCTCCCCTGAGTGTTTTCCTAATGTCTCTGTGCCAGGGAATTCTAGGGGGGGTTTGCAGGAAATCCCAGTGAGAGAGGCTGCCTCCCCAAGGTCAGGGAAGGTATTTCTCGGACATCCCTGAACAGGGAACACCTGTGACTGAAGAGAGCTGCGTGGAGTTGTCTCTCGAGCTCCCCCACGCAGTGACAATGGTTCCGGAATCCTGAGCGTGGGGAGGTTCCACCAAAGGTCGGCAGCGCGTGGGTTCTAACGGGATACCTGAGCTCGTCTCCCATGAGTGTTTCCCTAATATCTCTGTGTCAGGGAATCCTAGGGGGGGTTTTCAGGAAATCCCAGTGACAGAGGCTGCCTCCCCAAGGTCAGGGAATTTATTTCTCGGACTTCCCCGAACAGGGAACACCTGTGACTGAAGAGAGCTGCGTCGAGTTGTCTCTCGAGCTCCCCCACGCACTGACAATGTTTCCGGAATCCTGAGCGTGGGGAGGTTCCACCAACGGTCGGCAGAGCGTGGGTCTAACGGGATGCCTGAGCTCGTCTCGCCTGAGGGTTTCCCTAATGTCTCTGTGCCAGGGAATGCTAGGGGGGGTTTGCAGGAAATCCCAGTGACAGAGGCTGCCTCCCCCAGGTCACTGAAGGTATTTCTCGGACTTCCCCGAACAGGGAACACCTGTGACTGAAGAGAGCGGCGTGGAGTTGTCTCTCGAGCTCCCCCACGCACTGACAATGGTTCCGGAATCCTGAGCGTGGGGAGGTTCCACCAACGGTCGGCAGCGCGTGGGTTCTAACGGGATGCATGAGCTTGTCTCCCCTGAGGGTTTCCCTAAAGTCTCTGTGCCAGGGAATGCTAGGGGTGGTTTGCAGGAAATCCCAGTGACAGAGGCTGCCTCCCCAAGGTCAGGGAAGGTATTTCTCGGACTGCCCCGAACAGGGAACACCTGTGACTGAAGAGAGCTTCGTGGAGTTTTCTCTCGATCTCCCCCACGCACTGACAATGGTTCCGGAATCCTGAGCGTGGGGAGTTTCCAACAACGGTCGGCAGCGCGTGGGTTCTAACGGGATGCCTAAGCTCGTCTCCCTTGAGGGTTTTCCTAATTTCTCTGTGCCAGGGAATGCTATGGGGGTTTTGCAGGAAATCCCAGTGACAGAGGCTGCCTCCCCAAGGTCAAGGAAAGTATTTCTCGGACTTCCCCGAACCGGGAACACCTGTGACTGAAGAGAGCTGCGTGCAGTTGTCTCTCGAGCTCCCCCACGCACTGACAATGGTTCCGGAATCCTGAGCGTGGGGAGGTTCCACCAACGGTCGGCAGCGCGTGGGTTCTAACGGGATGCCTGAGCTCGTCTCCCCTGAGGGTTTCCCTAATGTCTCTGTGCCAGGGAATGCTACGGGGGGTTTGCAGGAAATCCCAGTGACAGAGGCTGCCTTCCCAAGGTCAGGGAAGGTATTTCTCGGACTTCCCCGAACAGGGAACACCTGTGACTGAAGAGAGCTGCGTGGAGTTGTCTCTCGACCTCCCCCACGCACTGACAATGGTTCCGGAATCCTGAGCGTGGGGAGGTTCCACCAACGGTCGGCAGCGAGTGGGTTCTAACAGGATGCCTGAGCTCGTCTCCCCTGAGGGTTTCCCTAATGTCTCTGTGCCAGGGAATGCTAGGGGGGGTTTGCAGGAAATCCCAGTGACATAGGCTGCCTCCCCAAAGTCAGGGAAGGTATTTCTCGAACTTCCCTGAACAGGGAACACCTGTGACTGAAGAGAGATGCGTGGAGTTGTGTCTCGAGCTCCCCCACGCACTGACAATATTTCCGGAATACTGAGCGTGGGGAGGTTCCACCAAATGTCGTCAGCCAAGGGTTCTAATGGGATGCCTGAGCTCGTCTCCCCTGAGGGTTTCCCTAATGTCTCTGTGCCAGGGAATGCTAGGGGGGGTTTGCAGGAAATCCCAGTGACAGAGGCTGCCTCCCCAAGGTCAGGGAAGGTATTTCTCGGACTTCCCCGAACAGGGAACACCTGTGACTGAAGAGAGCTGCGTGGAGTTTTCTCTCGAGCTCCCCCACGCACTGAAAATGGTTCCGGAATCCTGAGCGTGGGGAGGTTCCACCAACGGTCGGCAACGCGTGGGTTCTAACGGGATACATGAGCTCTTCTCCCCTGAGTGTTTCCCTAATATCTCTGTGTCAGGGAATGCTAGGGGGGGTTTGCAGGAAATCCCAGTGACAGAGGCTGCCTCCCCAAGGTCAGGGAAGGTATTTCTCGGACTTCCCCGAACAGGGAACACCTGTGACTGAAGAGAGCTGCGTGGAGTTGTCTCTCGAGCTCCCCCACGCACTGATATTGGTTCCGGAATCCTGAGCGTGGGGAGGTTCCACCAACGGTCGGCAGAGCGTGGGTTCTAACGGGATGCCTGAGCTCGTCTCCCCTGAGGGTTTCCCTAATGTCTCTGTGCCAGGGAATGCTAGGGGGGGTTTGCAGGATATCCCAGTGACAGAGGCTGCCTCCCCAAGGTCAGGGAAGTTATTTCTCGGACTTCCCCGAACAGGGAACACCTGTGACTGAAGAGAGCTGCGTGGAGTTGTCTCTCGAGCTCCCCCACGCACTGACAATGGTTCCGGAATCCTGAGCATGGGGAGGTTCCACCAACGGTCGGCAGCGCGTGGGTTCTAACGGAATGCCGGAGCTCGTTTCCCCTGAGGGTTTCCCTAATGTCTCTGTGCCAGGGAATGCTAGGGGGGGTTTGCAGGAAATCCCAGTGACAGAGGCTGCCTCCCCAAGGTCAGGGAAGGTATTTCTCGGACTTCCCCGAACAGGGAACACCTGTGACTGAAGAGAGCTTCGTGGAGTTTTCTCTCGAGCTCCCCCACGCACTGACAATGGTTCCGGAATCCTGAGCGTGGGGAGGTTCCACCAACGGTCGGTAGCGCGTGGGTTCTAACGGGATGCCTGAGCTCGTCTCCCCTGAGTGTTTTCCTAATTTCTCTGTGCCAGGGAATGCTAGGGGGGTTTTGCAGGAAATCCCAGTGACAGAGGCTGCCTCCCCAAGGTCAAGGAAAGTATTTCTCGGACTTCCCCGAACAGGGAACACCTGTGACTGAAGAGAGCTGCGTGGAGTTGTCTCTCGAGCTCCCCCACGCACTGACAATGGTTCCGGAATCCTGAACGTGGGGAGGTTCCACCAACGGTCGGCAGCGCGTGGGTTCTAACGGGATGCCTGAGCTCGTCTCCCCTGAGTGTTTCCCTAATGTCTCTGTGCCAGGGAATGCTAGGGGGGGTTTGCAGGAAATCCCAGTGACAGAGGCTGCCTCCCCAAGGTCAGGGAAGGTATTTCTCGGACTTCCCCGAACAGGGAACACCTGTGACTGAATAGAGCTGCGTGGAGTTGTCTCTCGAGCTCCCCCACGCACTGACAATCGTTCCGGAATCCTGAGCGTGGGGAGGTTCCACCAACGGTCGGCAGCGAGTGGGTTCTAATGGGATGCCTGAGCTCGTCTCCCCTGAAGGTTTCCCTAATTTCTCTGTGCCAGGGAATGCTAGGGGGGGTTTGCAGGATATCCCAGTGACAGAGGCTGCCTCCCCAAGGTCAGGGAAGGTATTTCTCGGACTTCCCCGAACAGGGAACACCTGTGACTGAAGAGAGATGCGTGGAGTTGTCTCTCGAGCTCCCCCACGCACTGACAATATTTCCGGAATACTGAGCGTGGGGAGGTTCCACCAAATGTCGTCAGCCTAGGGTTCTAATGGCATGCCTGAGCTCGTCTCCCCTGAGGGTTTCCCTAATGTCTCTGTGCCAGGGAATGCTAGGGGGGGTTTGCAGGAAATCCCAGTGACAGAGGCTGCCTCCCCAAGGTCAGGGAAGGTATTTCTCGGACTTCCCCGAACAGGGAACACCTGTGACTGAAGAGAGCTGCGTGGAGTTGTCTCTCGAGCTCCCCCACGCACTGACAATGGTTCCGGAATCCTGAGCGTGGGGAGTTTCCAACAACGGTCGGCAGCGCGTGGGTTCTAACGGGATGCATAAGCTCGTCTCCCTTGAGGGTTTTCCTAATTTCTCTGTGCCAGGGAATGCTAGGGGGGTGTTGCAGGAAATCCCAGTGACAGAGGCTGCCTCCCCAAGGTCAAGGAAAGTATTTTTCGGACTTCCCCGAACCGGGAACACCTGTGACTGAAGAGAGCTGCGTGCAGTTGTCTCTCGAGCTCCCCCACGCACTGACAATGGTTCCGGAATCCTGAGCGTGGGGAGGTTCCACCAACGGTCGGCAGCGCGTGGGTTCTAACGGGATGCCTGAGCTCGTCTCCCCTGAGGGTTTCCCTAATGTCTCTGTGCCAGGGAATGCTACGGGGGGTTTGCAGGAAATCCCAGTGACAGAGGCTGCCTCCCCAAGGTCAGGGAAGGTATTTCTCGGACTTCCCCGAACAGGGAACACCTGTGACTGAAGAGAGCTGCGTGGAGTTGTCTCTCGACCTCCCCCACGCACTGACAATGGTTCCGGAATCCTGAGCGTGGGGAGGTTCCACCAACGGTCGGCAGCGAGTGGGTTCTAACGGGATGCCTGAGCTCGTCTTCCCTGAGTGTTTCCCTAATGTCTCTGTGCCAGGGAATGCTTGGGGTGTTTTCAGGAATTCCAAGTGACAGAGGCTGCCTCCCCAAGGTCAGGGAAGGTCTTTCTCGGACTTCCCCGAACAGGGAACACCTGTGACTGAAGAGAGCTGCGTGGAGTTGTCTCTCGAGCACCCCCACGCACTGAGAATGTTTCCGGAATCCTGAGCGTGGGGAGGTTCCTCCAACGGTCGGCAGCGAGTGGGTTCTAACGGGATGCCTGAGCTCGTCTCCCCTGAGGGTTTTCCTAGTGTCTATGTGCCAGGGAATGCTAGGGGGGGTTTGCAGGAAATCCCAGTGACCGAGGCTGCCTCCCCAAGGTCAGGGAAGGTATTTCTCGGACTTCCCCGAACAGGGAACACCTGTGACTGAAGAGAGCTGCGTGGAGTTGTCTCTCGAGCTCCCCCACGCACTGACAATGGTTCTGGAATCCTGAGCGTGGGGAGGTTCCACCAACGGTCGGCAGCGCGTGGGTTCTAACGGGATGCCTGAGCTCGTCTCCCCTGAGGGTTTCCATAATGTCTCTGTGCCAGGGAATGCTAGGGGTATTTGCAGGAAATCCCAGTGACAGAGGCTGCCTCCCCAAGGTCAGGGAAGATATTTCTCGGAATTCCCCGTACAGGGAACACCTGTGACTGAAGAGAGAGTCGTGGATTTGTCTCTCGAGCTCCCCCACTCACTGACAATGGTTCCGGATTCCTGAGCGTGGGGAGGTTCCACCAACGGTCGGCAGCGCGTGGGTTCTAACGGGATGCCTGAGTTCATCTCCCCTGATGGTTTTCCTAATGTCTCTGTGCCAGGGAATGCTAGGGGGGTTTTGCAGGAAATCCCAGTGACAGAGGCTGCCTCCCCAAGGTCAGTGAAGGTATTTCTCGGACTTCCCCGAACAGGGAACACCTGTGACTGAAGAGAGTTGCGTGGAGTTGTCTCTCGAGCTCCCCCACGCACTGACAATGGTTCCGGAATCCTGAGCGTGTGGAGGTTCCGCCAACGGTCGGCAGCGCGTGGGTTCTAACGGGATGCCTGAGCTCGTCTCCCCTGAGGGTTTCCCTAATATCTCTGTGCCAGGGAATGCTAGGGGGGGTTTGCAGGAAATCCCAGTGACTGAGGCTGCCTCCCCAAAATCAGGGAAGGTATTTCTCGGACTTCCCTGAACAGGGAACACCTGTGACTGAAGAGAGATGCGTGGAGTTGTGTCTCGAGCTCCCCCACGCACTGATAATATTTCCGGAATACTGAGCGTGGGGAGGTTCCACCAAATGTCGTCAGCCAAGGGTTCTAATGGGATGCCTGAGCTCGTCTCCCCTGAGGGTTTCCCTAATGTCTCTGTGCCAGGGAATGCTAGGGGGGGTTTGCAGGAAATCCCAGTGACAGAGGCTGCCTCCCCAAGGTCAGGGAAGGTATTTCTCGGACTTCCCCGAACAGGGAACACCTGTGACTGAAGAGAGCTGCGTGGAGTTGTCTCTCGAGCTCCCCCACGCACTGACAATGGTTCCGGAATCCTGAGCGTGGGGAGGTTCCACCAACGGTCGGCAGAGCGTGGGTTCTAACGGGATGCCTGAGCTCGTCTCCCCTGAGGGTTTCCCTAATATATCTGTGCCAGGGAATGCTAGGGGGGGTTTGCAGGATATCCCAGTGACAGAGGCTGCATCCCCAAGGTCAGGGAAGGTATTTCTCGGACTTCCCCGAACAGGGAACACCTGTGACTGAAGAGAGCGGCGTGGAGTTGTCTCTCGAGCTCCCCCACGCACTGACAATGGTTCCGGAATCCTGAGCGTGGGGAGGTTCCACCAACGGTCGTCAGCGCGTGGGTTCTAACGGAATGCCGGAGCTCGTCTCCCCTGAGGGTTTCCCTAATGTCTCTGTGCCAGGGAATGCTAGGGGTGGTTTGCAGGAAATCCCAGTGACAGAGGCTGCCTCCCCAAGGTCAGGGAAGGTATTTCTCGGACTTCCCCGAACAGGGAACACCTGTGACTGAAGAGAGCTGCGTGGAGTTTTCTCTCGATCTCCCCCACGCACTGACAATGGTTCCGGAATCCTGAGCGTGGGGAGGTTCCACCAACGGTCGGCAGCGCGTGGGTTCTAACGGGATGCCTGAGCTCGTCTCCCCTGAGTGTTTTCCTAATTTCTCTGTGCCAGGGAATGCTAGGGGGGTTTTGCAGGAAATCCCAGTGACAGAGGCTGCCTCCCCATGGTCAAGGAAAGTATTTCTCGGACTTCCCCGAACCGGGAACACCTGTGACTGAAGAGAGCTGCGTGCAGTTGTCTCTCGAGCTCCCCCACGCACTGACAATGGTTCCGGAATCCTGAGCGTGGGGAGGTTCCACCAACGGTCGGCAGCGCTTGGGTTCTTTCGGGATGCCTGAGCTCGTCTCCCCTGAGGGTTTCCCTAATGTCTCTGTGCCAGGGAATGCTTGGGGTCTTTTCAGGAATTCCAAGTGACAGAGGCTGCCTCCCCAAGGTCAGGGAAGGTCTTTCTCGGACTTCCCCGAACAGGGAACACCTGTGACTGAAGAGAGCTGCGTGGAGTTGTCTCTCGAGCACCCCCACGCACTGAGAATGTTTCCGGAATCCTGAGCGTGGGGAGGTTCCTCCAACGGTCGGCAGCGCGTGGGTTCTAACGGGATGCCTGAGCTCGTCTCCCCTGAGGGTTTTCCTAGTGTCTATGTGCCAGGGAATGCTAGGGGGGGTTTGCAGGAAATCCCAGTGACCGAGGCTGCCTCCCCAAGGTCAGGGAAGGTATTTCTCGGACTTCCCCGAACAGGGAACACCTGTGACTGAAGAGAGCTGCGTGGAGTTGTCTCTCGAGCTCCCCCACGCACTGACAATGGTTCTGGAATCCTGAGCGTGGGGAGGTTCCACCAACGGTCGGCAGCGCGTGGGTTCTAACGGGATGCCTGAGCTCGTCTCCCCTGAGGGTTTCCATAATGTCTCTGTGCCAGGGAATGCTAGGGGTATTTGCAGGAAATCCCAGTGACAGAGGCTGCCTCCCCAAGGTCAGGGAAGTTATTTCTCGGAATTCCCCGTACAGGGAACACCTGTGACTGAAGAGAGAGTCGTGGATTTGTCTCTCGAGCTCCCCCACGCACTGACAATGGTTCCGGATTCCTGAGCGTGGGGAGGCTCCACCAACGGTCGGCAGCGCGTGGGTTCTAACGGGATGCCTGAGTTCATCTCCCCTGATGGTTTTCCTAATTTCTCTGTGCCAGGGAATGCTAGGGGGGTTTTGCAGGAAATCCCAGTGACAGAGGCTGCCTCCCCAAGGTCAGGGAAGGTATTTCTCGGACTTCCCCGAACAGGGAACACCTGTGACTGAAGAGAGTTGCGTGGAGTTGTCTCTCGAGCTCCCCCACGCACTGACAATGGTTCCGGAATCCTGAGCGTGTGGAGGTTCCGCCAACGGTCGGCAGCGCGTGGGTTCTAACGGGATGCCTGAGCTCGTCTCCCCTGAGGGTTTCCCTAATATCTCTGTGCCAGGGAATGCTAGGGGGGGTTTGCAGGAAATCCCAGTGACAGAGGCTGCCTCCCCAAAGTCAGGGAAGGTATTTCTCGGACTTCCCTGAACAGGGAACACCTGTGACTGAAGAGAGATGCGTGGAGTTGTGTCTCGAGCTCCCCCACGCACTGATAATATTTCCGGAATACTGAGCGTGGGGAGGTTCCACCAAATGTCGTCAGCCAAGGGTTCTAATGGGATGCCTGAGCTCGTCTCCCCTGAGGGTTTCCCTAATGTCTCTGTGCCAGGGAATGCTAGGGGGGGTTTGCAGGAAATCCCAGTGACAGAGGCTGCCTCCCCAAGGTCAGGGAAGGTATTTCTCGGACTTCCCCGAACAGGGAACACCTGTGACTGAAGAGAGCTGCGTGGAGTTGTCTCTCGAGCTCCCCCACGCACTGACAATGGTTCCGGAATCCTGAGCGTGGGGAGGTTCCACCAACGGTCGGCAGAGCGTGGGTTCTAACGGGATGCCTGAGCTCGTCTCCCCTGAGGGTTTCCCTAATATATCTGTGCCAGGGAATGCTAGGGGGGGTTTGCAGGATATCCCAGTGACAGAGGCTGCCTCCCCAAGGTCAGGGAAGGTATTTCTCGGACTTCCCCGAACAGGGAACACCTGTGACTGAAGAGAGCGGCGTGGAGTTGTCTCTCGAGCTCCCCCACGCACTGACAATGGTTCCGGAATCCTGAGCGTGGGGAGGTTCCACCAACGGTCGTCAGCGCGTGGGTTCTAACGGAATGCCGGAGCTCGTCTCCCCTGAGGGTTTCCCTAATGTCTCTGTGCCAGGGAATGCTAGGGGTGGTTTGCAGGAAATCCCAGTGACAGAGGCTGCCTCCCCAAGGTCAGGGAAGGTATTTCTCGGACTTCCCCGAACAGGGAACACCTGTGACTGAAGAGAGCTGCGTGGAGTTTTCTCTCGATCTCCCCCACGCACTGACAATGGTTCCGGAATCCTGAGCGTGGGGAGGTTCCACCAACGGTCGGCAGCGCGTGGGTTCTAACGGGATGCCTGAGCTCGTCTCCCCTGAGTGTTTTCCTAATTTCTCTGTGCCAGGGAATGCTAGGGGGGTTTTGCAGGAAATCCCAGTGACAGAGGCTGCCTCCCCAAGGTCAAGGAAAGTATTTCTCGGACTTCCCCGAACCGGGAACACCTGTGACTGAAGAGAGCTGCGTGCAGTTGTCTCTCGAGCTCCCCCACGCACTGACAATGGTTCCGGAATCCTGAGCGTGGGGAGGTTCCACCAACGGTCGGCAGCGCTTGGGTTCTTTCGGGATGCCTGAGCTCGTCTCCCCTGAGGGTTTCCCTAATGTCTCTGTGCCAGGGAATGCTAGGGGGGGTTTGCAGGAAATCCCAGTGACAGAGGCTGCCTCCCCACGGTCAGGGAAGGTATTTCTCGGACTTCCCCGAACAGGGAACACCTGTGACTGAAGAGAGCTGCGTGGAGTTGTCTCTCGAGCTCCCCCACGCACTGACAATGGTTCCGGAATCCTGAGCGTGGGGAGGTTCCACCAACGGTCGGCAGCGAGTGGGTTCTAACGGGATGCCTGAGCTCGTTTCCCCTGAGGGTTTCCCTAATGTCTCTGTGCCAGGGAATGCTAGGGGGAGTTTGCAGGATATCCCAGTGACAGAGGCTGCCTCCCAAGGTCAGGGAAGGTATTTCTCGGACTTCCCCGAACAGGGAACACCTGTGACTGAAGAGAGCTGCGTGGAGTTGTCTCTCGAGCTCCCCCACGCACTGACAATGGTTCCGGAATCCTGAGCATGGGGAGGTTCCACCAACGGTCGGCAGCGCGTGGGTTGTAACGGAATGCCGGAGCTCGTCTCCCCTGTGGGTTTCCCTAATGTCTCTGTGCCAGGGAATGCTAGGGGTGGTTTGCAGGAAATCCCAGTGACAGAGGCTGCCTCCCCAAGATCAGGGAAGGTATTTCTCGGACTTCCCCGAACAGGGAACACCTGTGACTGAAGAGAGCTTCGTGGAGTTTTCTCTCGAGCTCCCCCACGCACTGACAATGGTTCCGGAATCCTGAGCGTGGGGAGGTTCCACCAACGGTCGGTAGCGCGTGGGTTCTAACGGGATGCCTGAGCTCGTCTCCCCTGAGTGTTTTCCTAATTTCTCTGTGCCAGGGAATGCTAGGGGGGTTTTGCAGGAAATCCCAGTGACAGAGTCTGCCTTCCCAAGGTCAAGGAAAGTATTTCTCGGACTTCCCCGAACAGGGAACACCTGTGACTGAAGAGAGCTGCGTGGAGTAGTCTCTCGAGCTCCCCCACGCACTGACAATGGTTCCGGAATCCTGAGCGTGGGGAGGTTCCACCAACGGTCGGCAGCGCGTGGGTTCTAACGGGATGCCTGAGCTCGTCTCCCCTGAGGGTTTCCCTAATGTCTCTGTGCCAGGGAATGCTAGGGGGGGTTTGCAGGAAATCCCAGTGACAGAGGCTGCCTCCCCAAGGTCAGGGAAGGTATTTCTCGGACTTCCCCGAACAGGGAACACCTGTGACTGAAGAGAGCTGCGTGGAGTTGTCTCTCGAGCTCCCCCACGCACTGACAATGGTTCCGGAATCCTGAGCGTGGGGAGGTTCCACCAACGGTCGGCAGCGAGTGGGTTCTAATGGGATGCCTGAGCTCGTCTCCCCTGAGGGTTTCCCTAATTTCTCTGTGCCAGGGAATGCTAGGGGTGGTTTGCAGGATATCCCAGTGACAGAGGCTGCCTCCCCAAGGTCAGGGAAGGTATTTCTCGGACTTCCCCGAACAGGGAACACCTGTGACTGAAGAGAGATGCGTGGAGTTGTCTCTCGAGCTCCCCCACGCACTGACAATATTTCCGGAATACTCAGCGTGGGGAGGTTCCACCAAATGTCGTCAGCCTAGGGTTCTAATGGGATGCCTGAGCTCGTCTCCCCTGAGGGTTTCCCTAATGTCTCTGTGCCAGGGAATGCTAGGGGGGGTTTGCAGGAAATCCCAGTGACAGAGGCTGCCTCCCCAAGGTCAGGGAAGGTTTTTCTCGGACTTCCCCGAACAGGGAACACCTGTGACTGAAGAGAGCTGCGTGGAGTTGTCTCTCGAGCTCCCCCACGCACTGAAAATGGTTCCGGAATCCTGAGCGTGGGGAGGTTCCACCAACGGTCGGCAGCTCGTGGGTTCTAACGGGATACCTGAGCTCGTCTCCCCTGAGTGTTTCCCTAATATCTCTGTGTCAGGGAATGCTAGGGGGGGTTTGCAGGAAATCCCAGTGACAGAGGCTGCCTCCCCAAGGTCAGGGAAGGTATTTCTCGGACTTCCCCGAACAGGGAACACCTGTGACTGAAGAGAGCTGCGTGGAGTTGTCTCTCGAGCTCCCCCACGCACTGACAATGGTTCCGGAATCCTGAGCGTGGGGAGGTTCCACCAACGGTCGGCAGAGCATGGGTTCTAACGGGATGCCTGAGCTCGTCTCCCCTGAGGGTTTCCCTAATATATCTGTGCCAGGGAATGCTAGGGGGGGTTTGCAGGATATCCCAGTGACAGAGGCTGCCTCCCCAAGGTCAGGGAAGGTATTTCTCGGACTTCCCCGAACAGGGAACACCTGTGACTGAAGAGAGCGGCGTGGAGTTGTCTCTCGAGCTCCCCCACGCACTGACAATGGTTCCGGAATCCTGAGCGTGGGGAGGTTCCACCAACGGTCGTCAGCGCGTGGGTTCTAACGGAATGCCGGAGCTCGTCTCCCCTGAGGGTTTCCCTAATGTCTCTGTGCCAGGGAATGCTAGGGGTGGTTTGCAGGAAATCCCAGTGACAGAGGCTGCCTCCCCAAGGTCAGGGAAGGTATTTCTCGGACTTCCCCGAACAGGGAACACCTGTGACTGAAGAGAGCTTCGTGGAGTTTTCTCTCGAGCTCCCCCACGCACTGACAATGGTTCCGGAATCCTGAGCGTGGGGAGGTTCCAACAACGGTCGGCAGCGCGTGGGTTCTAACGGGATGCCTGAGCTCGTCTCCCCTGAGTGTTTTCCTAATTTCTCTGTGCCAGGGAAGGTAGGGGGGTTTTGCAGGAAATCCCAGTGACAGAGGCTGCCTCCCCAAGGTCAAGGAAAGTATTTCTCGGACTTCCCCGAACCGGGAACACCTGTGACTGAAGAGAGCTGCGTGCAGTTGTCTCTCGAGCTCCCCCACGCACTGACAATGGTTCCGGAATCCTGAGCGTGGGGAGGTTCCACCAACGGTCGGCAGCGCTTGGGTTCTTTCGGGATGCCTGAGTTCGTCTCCCCTGAGGGTTTCCCTAATGTCTCTGTGCCAGGGAATGCTAGGGGGGGTTTGCAGGAAATCCCAGTGACAGAGGCTGCCTCCCCACGTTCAGGGAAGGTATTTCTCGGACTTCCCCGAACAGGGAACACCTGTGACTGAAGAGAGCTGCGTGGAGTTGTCTCTCGAGCTCCCCCACGCACTGACAATGGTTCCGGAATCCTGAGCGTGGGGAGGTTCCACCAACGGTCGGCAGCGAGTGGGTTCTAACGGGATGCCTGAGCTCGTTTCCCGTGAGGGTTTCCCTAATGTCTCTGTGCCAGGGAATGCTAGGGGGAGTTTGCAGGATATCCCAGTGACAGAGGCTGCCTCCCAAGGTCAGGGAAGGTATTTCTCGGACTTCCCCGAACAGGGAACACCTGTGACTGAAGAGAGCTGCGTTGAGTTGTCTCTCGAGCTCCCCCACGCACTGACAATGGTTCCGGAATCCTGAGCATGGGGAGGTTCCACCAACGGTCGGCAGCGCGTGGGTTCTAACGGAATGCCGGAGCTCGTCTCCCCTGTGGGTTTCCCTAATGTCTCTGTGCCAGGGAATGCTAGGGGTGGTTTGCAGGAAATCCCAGTGACAGAGGCTGCCTCCCCAAGGTCAGGGAAGGTATTTCTCGGACTTCCCCGAACAGGGAACACCTGTGACTGAAGAGAGCTTCGTGAAGTTTTCTCTCGAGCTCCCCCACGCACTGACAATGGTTCCGGATTCCTGAGCGTGGGGAGGTTCCACCAACGGTCGGCAGCGCGTGGGTTCTAACGGGATGCCTGAGCTCGTCTCCCCTGAGTGTTTTCCTAATTTCTCTGTGCCAGGGAATGCTAGGGGGGTTTTGCAGGAAATCCCAGTGACAGAGGCTGCCTCCCCAAGGTCAAGGAAAGTATTTCTCGGACTTCCCCGAACAGGGAACACCTGTGACTGAAGAGAGCTGCGTGCAGTTGTCTCTCGAGCTCCCACACGCACTGACAATGGTTCTGGAATCCTGAGCGTGGGGAGGTTCCACCAACGGTCGGCAGCGCGTGGGTTCTAACGGGATGCCTGAGCTCGTCTCCCCTGAGGGTTTCCCTAATGTCTCTGTGCCAGGGAATGCTAGGGGGGTTTTGCAGGAAATCCCAGTGACAGAGGCTGCCTCCCCAAGGTCAGGGAAGGTATTTCTCGGACTTCCCCGAACAGGGAACACCTGTGACTGAAGAGAGCTGCGTGGAGTTCTCTCTCGAGCTCCCCCACGCACTGACAATGGTTCCGGAATCCTGAGCGTGGGGAGGTTCCACCAACGGTCGGCAGCGAGTGGGTTCTAACGGGATGCCTGAGCTCGTCTCCCCTGATGTTTTCCCTAATGTCTCTGTGCCAGGGAATGCTTGGGGGGTTTTCAGGAATTCCAAGTGACAGAGGCTGCCTCCCCAAGGTCAGGGAAGGTCTTTCTCGGACTTCCCCGAACAGGGAACACCTGTGACTGAAGAGAGATGCGTGGAATTGTCTCTCGAGCTCCCCCACGCACTGACAATTTTTCCGGAATACTGAGCGTGGGGAGGTTCCACCAAATGTCGTCAGCCTAGGGTTCTAATGGGATGCCTGAGCTCGTCTCCCCTGAGGGTTTCCCTAATGTCTCTGTGCCAGGGAATGCTAGGGGGGGTTTGCAGGAAATCCCAGTGACAGAGGCTGCCTCCCCAAGGTCAGGGAAGGTATTTCTCGGACTTCCCCGAACAGGGAACACCTGTGACTGAAGAGAGCTGCGTGGAGTTGTCTCTCGAGCTCCCCCACGCACTGAAAATGGTTCCGGAATCCTGAGCGTGGGGAGGTTCCACCAACGGTCGGCAGCTCGTGGGTTCTAACGGGATACCTGAGCTCGTCTCCCCTGAGAGTTTCCCTAATATCTCTGTGTCAGGGAATGCTAGGGGGGGTTTGCAGGAAATCCCAGTGACAGAGGCTGCCTCCCCAAGGTCAGGGAAGGTATTTCTCGGACTTCCCCGAACAGGGAACACCTGTGACTGAAGAGAGCTGCGTGGAGTTGTCTCTCGAGCTCCCCCACGCACTGACAATGGTTCCGGAATCCTGAGCGTGGGGAGGTTCCACCAACGGTCGGCAGAGCGTGGGTTCTAACGGGATGCCTGAGCTCGTCTCCCCTGAGGGTTTCCCTAATATATCTGTGCCAGGGAATGCTAGGGGGGGTTTGCAGGATATCCCAGTGACAGAGGCTGCCTCCCCAAGGTCAGGGAAGGTATTTCTCGGACTTCCCCGAACAGGGAACACCTGTGACTGAAGAGAGCGGCGTGGAGTTGTCTCTCGAGCTCCCCCACGCACTGACAATGGTTCCGGAATCCTGAGCGTGGGGAGGTTCCACCAACGGTCGTCAGCGCGTGGGTTCTAACGGACTGCCGGAGCTCGTCTCCCCTGAGGGTTTTCCTAATGTCTCTGTGCCAGGGAATGCTAGGGGTGGTTTGCAGGAAATCCCAGTGACAGAGGCTGCCTCCCCAAGGTCAGGGAAGGTATTTCTCGGACTTCCCCGAACAGGGAACACCTGTGACTGAAGAGAGCTTCGTGGAGTTTTCTCTCGATCTCCCCCACGCACTGACAATGGTTCCGGAATCCTGAGCGTGGGGAGGTTCCACCAACGGTCGGCAGCGCGTGGGTTCTAACGGGATGCCTGAGCTCGTCTCCCCTGAGTGTTTTCCTAATTTCTCTGTGCCAGGGAATGCTAGGGGGGTTTTGCAGGAAATCCCAGTGACAGAGGCTGCCTCCCCAAGGTCAAGGAAAGTATTTCTCGGACTTCCCCGAACCGGGAACACCTGTGACTGAAGAGAGCTGCGTGCAGTTGTCTCTCGAGCTCCCCCACGCACTGACAATGGTTCCGGAATCCTGAGCGTGGGGAGGTTCCACCAACGGTCGGCAGCGCTTGGGTTCTTTCGGGATGCCTGAGCTCGTCTCCCCTGAGGGTTTTCCTAATGTCTCTGTGCCAGGGAATGCTAGGGGGGGTTTGCAGGAAATCCCAGTGACAGAGGCTGCCTCCCCACGGTCAGGGAAGGTATTTCTCGGACTTCCCCGAACAGGGAACACCTGTGACTGAAGAGAGCTGCGTGGAGTTGTCTCTCGATCTCCCCCACGCACTGACAATGGTTCCGGAATCCTGAGCGTGGGGAGGTTCCACCAACGGTCGGCAGCGAGTGGGTTCTAACGGGATGCCTGAGCTCGTTTCCCCTGAGGGTTTCCCTAATGTCTCTGTGCCAGGGAATGCTAGGGGGAGTTTGCAGGATATCCCAGTGACAGAGGCTGCCTCCCAAGGTCAGGGAAGGTATTTCTCGGACTTCCCCGAACAGGGAACACCTGTGACTGAAGAGAGCTGCGTGGAGTTGTCTCTCGAGCTCCCCCACGCACTGACAATGGTTCCGGAATCCTGAGCATGGGGAGGTTCCACCAACGGTCGGCAGCGCGTGGGTTCTAACGGAATGCCGGAGCTCGTCTCCCCTGTGGGTTTCCCTAATGTCTCTGTGCCAGGGAATGCTAGGGGTGGTTTGCAGGAAATCCCAGTGAAAGAGGCTGCCTCCCCAAGGTCAGGGAAGGTATTTCTCGGACTTCCCCGAACAGGGAACACCTGTGACTGAAGAGAGCTTCGTGGAGTTTTCTCTCGAGCTCCCCCACGCACTGACAATGGTTCCGGATTCCTGAGCGTGGGGAGGTTCCACCAACGGTCGGCAGCGCGTGGGTTCTAACGGGATGCCTGAGCTCGTCTCCCCTGAGTGTTTTCCTAATTTCTCTGTGCCAGGGAATGCTAGGGGGGTTTTGCAGGAAATCCCAGTGACAGAGGCTGCCTCCCCAAGGTCAAGGAAAGTATTTCTCGGACTTCCCCGAACAGGGAACACCTGTGACTGAAGAGAGCTGCGTGGAGTTCTCTCTCGAGCCCCCCACGCACTGACAATGGTTCCGGAATCCTGAGCGTGGGGAGGTTCCACCAACGGTCGGCAGCGCGTGGGTTCTAACGGGATGCCTGAGCTCGTCTCCCCTGAGGGTTTCCCTAATGTCTCTGTGCCAGGGAATACTAGGGGGGGTTTGCAGGAAATCCCAGTGACAGAGGCTGCCTCCCCAAGGTCAGGGAAGGTATTTCTCGGACTTCCCCGAACAGGGAACACCTGTGACTGAAGAGAGCTGCGTGGAGTTCTCTCTCGAGCTCCCCCACGCACTGACAATGTTTCCGGAATCCTGAGCGTGGGGAGGTTCCACCAACGGTCGGCAGCGAGTGGGTTCTAACGGGATGCCTGAGCTCGTCTCCCCTGAGGGTTTCCCTAATGTCTCTGTGCCAGGGAATGCTTGGGGGGTTTTCAGGAATTCCAAGTGCCAGAGGCTGCCTCCCCAAGGTCAGGGAAGGTCTTTCTCGGACTTCCCCGAACAGGGAACACCTGTGACTGAAGAGAGCTGCGTGGAGTTGTCTCTCGAGCACCCCCACGCACTGAGAATGTTTCCGGAATCATGAACGTGAGGAGGTTCCACCAACGGTCGGCAGCGAGTGGGTTCTAACGGGATGCCTGAGCTCGTCTCCCCTGAGGGTTTTCCTCAGGTCTCTGTGCCAGGGAATGCTAGGGGGGGTTTGCAGGAAATCCCAGTGACAGAGGCTGCCTCCCCAAGGTCAGGGAAGGTATTTCTCGGACTTCCCCGAACAGGGAACACCTGTGACTGAAGAGAGCTGCGTGGAGTTGTCTCTCGAGCTCCCCCACGCACTGACAATGGTTCCAGAATCCTGAGCGTGGGGAGGTTCCACCAACGGTCAGCAGCGCGTGGGCTCTAACGGGATGCCTGAGCCCGTCTCCCCTGAGGGCTTCCCTAATGTCTCTGTGCCAGGGAATTCTAGGGGGTGTTTGCAGGAAATCCCAGTGACAGAGGCTGCCCCCCCAAGGTCAGGGAAGTTATTTCTCGGACTTCCCCGAACAGGGAACACCTGTGACTGAAGAGAGATGCGTGGAGTTGTCTCTCGAGCTCCCCCACGCACTGACAATATTTCCGGAATACTGAGCGTGGGGAGGTTCCACCAACTGTCGTCAGCCTAGGGTTCTAATGGGATGCCTGAGCTCGTCTCCCTTGAGGGTTTCCCTAATTTCTCTGTGCCAGGGAATGCTAGGGGGTTTTGCAGGAAATCTCAGTGACAGAGGCTGCATCCCCAAGGTCAGGGAAGTTATTTCTTGGACTTCCCCGAACAGGGAACACCTGTGACTGAAGAGAGCTGCGTGGAGTTGTCTCTCGAGCTCCCCCACGCACTGACAATGGTTCCGGAATCCTGAGCGTGGGGAGGTTCCACCAACGGTCGGCAGCGCGTGAGTTCTAACGGGATACCTGAGCTCGTCTCCCCTGAGGGTTTCCCTAATATCTCTGTGCCAGGGAATGCTAGGGGGGGTTTGCAGGAAATCCCAGTGACAGAGGCTGCCTCCCCAAGGTCAGGGAAGGTATTTCTCGGCTTCCCTGAACAGGGAACACCTGTGACTGAAGAGAGCTGCGTGGAGTTGTCTCTCGAGCTCCCCCACGCACTGACAATATTTCCGGATTACTGAGCGTGGGGAGGTTCCACCAACTGTCGTCAGCCTAGGGTTCTAATGGGATGCCTGAGCTCGTCTCCCCTGAGGGTTTCCCTAATGTCTCTGTGCCAGGAAATGCTAGCGGGGGTTTGCAGGAAATCCCAGTTACAGAGGCTGCCTCCCAAAGGTCAGGGAAGGTATTTCTCGGACTTCCCCGAACAGGGAACACCTGTGACTGAAGAGAGCTGCGTGGAGTTGTCTCTCGAGCTCCCCCACGCACTGAGAATGGTTCCGGAATCCTGAGCGTGAGGAGGTTCCACCAACGGTCGGCAGCGAGTGGGTTCTAACGGGATGCCTGAGCTCGTCTCCCCTGAGTGTTTTCCTAAGGTCTCTGTGCCAGGGAATGCTAGGGGTGTTTTGCAGGAAATCCCAGTGACAGAGGCTGCCTCCCCAAGGTCAGGGAAGATATTTCTCGGACTTCCCCGAACAGTGAACACCTGTGACTGAAGAGAGCTGCGTGGAGTTGTCTCTCGAGCTCCCCCACGCACTGACAATGGTTCCAGAATCCTGAGCGTGGGGAGGTTCCACCAACGGTCGGCAGCGCGTGGGTTCTAACGGGATGCCTGAGTTCGTCTCCCCTGAGGGTTTCCCTAATGTCTCTGTGCCAGGGAATGCTAGGGGGGGTTTGCAGGAAATCCCAGTGACAGAGGCTGCCTCCCCAAGGTCAGGGAAGGTATTTCTCGGACTTCCCCGAACAGGGAACACCTGTGACTGAAGAGAGCTGCGTGGAGTTGTCTCTCGAGCTCCCCCACGCACTGACAATGTTTCCGGAATTCTGAGCGTGGGGAGGTTCCACCAACGGTCGGCAGCGCGTGGGTTCTAACGGGATGCCTGAGCTCGTCTCCCCTGAGGGTTTCCCTAATGTCTCTGTGCCAGGGAATGCCAGGGGGGGTTTGCAGGAAATCCCAGTGACAGAGGCTGCCTCCCCAAGGTCAGGGAAGGTATTTCTCGGACTTCCCCGAACAGGGAACACCTGTGACTGAAGAGAGCTGCGTGGAGTTGTCTCTCGAGCTCCCCCACGCACTGACAATGGTTCCGGAATCCTGAGCGTGGGGAGGTTCCAGCAACGGTCGTCAGCGCGTGGGTTCTAACGGGATGCCTGAGCTCGTCTCCCCTGAGTGTTTCCCTAATATCTCTGTGCCAGGGAATGCTAGGGGGGGTTTGCAGGAAATCCCAGTGACAGAGGCTGCCTCCCCAAGGTCAGGGAAGGTATTTCTCGGACTTCCCCGAACAGGGAACACCTGTGACTGAAGAGAGCTGCGTGGAGTTGTCTCTCGAGCTCCCCCACGGACTGACAATTTTTCCGGAATCCTGAGCGTTGGGAGGTTCCACCAACGGTCGGCAGCGCGTGGGGTCTAACGGGATGCCTGAGCTCGTCTTCCCTGAGTGTTTTTCTAATGTTTCTGTGCCAGGGAATGCTAGGGGGGGTTTGCAGGATATCCCAGTGACAGAGGCTGCCTCCCCAAGGTCAGGGAAGGTATTTCTCAGACTTCCCCGAACAGGGAACACCTGTGACTGAAGAGAGCTGCGTGGAGTTGTCTCTCGAGCTCCCCCACGCACTGACAATGGTTCCGGAATCCTGAGCGTGGGGAGGTTCCACCAACGGTCGGCAGCGCGTGGGTTCAAACGGGATGCCTGAGCTCGTCTCCCCTGAGCTTTTCCCTAATATCTCTGTGCCAGGGAATGCTGGAGGGGGGTTTGCAGGAAATCCCAGTGACAGAGGCTGCCTCCCCAAGGTCAGGGAAGGTATTTCTCGGACTTCCCCGAACAGGGAACACCTGTGACTGAAGAGAGCTGCGTGTAGTTGTCTCTCGAGCTCCCCCACGCACTGACAATGGTTCCGGAATCCTGAGCATGGGGAGGTTCCACCAAAGGTCGGCAGCGCGTGGGTTCTAACGGGATGCCTGAGCTCGTCTCCCCTGAGGGTTTCCCTAATGTCTCTGTGCCAGGGAATGCTAGGGGGGGTTTGCAGTCTATCCCAGTCACAGAGGGTGCCTCCCCAAGGTCAGGGAATGTATTTCTCGGACATCCCCTAACAGGGAACACCTGTGACTGAAGAGAGCTGCGTGGAGTTGTCTCTCGAGCTCCCCCACGCACTGACAATGGTTCCGGAATCCTGAGCGTGGGGAGGTTCCACCAACGGTCGGCAGCGCGTGGGTTCTAACGGGATGCCTGAGCTCGTCTCCCCTGAGGTTTTTCCTAATGTCTCTGGGCCAGGGAATGCTAGGGGTGGTTTGCAGGAAATCCCAGTGACAGAGGCTGCCTCCCCAAGGTCAGGGAAGGTATTTCTCGGACTTCCCCGAACAGGGAACACCTGTGACTGAAGAGAGCTGCGTGGAGTTGTCTCCCGAGCTCCCCCACGCACTGACAATGGTTCCGGAATCCTGAGAGTGGGGAGGTTCCACCAACGGTCGGCAGCGCGTGGGTTCTAACGGGATGCCTGAGCTCGTCTCCCCTGAGTGTTTCCCTAATATCTCTGTGCCAGGGAATGCTAGGGGGGGTTTGCAGGAAATCCCAGTGACAGAGGCTGCCTCCCCAAGGTCAGGGAAGGTATTTCTCGGACTTCCCCGAACAGGGAACACCTGTGACTGAAGAGAGCTGCGTGGAGTTGTCTCTCGAGCTCCCCCACGCACTGACAATGGTTCCGGAATCCTGAGCGTGGGGAGGTTCCACCAACGGTCGGCAGCGCGTGGGTTCTAACGGAATGCAGGAGCTCGTCTCCCCTGAGGGTTTCCCTAATGTCTCTGTGCCAGGGAATGCTAGGGGTGGTTTGCAGGAAATCCCAGTGACCGAGGCTGCCTCGCCAAAGTCAGGGAAGGTATTTCTCGGACTTCCCCGAACAGGGAACACCTGTGACTGAAGAGAGCTGCGTGGAGTTGTCTCTCGAGCTCCCCCACGCACTGACATTGGTTCCAGAATCCTGAGCGTGGGGAGGTTCCACCAACGGTCGGCAGCGCGTGGGTTCAAACGGGATGCCTGAGCTCGTCTCCCCTGAGGTTTTCCCTAATATCTCTGTGCCAGGGAATGCTGGAGGGGGGTTTGCAGAAAATCCCAGTGACAGAGGCTGCCTCCCCAAGGTCAGGGAAGGTATTTCTCGGACTTCCCCGAACAGGGAACACCTGTGACTGAAGAGAGCTGCGTGTAGTTGTCTCTCGAGCTCCCCCACGCACTGACAATGGTTCCGGAATCCTGAGCATGGGGAGGTTCCACCAACGGTCGGCAGCGCGTGGGTTCTAACGGGATGCCTGAGCTCGTCTCCCCTGAGGGTTTCCCTAATGTCTCTGTGCCAGGGAATGCTAGGGGGGGTTTGCAGTCTATCCCAGTCACAGAGGGTGCCTCCCCAAGGTCAGGGAAGGTATTTCTCGGACATCCCCGAACAGGGAACACCTGTGACTGAAGAGAGCTGCGTGTAGTTGTCTCTCGAGCTCCCCCACGCACTGACAATGGTTCCGGAATCCTGAGCGTGGGGAGGTTCCACCAACGGTCGGCAGCGCGTGGGTTCTAACGGGATGCCTGAGCTCGTCTCCCCTGAGGGTTTTCCTAATGTCTCTGGGCCAGGGAATGCTAGGGGTGGTTTGCAGGAAATCCCAGTGACAGAGGCTGCCTCCCCAAGGTCAGGGAAGGTATTTCTCGGACTTCCCCGAACAGGGAACACCTGTGACTGAAGAGAGCTGCGTGGAGTTGTCTCTCGAGCTCCCCCACGCACTGACAATGGTTCCGGAATCCTGAGAGTGGGGAGGTTCCACCAACGGTCGGCAGCGAGTGGGTTCTAACGGGATGCCTGAGCTCGTCTCCCCTGAGTGTTTCCCTAATATCTCTGTGCCAGGGAATGCTAGGGGGGGTTTGCAGGAAATCCCAGTGACAGAGGCTGCCTCCCCAAGGTCAGGGAAGGTATTTCTCGGACTTCCCCGAACAGGGAACACCTGTGACTGAAGAGAGCTGCGTGGAGTTGTCTCTCGAGCTCCCCCACGCACTGACAATGGTTCCGGAATCCTGAGCGTGGGGAGGTTCCACCAACGGTCGGCAGCGCGTGGGTTCTAACGGAATGCCGGAGCTCGTCTCCCCTGAGGGTTTCCCTAATGTCTCTGTGCCAGGGAATGCTAGGGGTGGTTTGCAGGAATTCCCAGTGACCGAGGCTGCCTCGCCAAAGTCAGGGAAGGTATTTCTCGGACTTCCCCGAACAGGGAACACCTGTGACTGAAGAGAGCTGCGTGGAGTTGTCTCTCGAGCTCCCCCACGCACTGACAATGTTTCCGGAATCCTGAGCGTGGGGAGGTTCCACCAACGGTCGGCAGCGCGTGGGTTCTAACGGGATGCCTGAGCTCGTCTCCCCTGAGGATATTTCTAATGTTTCTGTGCCAGGGAATGCTAGGGGGGGTTTGCAGGATATCCCAGTGACAGAGGCTGCCTCCCCAAGGTCATGGAAGGTATTTCTCGGACTTCCCCGAATAGGGAACACCTGTGACTGAAGAGAGCTGCGTGGAGTTGTCTCTCGAGCTCCCCCACGCACTGACAATGGTTCCGGAATCCTGAGCGTGGGGAGGTTCCACCAACGGTCGGCAGCGCGTGGGTTCAAACGGGATGCCTGAGCTCGTCTCCCCTGAGTGTTTCCCTAATATCTCTGTGCCAGGGAATGCTGGAGGGGGGTTTGCAGGAAATCCCAGTGACAGAGGCTGCCTCCCCAAGGTCAGGGAAGGTATTTCTCGGAATTCCCCGAACATGGAACACCTGTGACTGAAGAGAGCTGCGTGAAGTTGTCTCTCGAGCTCCCCCACGCACTGACAATGGTTCCGGAATCCTGAGCATGGGGAGGTTCCACCAACGGTAGGCAGCGCGTGGGTTCTAACGGGATGCCTGAGCTCGTCTCCCCTGAGTGTTTCCCGAATGTCTCTGTGCCAGGAAATTCTAGGGGGGGTTTGCAGGCTATCACAGTCACAGAGGCTGCCTCCCCAAGGACACGGAAGGTATTTCTCGGACTTCCCCGAACAGGGAACACCTGTGACTGAAGAGAGCTGCGTGGAGTTGTCTCTCGAGCTCCCCCACGCACTGACAATGGTTCCGGAATACTGAGCGTGGGGAGGTTCCACCAACGGTCGGCAGCGCGTGGGTTCTAACGGGATGCCTGAGCTCGTCTCCCCTGAGGGTTTTCCTAATGTCTCTGTGCCAGGGAATGCTAGGGGGGGTTTGCAGGAAATCCCAGTGACAGAGGCTGCCTCCATAAAGTTCAGGGAAGGTATTTCTCAGACATCCCCGAACAGGGAACACCTTTGACTGAAGAGAGCTGCGTGGAGTTGTCTCTCGAGCTCCCCCACGCACTGACAATTGTTCCGGAATCCTGAGCGTGGGGAGGTTCCACCAACGGTCGGCAGCGCGTGGGTTCTAACGGGATGCTTGAGCTCGTCTCCCTTGAGGGTTTTCCTAATGTCTCTGTGCCAGGGAATGCTAGGGGTGGTTTGCAGGAAATCCCAGTGACAGAGGCTGCCTCCCCAAGGTCAGGGAAGGTATTTCTCGGACTTCCCCGAACAGGGAACACCTGTGACTGAAGAGAGCTGCGTGGAGTTGTCTCTCGAGCTCCCCCACGCACTGACAATGGTTCCGGAATCCTGAGCGTGGGGAGGTTCCACCAACGGTCGGCAGCGCGTGGGTTCTAACGGGATGACTGAGCTCGTCTCCCCTGAGTGTTTCCCTAATATCTCTGTGCCAGGGAATGCTAGGGGGGGTTTGCATGAAATCCCAGTGACAGAGGCTGACTCCCCAAGGTCAGGGAAGGTATTTCTCGGACTTCCCCGAACAGGGAACACCTGTGAATGAAGAGAGCTGCGTGGAGTTGTCTCTCGCGCTCCCCCACGCACTGACAATGGTTCCGGAATCCTGAGCGTGGGGAGGTTCCAACAACGGACGGCAGCGCGTGGGTTCTAACGGGATGCTTGAGCTCGTCTCCCCTGAGGGTTTTCCTAATGTCTCTGTGCCAGGGAATGCTAGGTTGGGTTTGCAGGAAATCCCAGTGAAAGAGGCTGCCTCCCAAATGTCAGGGAAGCTATTTTCCGGACTTCCCCGAACAGGGAACACCTGTGACTGAAGAGAGCTGCGAGGAGTTGTCTCTCGAGCTCCCCCACACACTGACAATCGTTCCGGAATCCTGAGCGTGGGGAGGTTCCACCAACGGTCGGCAGCACGTGGGTTCTAACGGGATGCCTGAGCTCGTCTCCCCTGAGTGTTTTCCTAATGTCTCTTTGCCAGGGAATGCTAGGGGGGGTTTGCAGGAAATCCCAGTGACAGAAGCTGCCTCCCCAAGGTCAGGGAAGGTATTTCTCGGACTTCCCCGAACAGGGAACACCTGTGACTGAAGAGAGCTTCGTGGAGTTGTCTCTCGTGCTCCCCCACGCACTGACAATGTTTCCGGAATCCTGAGCGTGGGGAGGTTCCACCAACGGTCGGCAGCGCGTGGGTTCTAACGGGATGCCTGAGCTCGTCTCCCCTGAGGTTTTCCCTAATGTCTCTGTGCCAGGGAATGCTAGGGGTGGTTTGCAGGAAATCCCAGTGACCGAGGCTGCCTCGCCAAATTCAGGGAAGGTATTTCTCGGACTTCCCCGAACAGGGAACACCTGTGACTGAAGAGAGCTGCGTGGAGATGTCTCTCGAGCTCCTCCACGCACTGACAATGTTTCCGGAATCCTGAGCGTGGGGAGGTTCCACCAACGGTCGGCAGCGCGTGGGTTCTAACGGGATGCCTGAGCTCGTCTCCCCTGAGGATTTTTCTAATGTTTCTGTGCCAGGGAATGCTAGGGGGTGTTTGCAGGATATCCCAGTGACAGAGACTGCCTCCCCAAGGTCATGGAAGGTATTTCTCGGACTTCCCCGAATAGGGAACACCTGTGACTGAAGAGAGCTGCGTGGAGTTGTCTCTCGAGCTCCCCCACGCACTGACAATGGTTCCGGAATCCTGAGCGTGGGGAGGTTCCACCAACGGTCGGCAGCGCGTGGGTTCAAACGGGATGCCTGAGCTCGTCTCCCCTGAGGGTTTCCCTAATATCTCTGTGCCAGGGAATGCTGGAGGGGGGTTTGCAGGAAATCCCAGTGACAGAGGCTGCCTCCCCAAGGTCAGGGAAGGTATTTCTCGGAATTCCCCGAACAGGGAACACCTGTGACTGAAGAGAGCTGCGTGAAGTTGTCTCTCGAGCTCCCCCACGCACTGACAATGGTTCCGGAATCCTGAGATGGGGAGGTTCCACCAACGGTAGGCAGCGCGTGGGTTCTAACGGGATGCCTGAGCTCGTCTCCCCTGAGTGTTTCCCGAATGTCTCTGTGCCAGGAAATTCTAGGGGGGGTTTGCAGGCTATCGCAGTCACAGAGGCTGCCTCCCCAATGACACGGAAGGTATTTCTCGGACTTCCCCGAACAGGGAACACCTGTGACTGAAGAGAGCTGCGTGGAGTTGTCTCTCGAGCTCCCCCACGCACTGACAATGGTTCCGGAATACTGAGCGTGTGGAGGTTCCACCAACGGTCGGCAGCGCGTGGGTTCTAACGGGATGCCTGAGCTCGTCTCCCCTGAGGGTTTTCCTAATGTCTCTGTGCCAGGGAATGCTAGGGGGGTTTTGCAGGAAATCCCAGTGACAGAGGCTGCCTCCCCAAGTTCAGGGAAGGTATTTCTCAGACATCCCCGAACAGGGAACACCTGTGACTGAAGAGAGCTGCGTGGAGTTGTCTCTCGAGCTCCCCCACGCACTGAGAATGATTCCGGAATCCTGAGCGTGGGGAGGTTCCACCAACGGTCGGCAGCGAGTGGGTTCTAACGGGATGCCTGAGCTCGTCTCCCCTGAGGGTTTCCCTAAGGTCTCTGTGCCAGGGAATGCTAGGGGGTATTGGCAGGAAATCCCAGTGACAGAGGCTGCCTCCCCAAGGTCAGGGAAGGTATTTCTCGAACTTCCCCGAACAGGGAAAACCTGTGACTGAAGAGAGCTGCGTGGAGTTTTCTCTCGAGCTCCCCCACGCACTGACAATAGTTCCGGAATCCTGAGCGTGGGGAGGTTCCACCAACGGTCGGCAGCGCGTGGGTTCTAACGGGATGCCTGAGCTCGTCTCCCCTGAGTTTTTCCCTAATGTCCCTGTGCCAGGGAATGCTAGGGGGGGTTTGCAGGAAATCCCAGTGGCAGAGGCTGCCTCCCCAAGTCAGGGAAGGTATTTCTCGGACTTCCCCGACCAGGGAACACTTGTGACTGAAGAGAGCTGCGTGGAGTTTTCTCTCGAGCTCCCCCACGCACTGACAATGTTTCCGGAATCCTGAGCGTGGGGAGGTTCCACCAACGTTCGGCAGCTCGTGGGTTCTAACGGGATGCCTGAGCTCGTCTCCCCTGAGGGTTTTCCTAATGTCTCTGTACCAGGGAATGCTAGGGGGGGTTTGCAGGAAATCCCAGTGACAGAGGCTGCCTCCCCAAGTCAGGGAAGTATTTCTCGGACTTCCCCGACCAGGGAATACTTGTGACTGAAGAGAGCTGCGTGGAGTTGTCTCTCGAGCTCCCCCACGCACTGACAATGTTTCCGGAATCCTGAGCGTGGGGAGGTTCCACCAACGGTCGGCAGCTCGTGGGTTCTAACGGGATGCCTGAGCTCGTATCCCCTGAGGGTTTCCCTAATTTCTCTGTGCCAGGGAATGCTAGGGGGGTTTGCAGGAAATCCCAGTGACAGAGGCTGACTCCCCAAGGTCAGGGAAGGTATTTCTCGGACTTCCCCGAACAGGGAACACCTGTGACTGAAGAGAGCTGCGTGGAGTTGTCTCTCGAGCTCCCCCACGCACTGAGAATGGTTCCGGAATCCTGAGCGTGGGGAGGTTCCATCAACGGTCGGCAGCGAGTGGGTTCTAACGGGATGCCTGAGCTCGTCTCCCCTGAGGGTTTCCCTAAGTTCTCTGTGCCAGGGAAAGCTAGGGGGGGTTTGCAGGAAATCCCAGTGACAGAGGCTGCCTCCCCAAGGTCAGGGAAGGTATTTCTCGGACTTCCCCGAACAGGGAACACCTGTGACTGAAGAGAGCTGCGTGGAGTTGTCTCTCGAGCTCCCCCACGCACTGAGAATGGTTCCGGAATCCTGAGCGTGGGGAGGTTCCACCAACGGTCGGCAGCGCGTGGGTTCTAACGGGATGCCTGAGCTCGTCTCCCCTGAGTGTTTCCCTAATGTCCCTGTGCCAGGGAATGCTAGGGGGGGTTTGCAGGAAATCCCAGGGACAGAGGCTGCCTCCCCTAGGTCAGGGAAGATATTTCTCGGACTTCCCCGAACAGGGAACACCTGTGACTGAAGAGAGCTGCGTGGAGTTGTCTCTCGAGCTCCCCCACGCTCTGACAATGGTTCCGGAATCCTGAGCGTGGGGATGTTCCACCAACGGTCGGCAGCGCGTGGGTTCTAACGGGATGCCTGAGCTCGTCTCCCCTGAGGGTTTCCCTAATGTCTCTGTGCCAGGGAATGCTAGGCGGTGTTTGCAGGAAATCCGAGTGACAGGGGCTGCCTCCCCAAGGTCAGGGAAGGTATTTCTCGGACTTCCCCGAACAGGGAACACCTGTGACTGAAGAGAGATGCGTGGAGTTGTCTCTCGAGCTCCCCCACGCACTGACAATGGTTCCGGAATCCTGAGCGTGGGGAGGTTCCACCAAAGGTCGGCAGCGCGTGGGTTCTAACGGGATGCCTGAGCTCGTCTCCCCTGAGGGTTTCCCTAATGTCTCTGTGCCAGGGAATGCTAGGGGGGGTTTGCAGGAAATCCCAGTGACAGAGGCTGCCTCCCCAAGGTCAGGGAAGGTATTTCTCGGACTTCCCCGAACAGGGAACACCTGTGACTGAAGAGAGCTGCGTGGAGTTGTCTCTCGAGCTCCCCCACGCACTGACAATGGTTCCGGAATCCTGAGCGTGGGGAGGTTCCACCAACGGTCGGCAGCGCGTGGGTTCTAACGGGATGCCTGAGCTCGTCTCCCTTGAGGGTTTTCCTAATATCTCTGTGCCAGGGAATGCTAGGGGGGGTTTGCAGGAAATCCCAGTGACAGAGGCTGCCTCCCCAAGGTCAGTGAATGTATTTCACGGACTTCCCCGAACAGGGAACACCTGTGACTGAAGACAGCTGCGTGGAGTTGTCTCTCGAGCTCCCCCACGCACTGACAATAGTTCCGGAATCCTGAACGTGGGGAGGTTCCACCAACGGTCGGTAGCGCGTGGGTTCTAACGGGATGCCTGAGCTCGTCTCCCCTGAGTGTTTTCCTAATATCTCTGTGCCAGGGAATGCTAGGGGGGATTTGCAGAAAATCCCAGTGACAGAGGCTGCCTCCCCAAGGTCAGGGAAGGTATTTCTCGGACTTCCCCGAACAGGGAACACCTGTGACTGAAGAGAGCTGCATGAAGTTGTCTCTCGAGCTCCCCCACGCACTGACAATGGTTCCGGATTCCTGAGCGTGGGGAGGTTCCACCAACCGTCGGCAGCGCGTGGGTTCTAACGGGATGCCTGAGCTCGTCTCCCCTGAGGGTTTCCCTAATGTCTCTGTGCCAGGGAATGCTAGGGGGGGTTTGCAGGAAATCCCAGTGACAGAGGCTGCCTCCCCAAAGTCAGGGAAGGTATTTCTCGGACTTCCCCGAACAGGGAACACCTGTGACTGAAGAGAGCTGCGTGGAGTTGTCTCTCGAGCTCCCCCACGCACTGACAATGGTTCCGGAATCCTGAGCGTGGGGAGGTTCCACCAACGGTCGGCAGAGCGTGGGTTATAACGGGATGCCTGAGCTCGTCTCCACTGAGGGTTTCCCTAATGTCTCTGTGCCAGGGAATGCTAGGGGGGGTTGCAGGAAATCCCAGTGACAGAGGCTGCCTCCCCAAGGTCAGGGAAGTTATTTCTCGGACTTCCCCGAACAGGGAACACCTGTGAATGAAGAGAGCTGCGTGGAGTTGTCTCTCGAGCTCCCCCACGCACTGAGAATGATTCCGGAATCCTGAGCGTGGGGAGGTTCCACCAACGGTCGGCAGCGAGTGGGTTCTAACGGGATGCCTGAGCTAGTCTCCCCTGAGGGTTTCCCTAAGGTCTCTGTGCCAGGGAATGCTAGGGGGTATTGGCAGGAAATCCCAGTGACAGAGGCTGCCTCCCCAAGGTCAGGGAAGGTATTTCTCGGACTTCCCCGAACAGGGAACACCTGTGACTGAAGAGAGCTGCGTGGAGTTTTCTCTCGAGCTCCCCCACGCACTGACAATGGTTCCGGAATCCTGAGCGTGGGGAGGTTCCACCAACGGTCGGCAGCGCGTGGGTTCTAACGGGATGCCTGAGCTCGTCTCCCCTGAGGGTTTCCCTAATGTCCCTGTGCCAGGGAATGCTAGGGGGGGTTTGCAGGAAATCCCAGTGACAGAGGCTGCCTCCCTAAGGTCAGGGAAGGTATTTCTCGGACTTCCCCGAACAGGGAACACCTGTGAATGAAGAGAGCTGCGTGGAGTTGTCTCTCGAGCTCCCCCACGCACTGACAATGGTTCCGGAATCCTGAGCGTGGGGAGGTTCCACCAATGGTCGGCAGCGCGTTGGTTCTAACGGGATGCCTGAGCTCGTCTCCCCTGAGGTTTTTCCTAATATCTCTGTGCCAGGGAATGCTAGGGGGGGTTTGCAGGAAATCCCAGTGACAGAGGCTGCCTCCCCAAGTCAGGGAAGGTATTTCTCGGACTTCCCCGACCAGGGAACACTTGTGACTGAAGAGAGCTGCGTGGAGTTTTCTCTCGAGCTCCCCCACGCACTGACAATGTTTCCGGAATCCTGAGCGTGGGGAGGTTCCACCAACGGTCGGCAGCTCGTGGGTTCTAACGGGATGCCTGAGCTCGTCTCCCCTGAGTGTTTTCCTAATGTCTCTGTACCAGGGAATGCTAGGGGGGGTTTGCAGGAAATCCCAGTGACAGAGGCTGCCTCCCCAAATCAGGGAAGGTATTTCTCGGACTTCCCCGACCAGGGAATACTTGTGACTGAAGAGAGCTGCGTGGAGTTGTCTCTCGAGCTCCCCCACGCACTGACAATTTTTCCGGAATCCTGAGCGTGGGGAGGTTCCACCAACGGTCGGCAGCGAGTGGGTTCTAACGGGATGCCTGAGCTCGTCTCCCCTGAGGGTTTCCCTAATTTCTCTGTGCCAGGGAATGCTAGGGGGGTTTGCAGGAAATCCCAGTGACAGAGGCTGACTCCCCAAGGTCAGGGAAGGTATTTCTCGGACTTCCCCGAACAGGGAACACCTGTGACTGAAGAGAGCTGCGTGGAGTTGTCTCTCGAGATCCCCCACGCACTGAGAATGGTTCCGGAATCCTGAGCGTGGGGAGATTCCATCAACGGTCGGCAGCGAGTGGGTTCTAACGGGATGCCTGAGCTCGTCTCCCCTGAGGGTTTCCCTAAGTTCTCTGTGCCAGGGAAAGCTAGGGGGGGTTTGCAGGAAATCCCAGTGACAGAGGCTGCCTCCCCAAGGTCAGGGAATGTATTTCTCGGACTTCCCCGAACAGGGAACACCTGTGACTGAAGAGAGCTGCGTGGAGTTGTCTCTCGAGCTCCCCCACGCACTGAGAATGGTTCCGGAATCATGAGCGTGGGGAGGTTCCACCAACGGTCGGCAGCGCGTGGGTTCTAACGGGATGCCTGAGCTCGTCTCCCCTGAGTGTTTCCCTAATGTCCCTGTGCCAGGGAATGCTAGGGGGGGTTTGCAGGAAATCCCAGGGACAGAGGCTGCCTCCCCTAGGTCAGGGAAGATATTTTTCGGACTTCCCCGAACAGGGAACACCTGTGACTGAAGAGAGCTGCGTGGAGTTGTCTCTCGAGCTCCCCCACGCTCTGACAATGGTTCCGGAATAATGAGCGTGGGGAGGTTCCACCAACGGTCGGCAGCGCGTGGGTTCTAACGGGATGCCTGAGCTCGTCTCCCCTGAGGGTTTCCCTAATGTCTCTGTGCCAGGGAATGCTAGGGGGTGTTTGCAGGAAATCCGAGTGACAGGGGCTGCCTCCCCAAGGTCAGGGAAGGTATTTCTCGGACTTCCCCGAACAGGGAACACCTGTGACTGAAGAGAGATGCGTGGAGTTGTCTCTCGAGCTCCCCCACGCACTGACAATGGTCCCGGAATCCTGAGCATGGGGAGATTCCTCCAACGGTCGGCAGCGCGTGGGTTCTAACGGGTTGCCTGAGCTCGTCTCCCCTTAGAGTTTTCCTAATGTCTCTGGGCCAGGGAATGCTAGGGGGGATTTGCAGGAAATCCCAGTGACAGAGGCTGCCTCCCCAAGGTCAGGGAATGTATTTCTCGGACTTCCCCGAACAGGGAACACGTGTGACTGAAGAGAGCTACGTGTAGTTGTCTCTCGAGCTCCCCCACGCACTGACAATGTTTCCGGAATCCTGAGCATGGGGAGGTTCCACCAACGGTCGGCAGCGCGTGGATTCTAACGGGATGCCTGAGCTCGTCTCCCCTGAGGGTTTTCCTAATGTCCCTGGGCCAGGGAATGCTAGGGGTGGTTTGCAGGAAATCCCAGTGACAGAGGCTGCCTCCCCAAGGTCAGGGAAGTTATTTCTCGGACTTCCCCCAAAAGGGAACACCTGTGACTGAAGAGAGCTGCGTGGAGTTGTCTCTCGAGCTCCCCCACGCACTGACAATGGTTCCGGAATCCTGAGCGTGGGGAGGTTCCACCAACGGTCGGCAGCGCGTGGGTTCTAACGGGATGCCTGAGCTAGTCTCCCCTGAGGGTTTTCCTAATGTCTCTGTGCCAGGGAATGCTAGGGGTGGTTTGCAGGAAATCCCAGTGACAAAGGCTGCCTCCCCAAGGTCAGGGAAGGTATTTCTCAGACTTCCCCGAACAGGGAACACCTGTGAATGAAGAGAGCTGCGTGGAGTTGTCTCTCGAGCTCCCCCACGCACTGACAATGGTTCCGGAATCCTGAGCGTGGGGAGGTTCCACCAAAGGTCGGCAGCGCGTGGGTTCTAACGGGATGCCTGAGCTCGTCTCCCCTGAGGGTTTCCCTAATGTCTCTGTGCCAGGGAATGCTAGGGGGGGTTTGCAGGAAATCCCAGTGACAGAGGCTGCCTCCCCAAGGTCAGGGAAGGTATTTCTCGGACTTCCCCGAACAGGGAACACCTGTGACTGAAGAGAGCTGCGTGGAGTTGTCTCTCGAGCTCCCCCACGCACTGACAATGGTTCCGGAATCCTGAGCTTGGGGAGGTTCCACCAACGGTCGGCAGCGCGTGGGTTCTAACGGGATGCCTGAGCTCGTCTCCCCTGAGGGTTTCCCTAATGTCTCTGTGCCAGGGAATGCTAGGGGGTGTTTGCAGGAAATCCGAGTGACAGGGGCTGCCTCCCCAAGGTCAGGGAAGGTATTTCTCGGACTTCCCCGAACAGGGAACACCTGTGACTGAAGAGAGATGCGTGGAGTTGTCTCTCGAGCTCCCCCACGCACTGACAATGGTTCCGGAATCCTGAGCGTGGGGAGGTTCCACCAAAGGTCGGCAGCGCGTGGGTTCTAACGGGATGCCTGAGCTCGTCTCCCCTGAGTGTGTCCCTAATGTCTCTGTGCCAGGGAATGCTAGGGGGGGTTTGCAGGAAATCCCAGTGACAGAGGCTGCCTCCCCAAGGACAGGGAAGGTATTTCTCGGACTTCCCCGAACAGGGAACACCTGTGACTGAAGAGAGCTGCGTGGAGTTGTCTCTCGAGCTCCCCCACGCACTGACAATGGTTCCGGAATCCTGAGCGTGGGGAGGTTCCACCAACGGTCGGCAGCGCGTGGGTTCTAACGGGATGCCTGAGCTCGTCTCCCCTGAGGGTTTCCCTAATGTCTCTGTGCCAGGGAATGCTAGGGGGTGTTTGCAGGAAATCCGAGTGACAGGGGCTGCCTCCCCAAGGTCAGGGAAGGTATTTCTCGGACTTCCCCGAACAGGGAACACCTGTGACTGAAGAGAGCTGCGTGGAGTTGTCTCTCGAGCTCCCACACGCACTGACAATGGTCCCGGAATCCTGAGCGTGGGGAGGTTCCACCAAAGGTCGACAGCGCGTGGGTTCTAACGGGATGCCTGAGCTCGTCTCCCCTGAGTGTTTCCCTAATGTCTCTGTGCCAGGGAATGCTAGGGGGGGTTTGCAGGAAATCCCAGTGACAGAGGCTTCCTCCCCAAGGTCAGGGAATGTATTTCTCGGACTTCCCCGAACAGGGAACACCTGTGACTGAAGAGAGCTGCGTGGAGTTGTCTCTCGAGCTCCCCCACGCACTGATAATGGTTCCGGAATCCTGAGCGTGGGGAGGTTCCACCAACGGTCGGCAGCGCGTGGATTCTAACGGGATGCCTGAGCTCATCTCCCCTGAGTGTTTTCCTAATGTCTCTGGGCCAGGGAATGCTAGGGGTGGTTTGCAGGAAATCCCAGTGACAGAGGCTGCCTCCCCAAGGTCAGGGAAGGTATTTCTCGGACTTCCCCGAACAGGGAACACCTATGACTGAAGAGAGCTGCGTGGAGTTTTCTCTCGATCTCCCCCACGCACTGACAATGGTTCCGGAATCCTGAGCGTAGGGAGGTTCCACCAACGGTCGGCAGCGCGTGGGTTCTAACGGGATGCCTGAGCTCGTCTCCCCTGAGTGTTTTCCTAATGTCTCTAAGCCAGGGAATGCTAGGGGTGGTTTGCAGGAAATCCCAGTGACAGAGGCTGCCTCCCCAAGTTCAGGGAAGGTATTTCTTGGACTTCCCCGAACAGGGAACACCTGTGACTGAAGAGAGCTGCGTGGAGTTGTCTCACGAGCTCCCCCACGCACTGACAATGGTTCCGGAATCCTGAGAGTTGGGAGGTTCCACCAACGGTCGGCAGCGCGTGGGTTCTAACGGGATGCCTGAGCTCGTCTCCCCTGAGTGTTTCCCTAATTTCTCTGTGCCAGGGAATGCTAGGGGGGGTTTGCAGGAATTCCCAGTGACAGAGGTTGCCTCCCCAAGGTCAGGGAAGTTATTTCTCAGACTTACCCGGACAGGGAACACCTGTGACTGAAAAGAGCTACGTGGAGTTGTCTCTCGAGCTCCCCCACGCACTGACAATGGTTCCGGAATCCTGAGCGTGGGGAGGTTCCACCAACGGTCGGCAGCGCGTGGGTTCTAACGGGATGCCTGAGCTCGTCTCCCCTGAGGGTTTCCCTAATGTCTCTGTGCCAGGGAATGCTAGGGGGGGTTTGCAGGAAATCCCAGTGACAGAGGCTGCCTCCCCACGGTCAGGGTAGGTATTTCTCGGACTTCCCCGAACAGGGAACACCTGTGACTGAAGAGAGCTGCGTGGAGTTGTCTCTCGAGCTCCCCCACGCACTGACAATGGTTCCGGAATCCTGAGCGTGGGGAGGTTCCACCAACGGTCGGCAGCGCGTGGGTTCTAACGGGATGCCTGAGCTCGTCTCCCCTGAGGGTTTCCCTAATGTCTCTGTGCCAGGGAATGCTAGGGGGGGTTTGCAGGAAATCCCAGTGACAGAGGCTGCCTCCCCAAGGTCAGGGAAGGTATTTCTCGGACTTCCCCGAACAGGGAACACCTGTGACTGAAGAGAGCTGCGTGGAGTTGTCTCTCGAGCTCCCCCACGCACTGACAATTTTTCCGGAATCCTGAGCGTGGGGAGGTTCCACCAACGGTCGGCAGCGCATGGGTTCTAACGGGATCCCTGAGCTCGTCTCCCCTGAGGGTTTTCCTAATGTCTCTGTGCCAGGGAATGCTAGGGGGGGTTTGCAGGAAATCCCAGTGACAGAGGCTGCCTCCCCAATCAGGGAAGGTATTTCTCGGACTTCCCCGACCAGGGAACACTTGTGACTGAAGAGAGCTGCGTGGAGTTTTCTCTCGAGCTCCCCCACGCACTGACAATGTTTCCGGAATACTGAGCGTGGGGAGGTTCCACCAACGGTCGGCAGCGCGTGGGTTCTAACGGGATGCCTGAGCTCGTCTCCCCTCAGGGTTTTCCTAATGTCTCTGTGCCAGGGAATGCTAAGGGGGTGTTTGCAGGAAATCCCAGTGACAGAGGCTGCCTCCCCAAGGTCAGGGAAGTTACTTCTCGGACTTCCCCGAACAGGGAACACCTGTGACTGAAGAGAGTTGCGTGGAGTTGTCTCTCGAGCTCTCCCACGCACTGACAATGGTTCCGGAATCCTGAGCGTGGGGAGGTTCCACCAACGGTCGGCAGCGCGTGGGTTCTAACGGGATGCCTGAGCTCGTCTCCCCTGAGGGTTTTCCTAATGTCTCTGTGCCAGGGAATGCTAGGGTGTGTTTGCAGGAAATTCGAGTGACAGGGGCTGCCTCCCCAAGGTCAGGGAAGGTATTTCTCGGACTTCCCCGAACAGGGAACACCTGTGACTGAAGAGAGCTGCGTGGAGTTGTCTCTCGAGCTCCCCCACGCACTGACAATGGTCCCGGAATCCTGAGCGTGGGGAGATTCCTCCAACGGTCGGCAGCGCGTGGGTTCTAACGGGATGCCTGAGCTCGTCTCCCCTTAGAGTTTTCCTAATGTCTCTGGGCCAGGGAAAGATAGGGGGGATTTGCAGGAAATCCCAGTGACAGAGGCTGCCTCCTCAAGTTCAGGGAATGTATTTCTCGGACTTCCCCGAACAGGGAACACGTGTGACTGAAGAGAGCTACGTGTAGTTGTCTCTCGAGCTCCCCCACGCACTGACAATTGTTCCGGAATCCTGAGCGTGGGGAGGTTCCTCCAACGGTCGGCAGCGCGTGGGTTCTAACGGGATGCCTGAGCTCGTCTCCCCTGAGGGTTTTCCTAATGTCTCTGTGCCAGGGAATGCTAGGGGGGGTTTGCAGTAAATCCCAGTGACAGAGGCTGCCTCCCCAAGTCAGGGAAGGTATTTCTCGGACTTCCCCGAACAGGGAACACCTATGACTGAAGAGAGCTGCGTGGAGTTTTCTCTCGAGCTCCCCCACGCACTGACAATGTTTCCGGAATCCTGAGCGTGGGGAGGTTCCACCAACGGTCGGCAGCGCGTGGGTTCTAACGGGATGCCTGAGCTCGTCTCCCCTCAGGGTTTTCCTAATGTCTCTGTGCCAGGGAATGCTAAGGGGGGGTTTGCAGGAAATCCCAGTGACAGAGGCTGCCTCCCCAAGGTCAGGGAAGTTACTTCTCGGACTTCCCCGAACAGGGAACACCTGTGACTGAAGAGAGTTGCGTGGAGTTGTCTCTCGAGTTCTCCCACGCACTGACAATGGTTCCGGAATCCTGAGCGTGGGGAGGTTCCACCAACGGTCGGCAGCGCGTGGGTTCTAACGGGATGCCTGAGCTCGTCTCCCCTGAGTGTTTTCCTAATGTCTCTGTGCCAGGGAATGCTAGGGTGTGTTTGCAGGAAATCCGAGTGACAGGGGCTGCCTCCCCAAGGTCAGGGAAGGTATTTCTCGGACTTACCCGGACAGGGAACACCTGTGACTGAAGAGAGCTGCGTGGAGTTGTCTCTCGAGCTCCCCCACGCACTGACAATGGTCCCGGAATCCTGAGCATGGGGAGATTCCTCCAACGGTCGGCAGCGCGTGGGTTCTAACGGGATGCCTGAGCTCGTCTCCCCTGAGGGTTTCCCTAATGTCTCTGTGCCAGGGAATGCTAGGGGGGGTTTGCAGGAAATCCCAGTGACAGAGGCTGCCTCCCCACGGTCAGGGTAGGTATTTCTCGGACTTCCCCGAACAGGGAACACGTGTGACTGAAGAGAGCTGCGTGGAGTTGTCTCTCGAGCTCCCCCACGCACTGACAATGGTTCCGGAATCCTGAGAGTGGGGAGGTTCCACCAACGGTCGGCAGCGCGTGGGTTCTAACGGGATGCCTGAGCTCGTCTCCCCTGAGGGTTTCCCTAATTTCTCTGGGCCAGGGAATGCTAGGGGGGGTTTGCAGGAAATCCCAGTGACAGAGGCTGCCTCCCCAAGGTCAGGGAAGGTATTTCTCGGACTTCCCCGAAC
The DNA here is from genome assembly GCF_048564905.1 of Vicugna pacos. NCBI lineage: Eukaryota > Metazoa > Chordata > Mammalia > Artiodactyla > Camelidae > Vicugna > Vicugna pacos. The sequence goes on along the minus strand of NW_027328721.1, from coordinate 29,388,276 downwards.
AGGGAACACCTGTGACTGAAGAGAGCTGCGTGGAGTTGTCTCTCGAGATCCCCCACGCACTGACAATGGTTCCGGAATCCTGAGCGTGGGGAGGTTCCACCAACGGTCGGCAGCGCGTGGGTTATAACGGGATGCCACAGCTCGTCTCCCCTGAGGGTTTTCCTAATGTCTCTGTGCCAGGGAATGCTAGGGGGGGTTTGCAGGAAATCCCAGTGAGAGAGGCTGCCTCCCCAAGGTCAGGGAAGGTATTTCTCGGACTTCCCCGAACAGGGAACACCTGTGACTGAAGAGAGCTACTTGGAGTTGTCTCTCGAGCTCCCCCACGCACTGACAATTTTTCCGGAATCCTGAGCGTGGGGAGGTTCCACCAACGGTCTGCAGCGCGTGGAATCTAACGGGATGCCTGAGCTAGTGTCCCCTGAGGGTTTTCCTAATGTCTCTGTGCCAGGGAATGCTAGGGGGGGTTTGCAGGAATTCCCAGTGACACAGGCTGCCTCCCCAAGGTCAGGGAAGGTATTTCTCGGACTTCCCCGAACAGGGAATACCTGTGACTGAAGAGAGCTGCGTGGAGTTGTCTCTCGAGCTCCCCCATGCACTGACAATGGTTCCGGAATCCTGAGCTTGGGGAGATTCCACCAACGGTCGGCAGCGCGTGGGTTCTAACAGGATTCCTGAGCTCGTCTCCCCTGAGGTTTTCCCTAATGTCTCTGTGCCAGGGAATGCTAGGGGGGGTTTGCAGGAAATCCCAGTGACAGGGGCTGCCTCCCCACGGTCAGGGAAGGTATTTCTCGGGCTTCCCCGAACAGGGAACACCTGTGACTGAAGAGAGCTGCGTGGAGTTGTCTCTCGAGCTCCCCCACGCACTGACAATGGTTCCGGAATCCTGAGCGTGGGGAGGTTCCACCTACGTTCGTCAGCGCGTGGGTTCTAACGGGATGCCTGAGCTCGTCTCCCCTGAGGGTTTTCCTAATGTCTCTGGGCCAGGGAATGCTAGGGGGGGTTTGCAGGAATTCCCAGTGACAGAGGCTGCCTCCCCAAGGTCAGGGAAGGTATTTCTCGATCTTCCCAGAACAGGGAACACCTGTGACTGAAGAGAGCTGCGTGGAGTTGTCTCTCGAGCTCCCCCACGCACTGACAATGGTTCCGGAATCATGAGCGTGGGGAGGTTCCACCAACGGTCGGCAGCGCGTGGGTTCTACCGGGATGCCTGAGCTGGTCTCCCCTGAGGGTTTCCCTAATTTCTCTGTGCCAGGGAATGCTAGGGGGGGTTTGCAGGAAATCCCAGTGACAGAGGCTGCCTCCCCAAGGTCAGGGAAGGTATTTCTCGGACTTCCCCGAACAGGGAACACCTGTGACTGAAGAGAGCTTCGTGGAGTTGTCTCTCGAGCTCCCCCACGCACTGACAATGGTTCCGGAATCCTGAGCGTGGGGAGGTTCCACCAACGGTCGGCAGCGCGTGGGTTCTAACGGGATGCCTGAGCTCGTCTCCCCTGAGTGTTTTCCTAAATTCTCTGTGCCAGGGAATGCTAGGGGGGGTTTGCAGGAAATCCCAGTGACAGAGGCTGCTTCCCCAAGTTCAGGGAAGGTATTTCTCGGACTTCCTTGAACAGGGAACACATGTGACTGAAGAGAGCTGCGTGGAGTTGTCTCTCGAGCTCCCCCACGCACTGACAATGGTTCCGGAATCCTGAGCGTGGGGAGGTTCCACCAACGGTCGGCAGCGCGTGGGTTCTAACGGGATGCCTGAGCTCGTCTCCCCTGAGGGTTTCCCTAATGTCTCTGTGCCAAGGAATGCTAGGGGGGGTTTGCAGGAAATCCCAGTGACAGAGGCTGCCTCCCCAAGGTCAGGGAGGGTATTTCTCGGACTTCCCCGAACAGGGAACACCTGTGACTGAAGAGAGCTGCGTGGAGTTGTCTCTCGAGCTCCCCCACGCACTGACAATGGTTCCGGAATCCTGAGCGTGGGGAGGTTCCACCAACCGTCGGCAGCGTGTCGGTTCTAACGGGATGCCTGAGCTCGTGTCCCCTGAGGATTTCCCTAATGTCTCTGTGCCAGGGAATGCTAGGGGGGTTTGCAGGAAATCCCAGTGACAGAGACTGCCTCCCTAAGTTCAGGGAAGGTATTTCTCGGACTTCCCTGAACAGGGAACACCTGTGACTGAAGAGAGTTTCGTGGAGTTGTCTCTCGAGCTCCCCCACGCACTGACAATGGTTCCGGAATCCTGAGCGTGGGGAGGTTCCACCAACGGTCGGCAGCGCGTGGGTTCTAACGGGATGCCTGTGCTCGTTCCCCTGAGGGTTTTCCTAATATCTCTGTGCCAGGGAATGCTAGGGGGGGTTTGCAGGAAATCCCAGTGACAGAGGCTGCCTCCCCAAGGTCAGGGAATATATTTCTCGGAGTTCCCCGAACAGGGAACACCTGTGACTGAAGAGAGCTGCGTGGAATTGTCTCCCGTGCTCCCCCACGCACTGACAATGGTTCCGGAATCCTGAGCGTGGGGAGGTTCCACCAACGGTCGGCAGCGCGTGGGTTCTAACGGGATGCCTGAGCTCGTCTCCCCTGAGGGTTTCCCTAATATCTCTGTGCCAGGTAATGCTAGGGGGGTTTGCAGGAAATCCCAGTGACAGAGGCTGCCTCCCCAAGGTCAGGGAAGGTATTTCTCGGACTTCCCCGAACAGGGAACACCTGTGACTGAAGAGAGCTGCGTGGAATTTTCTCTCGAGCTCCCCCACGCACTGACAATGGTTCCGGAATCCTGAGCGTGGGGAAGTTCCACCAACGGTCGACAGCGCGTGGGTTCTAACGGGATGCCTGAGCTCGTCTCCCCTGAGGGTTTTCCTAATGTCTCTGTGCCAGGGAATGCTAGGGGGGGTTTGCAGGAAATCCCAGTGACAGAGGCTGCCTCCCCAAGGTCAGGGAAGGTGTTTCTCGGACTTCCCCGAACAGGGAACAACTGTGACTGAAGAGAGCTGCGTGGAGTTGTCTCTCGAGCTCCCCCACGCACTGAGAATGGTTCCGGAATCTTGAGCGTGGGGAGGTTCCACCAACGGTCGGCAGCGCGTGGGTTGTAACGGGATGCCTGAGCTCGTCTCCCCTGAGGGTTTCCCTAATGTCTCTGTGCCAGGGAATGCTAGGTGGGGTTTGCAGGAAATCCCAGTGACAGAGGCTGCCTCCCCAAGGTCAGGGAAGGTATTTCTCGGACTTCCCCGTACAGGGAACACCTGTGACTGAAGAGAGCTGCGTGGAGTGATCTCTCGAGCTCCCCCACGCACTGACAATGTTTCCGGAATCCGGAGCTTGGGGAGGTTCCACCAACGGTCGGCAGCGCGTGGGTTCTAACGGGATGCCTGAGCTCCTCTCCCCTGAAGGTTTCCCTAATACCTCTGTGCCAGGTAATGCTAGGGGGGGGTTGCAGGAAATCCCAGTGACAGAGGCTGCCTCCCCAAGGTCAGGGAAGGTATTTCTCGGACTTCCCCGAACAGGGAACACCTGTGACTGAAGAGAGCTGCGTGGAGTTTTCTCTCGAGCTCCCCCACGCACTGACAATTGTTCCGGAATCCTGAGCATGGGGAGGTTCCACCAACGGTCGGCAGCGCGTGGGTTCTAACGGGATGCCTGAGCTCGTGTCCCCTGAGGGTTTTCCTAATGTATCTGTGCCAGGGAATGCTTGGGGGGGTTTGCAGGAAATCCCAGTGACAGAGGCTGCCTCCCCAAGGTCAGGGAAGGTATTTCACGGACTTCCCCGAACAGGGAACACCTGTGACTGAAGAGAGCTGCGTGGAGTTGTCTCTCGAGATCCCCCACGCACTGACAATGGTTCCGGAATCCTGAGCGTGGGGAGGTTCCACCAACGGTCGGCAGCGCTTGGGTTCTAACGGGATGCCTGAGCTCGTCTCCCCTGAGGGTTTTCCTAATATCTCTGTGCCACGGAATGCTAGGGGGGGTTTGCAGGAAATCCCAGTGACAGAGGCTGCCTCCCCAAGGTCAGGGAAGGTATTTCTCGGACTTCCCCGAACAGGGAACACCTGTGACTGAAGAGAGCTGCGTGGAGTTGTCTCTCGAGCTCCCCCACGCACTGACAGTGGTTCCGGAATCCTGAGCGTGGGGAGGTTCCACCAACGTTCGGCAGCGCGTGGGTTATAACGGGATGCCACAGCTCGTCTCCCCTGAGGGTTTCCCTAATGTCTCTGTGCCAGGGAATTCTAGGGGGGGTTTGCAGGAAATCCCAGTGAGAGAGGCTGCCTCCCCAAGGTCAGGGAAGGTATTTCTCGGACTTCCCCGTACAGGGAACACCTGTGACTGAAGAGAGCTACTTGGAGTTGTCTCTCGAGCTCCCCCACGCACTGACAATTTTTCCGGAATCCTGAGCGTGGGGAGGTTCCACCAACGGTCGGCAGCGCGTGGAATCTAACGGGATGCCTGAGCTAGTGTCCCCTGAGGGTTTTCCTAAAGTCTCTGTGCCAGGGAATGCTAGGGGGGGTTTGCAGGAATTCCCAGTGACACAGGCTGCCTCCCCAAGGTCAGGGAAGGTATTTCTCGGACTTCCCCGAACAGGGAATACCTGTGACTGAAGAGAGCTGCGTGGAGTTGTCTCTCGAGCTCCCCCATGCACTGACAATGGTTCCGGAATCCTGAGCTTGGGGAGATTCCACCAACGGTCGGCAGCGCGTGGGTTCTAACAGGATTCCTGAGCTCGTCTCCCCTGAGGTTTTCCCTAATATCTCTGTGCCAGGGAATGCTAGGGGGGGTTTGCAGGAAATCCCAGTGACAGGGGCTGCCTCCCCACGGTCAGGGAAGGTATTTCTCGGGCTTCCCCGAACAGGGAACACCTGTGACTGAAGAGAGCTGCGTGGAGTTGTCTCCCGAGCTCCCCCACGCACTGACAATGGTTCCGGAATCCTGAGCGTGGGGAGGTTCCACCAACGTTCGGCAGCGCGTGGGTTCTAACGGGATGCCTGAGCTCGTCTCCCCTGAGGGTTTTCCTAATGTCTCTGGGCCAGGGAATGCTAGGGGGGGTTTGCAGGAATTCCTAGTGACAGAGGCTGCCTCCCCAAGGTCAGGGAAGGTATTTCTCGAACTTCCCAGAACAGGGAACACCTGTGACTGAAGAGAGCTGCGTGGAGTTGTCTCTCGAGCTCCCCCACGCACTGACAATGGTTCCGGAATCCTGAGCGTGGGGAGGTTCCACCAACGGTCGGCAGCGCGTGGGTTCTAACGGGATGCCTGAGCTCGTGTCCCCTGAGTGTTTTCGTAAGTCTCTGTGCCAGGGAATGCTAGGGGGGGTTTGCAGGAAATCCCAGTGACAGAGGCTGCTTCCCCAATTTCAGGGAAGGTATTTCTCGGACTTCCTCGGACAGGGAACACCTGTGACTGAAGAGAGCTGCGCGGAGTTGTCTCTCGAGCTCCCCCACGCACTGACAATGGTTCCGGAATCCTGAGAGTGGGGAGGTTCCACCAACGGTCGGCAGCGCGTGGGTTCTAACGGGATGCCTGAGCTCGTCTCCCCTGAGTGTTTCCCTAATTTCCCTGTGACAGGGAATGCTAGGGGGGGTTTGCAGGAAATCCCAGTGACAGAGGCTGCCTCCCCTAGGTCAGGGAAGGTATTTCTCGGACTTCCCCGAGCAGGGAACACCTGTGACTGAAGAGAGCTGCGTGGAGTTGTCTCTCGAGCTCCCCCACGCACTGACAATGGTTCCGGAATCCTGAGCGTGGGGAGGTTCCACCAACGGTCGGCAGCGCGTGGGTTCTACCGGGATGCCTGAGCTGGTCTCCCCTTAGGGTTTCCCTAATGTCTCTGTGCCAGGGAATCCTAGGGGGGGTTTGCAGGAAATCCCAGTGACAGAGGCTGCCTCCCCAAGGTCAGGGAAGGTATTTCTCGGACTTCCCCGAACAGGGAACACCTGTGACTGAAGAGAGCTGCGTGGAGTTGTCTCTCGAGCTCCCCCATGCACTGACAATGTTCCGGAATCCTGAGCGTGGGGAGGTTCCACCAATGGTCGGCAGCGCGTGGGTTCTATCGGGATACCTGAGCTCGTCTCCCCTGAGGGTTTTCCTAAATTCTCTGTGCCAGGGAATGCTAGGGGGGGTTTGCAGGAAATCCCAGGGACAGAGGCTGCTTCCCCAAGTTCAGGGATGGTATTTATCGGACTTCCTCGAACAGGGAACACCTGTGACTGAAGAGAGCTGCGTGGAGTTGTCTCTCGAGCTCCCCCACGCACTGACAATGGTTCCGGAATCCTGAGAGTGGGGAGGTTCCACCAACGGTCGGCAGCGCGTGGGTTCTAACGGGATGCCTGAGCTCGTCTCCCCTGAGTGTTTCCCTAATTTCTCTGTGCCAGGGAATGCTAGGGGGGGTTTTCAGGAAATCCCAGTGACAGAGACTGCCTCCCCAAGGTCAGGGAAGATATTTCTCGGACTTCCCCGAACAGGGAACACCTGTGACTGAAGAGAGCTGCGTGGAGTTGTCTCTCGAGCTCCCCCACGCACTGACAATGTTTCCGGAATCCTGAGCGTTGGGAGGTTCCACCAACGGTCTGCAGCGCTTGGGTACTAACGGGATGCCTGATCTCGTCTCCCCTGAGGGTTTCCCTAATGTATCTGTGCCAGGGAATGCTAGGGGCGGTTTACAGAAAATCCCAGTAACAGAGGCTGACTCCCCAAGGTCAAGGAAAGTATTTCTAGGACTTCCCCGAACAGGGAACACCTGTGACTGAAGAGAGCTGCGTGGAGTTGTCTCTCGAGCTCCCCCACGCACTGACAATGGTTCCGGAATACTAAGCGTGGGGAGGTTCCACCAACGGTCGGCAGCCCGTGGGTTTTAACGGGATGCCTGAGCTCGTCCCCCTGAGAGTTTTCCCAATGTCTCTCTGCCAGGGAATGCTAGGGGGCGTTTGCAGGATGTCCCAGTGACAGAGGCTGCCTCCCCAAGGTCAGGGAAGGTATTTCTCGGACTTCCCCGAACAAGGAACACCTGTGACTGAAGAGAGCTGCGTGGAGTTGTCTCTCGAGCTCCCCCACGCACTGACAATGGTTCCGGAATCCTGAGCGTGGGGAGGTTCCACCAACGGTCGGCAGCGCGTGGGTTCTACCGGGATGCCTGAGCTGGTCTCCCCAGAGGGTTTCCCTAATGTCTCTGTGCCAGGGAATGCTAGGGGGGGTTTGCAGGAAATCCCAGTGACAGAGGCTGCCTCCCCAAGGTCAGGGAAGGTATTTCTCGGACTTCCCCGAACAGGGAACACCTGTGACTGAAGAGAGCTGCGTGGAGTTGTCTCTCGAGCTCCCCCACGCACTGACAATGGTTCCGGAATCCTGAGCGTGGGGAGGTTCCACCAACGGTCGGCAGCGCGTGGGTTCTAACGGGATGCCTGAGCTCGTGTCCCCTGAGTGTTTTCGTAAGTCTCTGTGCCAGGGAATGCTAGGGGGGGTTTGCAGGAAATCCCAGTGACAGAGGCTGCTTCCCCAATTTCAGGGAAGGTATTTCTCGGACTTCCTCGGACAGGGAACACCTGTGACTGAAGAGAGCTGCGCGGAGTTGTCTCTCGAGCTCCCCCACGCACTGACAATGGTTCCGGAATCCTGAGCGTGGGGAGGTTCCACCAACGGTCGGCAGCGCGTGGGTTCTAACGGGATGCCTGAGCTCGTCTCCCCTGAGTGTTTCCCTAATTTCCCTGTGACAGGGAATGCTAGGGGGGGTTTGCAGGAAATCCCAGTGACAGAGGCTGCCTCCCCTAGGTCAGGGAAGGTATTTCTCGGACTTCCCCGAGCAGGGAACACCTGTGACTGAAGAGAGCTGCGTGGAGTTGTCTCTCGAGCTCCCCCACGCACTGACAATGGTTCCGGAATCCTGAGAGTGGGGAGGTTCCACCAACGGTCGGCAGCGCGTGGGTTCTAACGGGATGCCTGAGCTCGTCTCCCCTGAGTGTTTCCCTAATTTCCCTGTGCCAGGGAATGCTAGGGGGGGTTTGCAGGAAATCCCAGTGACAGAGGCTGCCTCCCCTAGGTCAGGGAAGGTATTTCTCGGACTTCCCCGAGCAGGGAACACCTGTGACTGAAGAGAGCTGCGTGGAGTTGTCTCTCGAGCTCCCCCACGCACTGACAATGGTTCCGGAATCCTGAGCGTGGGGAGGTTCCACCAACGGTCGGCAGCGCGTGGGTTCTACCGGGATGCCTGAGCTGGTCTCCCCTTAGGGTTTCCCTAATGTCTCTGTGCCAGGGAATCCTAGGGGGGGTTTGCAGGAAATCCCAGTGACAGAGGCTGCCTCCCCAAGGTCAGGGAAGGTATTTCTCGGACTTCCCCGAACAGGGAACACCTGTGACTGAAGAGAGCTGCGTGGAGTTGTCTCTCGAGCTCCCCCATGCACTGACAATGTTCCGGAATCCTGAGCGTGGGGAGGTTCCACCAATGGTCGGCAGCGCGTGGGTACTATCGGGATACCTGAGCTCGTCTCCCCTGAGGGTTTTCCTAAATTCTCTGTGCCAGGGAATGCTAGGGGGGGTTTGCAGGAAATCCCAGTGACAGAGGCTGCTTCCCCAAGTTCAGGGATGGTATTTATCGGACTTCCTCGAACAGGGAACACCTGTGACTGAAGAGAGCTGCGTGGAGTTGTCTCTCGAGCTCCCCCACGCACTGACAATGGTTCCGGAATCCTGAGAGTGGGGAGGTTCCACCAACGGTCGGCAGCGCGTGGGTTCTAACGGGATGCCTGAGCTCGTCTCCCCTGAGGGTTTCCCTAATTTCTCTGTGCCAGGGAATGCTAGGGGGGGTTTTCAGGAAATCCCAGTGACAGAGACTGCCTCCCCAAGGTCAGGGAAGGTATTTCTCGGACTTCCCCAACAGGGAACACCTGTGACAGAAGAGAGCTGCGTGGAGTTGTCTCTCGAGCTCCCCCACGCACTGACAATGGTTCCGGAATCCTGAGCGTGGGGAGGTTCCACCAACGGTCGGCAGCGCGTGGGTTCTAACGGGATGCCTGAGCTCGTCTCCCCTGAGGGTTTTCCTAAAGTTTCTGTGCCAGGGAATGCTAGCGGGGGTTTGCAGGAAATCCCAGTGACAGAGGCTGCCTCCCCAAGGTCAGGGAATGTATTTCTCGGACTTCCCCGAACAGGGAACACCTGTGACTGAAGAGAGCTGCGTGGAGTTGTCTCTCGAGCTCCCCCACGCACTGACAATGGTTCCGGAATCCTGAGCGTGGGGAGGTTCCACCAACGGTCGGCAGCGCGTGGGTTCTAACGGGATGCCTGAGCTCGTCTCCCCTGAGGGTTTCCCTAAAGTCTCTGTGCCAGGGAATGCTAGGGGGGGTTTGCAGGAAATCCCAGTGACAGAGGCTGCCTCCCCAAGGTCAGGGAAGGTATTTCCCGGACTTCCCCGAACAGGGAACACCTGTGACTGAAGAGAGCTGCGTGGAGTTGTCTCTCGAGCTCCCCCACGCACTGAGAATGGTTCCGGAATCCTGAGCGTGGGGAGGTTCCACCAACGGTCGGCAGCGCATGGGTTCTAACGGGATGCCTGAGCTCGTCTCCCCTGAGGGTTTTCCTAATGTCTCTGTGCCAGGGAATGCAAGGGGGGGTTTGCAGGAAATCCCAGTGACAGTGGCTGCCTCCCCAAGGTCAGGGAAGGTATTTCTCGGACTTCCCCGAATAGGGAACACCTGTGACTGAAGAGAGCTCCGTGGAGTTGTCTCTCGAGCTCCCCCACGCACTGACAATTGTTCCGGAATCCTGAGCGTGGGGAGGTTCCACCAACGGTCGGCAGCGCGTGGGTTCTAACGGGATGCCTGAGCTCGTCTCCCCTGAGGGTTTCCCTAATGTCTCTGTGCCAGGGAATGCTAGGGGGGGTTTGCAGGAAATCCCAGTGACAGAGGCTGCCTCCCCAAGGTCAGGGAAGTTATTTCTCGGACTTCCCAGAACAGGGAACACCTGTGACTGAAAAGAGCTACGTGGAGTTGTCTCTCGAACTCCCCCACGCACTGACAATGGTTCTGGAATCCTGAGCGTGGGGAGGTTCCACCAACGGTCGGCAGCGCGTGGGTTCTAACGGGATGCCTGAGCTCGTCTCCCCTGAGGGTTTCCCTAATGTCTCTGTGCCAGGGAATGCTAGGGGTGGTTTGCAGGAAATCCCAGTGACAGAGGCTTCCTCCCCAAGGTCAGGGAAAGTATTTCTCGGACTTCCCCGAACCGGGAACACCTGTGACTGAAGAGAGCTGCGTGGAGTTGTCTCTCGTGCTCCCCCACGCACTGACAATGGTTCCGGAATCCTGAGCGTGGGGAGGTTCCACCAACGGTCGGCAGCGCGTGGGTTCTAACGGGATGCCTGAGCTCGACTCCCCTGAGGGTTTCCCTAATGTCTCTGTGCCAGGGAATGCTAGGGGTGGTTTGCAGGAAATCCCAGTGACAGAGGCTTCCTCCCCAAGGTCAGGGAATGTATTTCTGGGACTTCCCCGAACAGGGAACACCTGTGACTGAAGAGAGCTGCGTGGAGTTGTCTCTCGTGCTCCCCCACGCACTGACAATGGTTCCGGAATCCTGAGCGTGGGGAGGTTCCACCAACGGTCGGCAGCGCGTGGGTTCTAACGGGATGCCTGAGCTCGTCTCCCCTGAGGGTTTCCCTAATGTCTCTGTGCCAGGGAATGATAGGGGGGGTTTGCAGGAAATCCCAGTGACAGAGGCTGCCTCCCCAAGTTCAGGGAAGGTATTTCTCGGACTTCCCCGAACAGGGAACACCTGTGACTGAAGAGAGCTGCGTGGAGTTGTCTCTCGAGCTCCCCCACGCACTGACAATGTTTCCGGAATCCTGAGCGTGGGGAGGTTCCACCAACGGTCGGCAGCGCGTGGGTTCTAACGGGATTCCTGAGCTCGTCTCCCCTGAGTGTTTCCCTAAGTTCTCTGTGCCAGGGAATGCTAGGGGGGGTTTGCAGGAAATCCCAGTGACAGAGGCTGCCTCCCCAAGGTCAGGGAAGGTTTTTCTCGGACTTCCCCGAACAGGGAACTCCTGTGACTGAAGAGAGCTGCGTGGAGTTTTCTCTCGACCTCCCCCACGCACTGACAATTGCTCTGGAATCCTGAGCATGGGGAGGTTCCACCAACGGTCGACAGCGCGTGGGTTCTAACGGGATGCCTGAGATCGTGTCCCCTGAGGGTTTTCCTAATGTCTCTGTGCCAGGGAATGCTAGGGGGGGATTGCAGGAAATCCCAGTGAAAGAGGCTGCCTCCCCAAGTTCAGGGAAGGTATTTCACAGACTTCCCCGAACAGGGAACACCTGTGACTGAAGAGAGCTGCGTGGATTTGTCTCTCGAGCTCCACCACGCACTGACAATGGTTCCGGAATCCTGAGCGTGGGGAGGTTCCACCAACGGTCGACAGCGCGTGGGTTCTAACGGGATGCCTGAGATCGTGTCCCCTGAGGGTTTTCCTAATGTCTCTGTGCCAGGGAATGCTAGGGGGGGATTGCAGGAAATCCCAGTGAAAGAGGCTGCCTCCCCAAGTTCAGGGAAGGTATTTCACTGACTTCCCCGAACAGGGAACACCTGTGACTGAAGAGAGCTGCGTGGATTTGTCTCTCGAGCTCCACCACGCACTGACAATGGTTCCGGAATCCTGAGCATGGGGAGGTTCCACCAACGGTCGACAGCGCGTGGGTTCTAACGGGATGCCTGTGCTTGTCTCCCCTGAGGGTTTCCCTAATATCTCTGTGCCAGGGAATGGTAGGGGGGGTTTGCAGGAAATCCCAGTGACACAGGCTGCCTCCCCAAGGTCAGGGAAGGTATTTCTCGGACTTCTCCGAACAGGGAACACCTGTGACTGAAGAGAGCTGCGTGGAGTTGTCTCTCGAGCTCCCCCACGCATTGACAATGGTTCCGGAATACTGAGCGTTCGGAGGTTCCATCAACGGTCGGCAGCGCGTGGGTTCTAACGGGATGCCTGAGCTCGTCTCCCCTGAGGGTTTCCCTAATGTCTCTGTGCCAAGGAATGCTAGGGGGGGTTTGCAGGAAATCCCAGTGACAGAGGCTGCCTCCCCAAGGTCAGGGAGGGTATTTCTCGGACTTCCCCGAACAGGGAACACCTGTGACTGAAGAGAGCTGCGTGGAGTTGTCTCTCGAGCTCCCCCACGCACTGACAATGGTTCCGGATTCCTGAGCGTGGGGAGGTTCCAACAATCGTCGGCAGCGTGTGGGTTCTAACGGGATGCCTGAGCTCGTGTCCCCTGAGTGTTTCCCTAATGTCTCTGTGCCAGGGAATGCTAGGGGGGTTTGCAGGAAATTCCAGTGACAGAGGCTGCCTCCCTAAGTTCAGGGAAGTTATTTCTCGGACTTCCCTGAACAGGGAACACCTGTGACTGAAGAGAGTTTCGTGGAGTTGTCTCTCGAGCTCCCCCACGCACTGACAATGGTTCCGGAATCCTGAGCGTGGGGAGGTTCCAACAACGGTCGGCAGCGCGTGGGTTCTAACGGGATGCCTGAGCTCGTCTCCCCTGAGGGTTTCCCTAATATCTCTGTGCCAGGTAATGCTAGGGGGGTTTGCAGGAAATCCCAGTGGCAGAGGCTGCCTCCCCAAGGTCAGGGAAGGTTTTTCTCGGACTTCCCCGAACAGGGAACTCCTGTGACTGAAGAGAGCTGCGTGGAGTTTTCTCTCGACCTCCCCCACGCACTGACAATTGCTCCGGAATCCTGAGCATGGGGAGGTTCCACCAACGGTCGACAGCGCGTGGGTTCTAACGGGATGCCTGAGATCGTGTCCCCTGAGGGTTTTCCTAATGTCTCTGTGCCAGGGAATGCTAGGGGGGGTTTGCAGGATATCCCAGTGACAGAGGCAGCCTCCCCAAGGTCAGGGAGGGTATTTCTCGGACTTCCCCGAACAGGGAACACCTGTGACTGAAGAGAGCTGCGTGGAGTTGTCTCTCGAGCTCCCCCACGCACTGACAATGGTTCCGGAATCCTGAGCGTGGGGAGGTTCCACCAACCGTCGGCAGCGTGTGGGTTCTAACGGGATGCCTGAGCTCGTGTCCCCTGAGGGTTTCCCTAATTTCTCTGTGCCAGGGAATGCTAGGGGGGTTTGCAGGAAATCCCAGTGACAGAGGCTGCCTCCCTAAGTTCAGGGAAGTTATTTCTCGGACTTCCCTGAACAGGGAACACCTGTGACTGAAGAGAGTTTCGTGGAGTTGTCTCTCGAGCTCCCCCACGCACTGACAATGGTTCCGGAATCCTGAGCGTGGGGAGGTTCCACCAACGGTCGGCAGCGCGTGGGTTCTAACGGGATGCCTGAGCTCGTTCCCCTGAGGGTTTTCCTAATTTCTCTGTGCCAGGGAATGCTAGGGGGGGTTTGCAGGAAATCCCAGTGACAGAGGCTGCCTCCCCAAGGTCAGGGAATGTATTTCTCGGACTTCCCCGAACAGGGAACACCTGTGACTGAAGAGAGCTGCGTGGAGTTGTCTCTCGAGCTCCCCCACGCACTGACAATGGTTCCGGAATCCTGAGCGTGGGGAGGTTCCACCAACGGTCGGCAGCGCGTGGGTTCTAACGGGATGCCTGAGCTCGTCTCCCCTGAGGGTTTCCCTAATATCTCTGTGCCAGGTAATGCTAGGGGGGTTTGCAGGAAATCCCAGTGACAGAGGCTGCCTCCCCAAGGTCAGGGAAGGTATTTCTCGGACTTCCCCGAACAGGGAACACCTGTGACTGAAGAGAGCTGCGTGGACTTTTCTCTCGAGCTCCCCCACGCACTGACAATGGTTCCGGAATCCTGAGCGTGGGGAGGTTCCACCAACGGTCGGCAGCGCGTGGGTTGTAACGTGATGCCTGAGCTCGTCTCCCCTGAGGGTTTCCCTAATGTCTCTGTGCCAGGGAATGCTAGGTGGGGTTTGCAGGAAATCCCAGTGACAGAGGCTGCCTCCCCAAGGTCAGGGAAGGTATTTCTCGGACTTCCCCAAACAGGGAACACCTGTGACTGAAGAGAGCTGCGTGGAGTGGTCTCTCGAGCTCCCCCACGCACTGACAATGTTTCCGGAATCCTGAGCTTGGGGAGGTTCCACCAACGGTCGGCAGCGCGTGGGTTCTAACGAGGTGCCTGAGCTCCTCTCCCCTGAAGGTTTCCCTAATACCTCTGTGCCAGGTAATGCTAGGGGGAGGTTGCAGAAAATCCCAGTGACAGAGGCTGCCTCCCTAAACTCAGGGAAGGTATTTCTCGGACTTCCCCGAACAGGGAACTCCTGTGACTGAAGAGAGCTGCGTGGAGTTTTCTCTCGAACTCCCCCACGCACTAACAATTGTTCCGGAATCCTGAGCATGGGGAGGTTCCACCAACGGTCGGCAGCGCGTGGGTTCTTACGGGATGCCTGAGCTCGTGTCCCCTGAGGGTTTTCCTAATGTCTCTGTGCCAGGGAATGCTTGGGGGGGTTTGCAGGAAATCCCTGTGACAGAGGCTGCCTCCCCAAGGTCAGGGAAGGTATTTCTCGGAGTTTCCCGAACAGGGAACACCTGTGACTGAAGAGAGCTGCGTGGAGTTGTCTCTCGAGCTCCCCCATGCACTGACAATGGTTCCGGAATCCTGAGCTTGGGGAGATTCCACCAACGGTCGACAGCGCGTGGGTTCTAACAGGATGCCTGAGCTCGTCTCCCCTGAGTGTTTCCCTAATGTCTCTGTGCCAGGGAATGCTAGGGGGGGTTTGCAGGAAGTCCCAGTGACAGGGGCTGCCTCCCCACGGTCAGGGAAGGTATTTCTCGGACTTCCCCGAACAGGGAACACCTGTGACTGAAGAGAGCTGCGTGGAGTTGTCTCTCGAGCTCCCCCACGCACTGACAATGGTTCCGGAATCCTGAGCGTGGGGAGGTTCCACCAACGGTCGGCAGCGCGTGGGTTCTAACGGGATGCCTGAGCTCGTCTCCCCTGAGGGTTTCCCTAATATCTCTGTGCCAGGTAATGCTAGGGGGGTTTGCAGGAAATCCCAGTGGCAGAGGCTGCCTCCCCAAGGTCAGGGAAGGTTTTTCTCGGACTTCCCCGAACAGGGAACTCCTGTGACTGAAGAGAGCTGCGTGGAGTTTTCTCTCGACCTCCCCCACGCACTGACAATTGCTCCGGAATCCTGAGCATGGGGAGGTTCCACCAACGGTCGACAGCGCGTGGGTTCTAACGGGATGCCTGAGCTCGTCTCCCCTGAGAGTTTCCCAATGTCTCTGTGCCAGGGAATGCTAGGGGGAGTTTGCAGGAAATCCCAGTGACAGAGGCTGCCTCCCCAAGGTCAGGGAAGGTATTTCTCGGACTTCCCCGAACAGGGAACACCTGTGACTGAAGAGAGCTGCGTGGAGTTGTCTCTCGAGCTCCCCCACGCACTGACAATGGTTCCGGAATCCTGAGCGTGGGGAGGTTCCACCAACGGTCGGCAGCGCGTGGGTTCTAACGGGATGCCTGAGCTCGTCTCCCCTGAGGGTTTCCCTAATATCTCTGTGCCAGGTAATGCTAGGGGGGTTTGCAGGAAATCCCAGTGGCAGAGGCTGCCTCCCCAAGGTCAGGGAAGGTTTTTCTCGGACTTCCCCGAACAGGGAACTCCTGTGACTGAAGAGAGCTGCGTGGAGTTTTCTCTCGACCTCCCCCACGCACTGACAATTGCTCCGGAATCCTGAGCATGGGGAGGTTCCACCAACGGTCGACAGCGCGTGGGTTCTAACGGGATGCCTGAGCTCGTCTCCCCTGAGAGTTTCCCAATGTCTCTGTGCCAGGGAATGCTAGGGGGAGTTTGCAGGAAATCCCAGTGACAGAGGCTGCCTCCCCAAGGTCAGGGAAGGTATTTCTCGGACTTCCCCGAACAGGGAACACCTGTGACTGAAGAGAGCTGCGTGGAGTTTTCTCTCGAGCTCCCCCACACAATGACAATGGTTCCGGAATCCTGAGCGTGGGGAGGTTCCACCAAAAGTCGGCAGCGCGTGGGCTGTAACGGGATGCCTGAGCTCGTCTCCCCTGAGGGTTTTCCTAATGTCTCTGTGCCAGGGAATGCTAGGGGGGGTTTGCAGGAAATCCCAGTGACAGAGGCTGCCTCCCCAAGGTCAGGGAAGGTATTTCTCGGACTTCCCCGAACAGGGAACACCTGTGACTGAAGAGAGCTGCGTGGAGTTGTCTCTCGAGCTCCCCCACGCACTGACAATGTTTCCGGAATCCTGAGCGTGGAGAGGTTCCACCAACGGTCGGCAGCGCTTGGGTTCTAACGGAATGCCTGAGCTCGTGTCCCCTGAGGGTTTCCCTAATGTCCCTGTGCCAGGGAATGCTAGAGGGTTTTGCAGGAAATTCCAGTGACAGAGGCTGCCTCCCCTAGGTCAGGGAAGGTATTTCTCGGACTTCCCCGAACAGGGAACACCTGTGACTGAAGAGAGCTGCGTGGAGTTGTCTCTCGAGCTCCCCCACGCACTGACAATGTTTCCGGAATCCTGAGCGTGGGGAGGTTCCACCAACGGTCGGCAGCGTGTGGGTTCTAACGGAATGCCTGAGCTCGTGTCCCCTGAGGGTTTCCCTAATGTCCCTGTGCCAGGGAATGCTAGGGGGGGTTTGCAGGAAATCCCAGTGACAGAGGCTGCTTCCCCTAGGTCAGGGAAGGTATTTCTCGGACTTCCCCGAACAGGGAACACCTGTGACTGAAGAGAGCTGCGTGGAGTTTTCTCTCGAGCTCCCCCACGCACTGACAATGGTTCCGGAATCCTGAGCGTGGGGAGGTTCCACCAAAGGTCGGCACCGCGTGGGCTGTAACGGGATGCCTGAGCTCGTCTCCCCTGAGGGTTTTCCTAATGTCTCTGTGCCAGGGAATGCTAGGGGGGGTTTGCAGGAATTCCCAATGACAGAGGCTGCCTCCCCAAGGTCAGGGAAGGTATTTCTCGGACTTCCCGGAACAGGGAACACCTGTGACTGAAGAGAGCTGCGTGGAGTTGTCTCTCGAGCTCCCCCACGCACTGAAAATGGTTCCGGAATCCTGAGCGTGGGGAGGTTCCACCAACGGTCGGCAGCGAGTGTGTTCTAACGGGATGTCTGAGCTCGTCTCCCCTGAGGGTTTCCCTAATATCTCTCTGCCAGGGAATGCTAGGGGGGGTTTGCAGGAAATCCCAATGACAGAGGCTGCCTCCCCAATGTCAGGGATGTATTTCTCGGACTTCCACTAACAGGGAACACCTGTGACTGAAGAGAGCTGCGTGGAGTTGTCTCTCGAGCTCCCCCACGCACTGACAATGGTTCCGGAATCCTGAGCGTGGGGAGGTTCCACCAACGGTCGGCAGCGCGTGGGTTCTAACGGGATGCCTGAGCTCGTCTCCCCTGAGGGTTTCCCTAATGTCTCTGTGCCAGGGAATGCTAGGGGGGTTTGCAGGAAATCCCAGTGACAGAGGCTGCCTCCCCAAGGTCAGGGAAGTTATTTCTCGGACTTCCCCGAACAGGGAACACCTGTGACTGGAGAGAGCTGCGTGGAGTTGTCTCTCGAGCTCCCCCACGCACTGACAATGGTTCCGGAATCCTGAGCGTGGGGAGGTTCCACCAACGGTCGTCAGCGCGTGGGTTCTAACGGGATGCCTGAGCTCGTCTCCCCTGAGTGTTTCCCTAAAGTCTCTGTGCCAGGGAATGCTAGGGGGGGTTTGCAGGAAATCCCAGTGACAGAGTCTGCCTCCCCAAGTTCAGGGAAGGTATTTCTCGGACTTCCCCGAACAGGGAACACCTGTGACTGAAGAGAGCTGCGTGGAGTTTTCTCTCGTGCTCCCCCACGCACTGACAATGGTTCCGGAATCCTGAGCGTGGGGAGGTTCCACCAACGGTCGGCAGCGCGTGGGTTCTAACGGGATGCCTGAGCTGGTCTCCCCTGAGGGTTTCCCTAATGTTTCTTTGCCAGGGAATGCTAGGGGGGGTTTGCAGTAAATCCCAGTGACAGAGGCTGCCTCCCCAAAGGTAGGGAAGGTATTTCTCAGACTTTCCCGAACAGGGAACACCTGTGACTGTAGAGAGCTGCGTGGAGTTGTCTCTCGAGCTCCCCCACGCACTGACAATGGTTCCGGAATCCTGAGCGTGGGGAGGTTCCACCAAAGGTCGGCAGCGCGTGGGTTTTAACGGGATGCCTGAGCTCGACTCCCCTAAGTGTTTTCCTAAATTCTCTGTGCCAGGGAATGCTAGGGGGGTGTGCAGGAAATCCCAGTGACAGAGGCTGCTTCCCCAAGTTCAGGGAAGATATTTCTCGGACTTCCTCGAACAGGGAACACCTGTGACTGAAGAGAGCTGCGTGGAGTTGTCTCTCGAGCTCCCCCACGCACTGACAATGCTTCCGGAATCTTGAGCGTGGGGAGGTTCCACCAACGGTCGGCAGCGCGTAGGTTCTGCCGGGATGCCTGAGCTGGTCTCCCCTTAGGGTTTCCCTAATGTCTCTGTGCCAGGGAATGCTAGGGGAGGTTTGCAGGAAATCCCAGTGACAGAGGCTGCCTCCCCAAGGTCAGGGAATTTATTTCTCGGTCTTCCCCGAACAGGGAACACCTGTGACTGAAGAGAGCTGCGTGGAGTTGTCTCTCGAGCTCCCCCACGCCCTGACAATTGTTCCGGAATCCTGAGCGTGGGGAGGTTCCAACAATGGTCGGCAGCGCGTGGGTTCTAACGGGATGCCTGAGCTCGTCTCCCCTGAGTGTTTTCCTAAATTCTCTGTGCCAGGGAATGCTAGGGGGGGTTTGCAGGAAATCCCAGTGACAGAGGCTGCTTCCCCAAGTTCAGGGAAGGTATTTATCGGACTTCCTCGAACAGGGAACACCTGTGACTGAAGAGAGCTGCGTGGAGTTGTCTCTCGAGCTCCCCCAAGCACTGACAATGGTTCCGGAATCCTGAGAGTGGGGAGGTTCCACCAACGGTCGGCAGCGCGTGGGTTCTAACGGTATGCCTGAGCTCGTCTCCCCTGAGGGTTTCCCTAATTTTCTGTGCCAGGGAATGCAAGGGGGAGTTTTCAGGAAATCCCAATGACAGAGGCTGCCTCCCCAAGGTGAGGGAAGGTATTTCTCGGACTTCCCCAAACAGGGAACACCTGTGACTGAAGAGAGCTGCGTGGAGTTGTCTCTCGAGCTCCCCCACGCACTGACAATGGTTCCGGAATCCTGAGCGTGGGGAGGTTCCACCAACGGTCGGCAGCGCGTGGGTTCTAACGGGATGCCTGAGCTCGTCTCCCCTGAGGGTTTCCCTAATGTCTCTGTGCCAGGGAATGCTAGGGGGGGTTTGCATGAATTCCCAATGACAGAGGCTGCCTCCCCAAGGTCAGGGAAGGTATTTCTCGGACTTCCCCGAACAGGGAAATCCTGTGACTGAAGAGAGCTGCGTGGAGTTGTCTCTCGAGCTTCCCCACGCACTGAAAATGGTTCTGGAATCCTGAGCCTGGGGAGGTTCCACCAACGGTCGGCAGCGCGTGGGTTCTAACGGGATGCCTGAGCTCGCTTCCCTTAGACTTTTACTAATGTCTCTGTGCCAGGGAATGCTAGGGGGGGTTTGCAGGAATTCCCAGTGAGAGAGGCTGCCTCCCCAAGGTCAGGGAAGCTATTTCTCGGACTTCCACGAACAGGGAACACCTGTGACTGAAGAGAGCTGCGTGGAGTTTTCTCTCGAGCTCCCCCACGCACTGACAATGGTTCCGGAATCCTGAGCGTGGGGAGGTTCCACCAACGGTCGGCAGCGCGTGGGTTCTAACGGGATGCCTGAGCTCGTCTCCCCTGAGTGTTTTCCTAAAGTCTCTGTGCCAGGGAATGCTAGGGGGGGTTTGCAGGATATCCCAGTGACAGAGACTGCTTCCCCAAGTTCAGGGAAGGTATTTCTCGGACTTCCTCGAACAGGGAACACCTGTGACTGAAGAGAGCTGCGTGGAGTTGTCTCTCGAGCTCCCCCACGCACTGACAATGGTTCCGGAATCCTGAGAGTGGGGAGGTTCCACCAACGGTCGGCAGCGCGTGGGTTCTACCGGGATGCCTGAGCTGGACTCCCCTGAGGGTTTCCCTAATTTCTCTGTGCCAGGGAATGCTAGGGGCGTTTTGCAGGAAATCCCAGTGACAGAGGCTGCCTCCCCAAGGTCATGGAAAGTATTTCTCGGACTTCCCCGAACAGGGAACACCTGTGACTGAAGAGAGCTGCGTGGAGATGTCTCTCGAGCTCCCCAACGCACTGACAATGTTTCCGGAATCCTGAGCGTGGGGAGGTTCCACCAACGGTCGGCAGCGCGTGGGTTCTAACGGGATGTCTGAGCTTGTCTCCCCTGAGGGTTTTCCTAAATTCTCTGTGCCAGGGAATGCTAGGGGGGGTTTGCAGAAAATCCCAGTGACAGTGGCTGCCTCCCCAAGGTCAGGGAAGGTATTTCTCGGACTTCCCCGAACAGGGAACACCTGTGACTGAAGAGAGCTGCGTGGAGTTGTCTTTCGATCTCCCCCACGCACTGACAAAGGTTTCGGAATCCTGAGCGTGGGGAGGTTCCACCAACGGGCGGCAGCGCGTGGGTTCTAACGGGATGCATGAGCTCGTCTCCCCTGAGGGTTTCCCTAATGTCTCTTTGCCAGGGAATGCTAGGGGGGGTTTGCAGGAAATCCCAGTGACAGGGGCTGCCTCCCCACGGTCAAGGAAGGTATTTCTCAGACTTCCCCGAACAGGGAACACCTGTGACTGAAGAGAGCTGCGTAGAGTTGTCTCTCGAGCTCCCCCACGCACTGACAATGGTTCCGGAATCCTTAGCGTGGGGAGGTTCCAACAACGGTCGGCAGCGCGTGGGTTCTAACGGGATGCCTGAGCTCGTCTCCCCTGAGGGTTTTCCTAATGTCTCTGGGCCAGGGAATGCTAGGGGGGGTTTGCAGGAAATCCCAGTGACAGAGGCTGCCTCCCTAAGTTCAGGGAAGGTATTTCTCGAACTTCCCAGAACAGGGAACACCTGTGACTGAAGAGAGCTGCGTGGAGTTGTCTCTCGAGCTCCCCCACGCACTGACAATGTTTCCGGAATCCTGAGCGTGGGGAGGTTCCACCAACCGTCGGCAGCGTGTGGGTTCTAACGGGATGCCTGAGCTCGTGTCCCCTGAGGGTTTCCCTAATTTCTCTGTGCCAGGGAATGCTAGGGGGGTTTGCAGGAAATCCCAGTGACAGAGGCTGCCTCCCTAAGTTCAGGGAAGTTATTTCTCGGACTTCCCTGAACAGGGAACACCTGTGACTGAAGAGAGTTTCGTGGAGTTGTCTCTCGAGCTCCCCCACGCACAGACAATGGTTCCGGAATCCTGAGCGTGGGGAGGTTCCACCAACGGTCGGCAGCGCGTGGGTTCTAACGGGATGCCTGAGCTCGTTCCCCTGAGGGTTTTCCTAATTTCTCTGTGCCAGGGAATGCTAGGGGGGGTTTGCAGGAAATCCCAGTGACAGAGGCTGCCTCCCCAAGGTCAGGGAAGGTTTTTCTCGGACTTCCCCGAACAGGGAACTCCTGTGACTGAAGAGAGCTGCGTGGAGTTTTCTCTCGACCTCCCCCACGCACTGACAATTGCTCTGGAATCCTGAGCATGGGGAGGTTCCACCAACGGTCGACAGCGCGTGGGTTCTAACGGGATGCCTGAGATCGTGTCCCCTGAGGGTTTTCCTAATGTCTCTGTGCCAGGGAATGCTAGGGGGGGATTGCAGGAAATCCCAGTGAAAGAGGCTGCCTCCCCAAGTTCAGGGAAGGTATTTCACAGACTTCCCCGAACAGGGAACACCTGTGACTGAAGAGAGCTGCGTGGATTTGTCTCTCGAGCTCCACCACGCACTGACAATGGTTCCGGAATCCTGAGCGTGGGGAGGTTCCACCAACGGTCGACAGCGCGTGGGTTCTAACGGGATGCCTGAGATCGTGTCCCCTGAGGGTTTTCCTAATGTCTCTGTGCCAGGGAATGCTAGGGGGGGATTGCAGGAAATCCCAGTGAAAGAGGCTGCCTCCCCAAGTTCAGGGAAGGTATTTCACTGACTTCCCCGAACAGGGAACACCTGTGACTGAAGAGAGCTGCGTGGATTTGTCTCTCGAGCTCCACCACGCACTGACAATGGTTCCGGAATCCTGAGCATGGGGAGGTTCCACCAACGGTCGACAGCGCGTGGGTTCTAACGGGATGCCTGTGCTTGTCTCCCCTGAGGGTTTCCCTAATATCTCTGTGCCAGGGAATGGTAGGGGGGGTTTGCAGGAAATCCCAGTGACACAGGCTGCCTCCCCAAGGTCAGGGAAGGTATTTCTCGGACTTCTCCGAACAGGGAACACCTGTGACTGAAGAGAGCTGCGTGGAGTTGTCTCTCGAGCTCCCCCACGCATTGACAATGGTTCCGGAATACTGAGCGTTCGGAGGTTCCATCAACGGTCGGCAGCGCGTGGGTTCTAACGGGATGCCTGAGCTCGTCTCCCCTGAGGGTTTCCCTAATGTCTCTGTGCCAAGGAATGCTAGGGGGGGTTTGCAGGAAATCCCAGTGACAGAGGCTGCCTCCCCAAGGTCAGGGAGGGTATTTCTCGGACTTCCCCGAACAGGGAACACCTGTGACTGAAGAGAGCTGCGTGGAGTTGTCTCTCGAGCTCCCCCACGCACTGACAATGGTTCCGGATTCCTGAGCGTGGGGAGGTTCCAACAATCGTCGGCAGCGTGTGGGTTCTAACGGGATGCCTGAGCTCGTGTCCCCTGAGTGTTTCCCTAATGTCTCTGTGCCAGGGAATGCTAGGGGGGTTTGCAGGAAATTCCAGTGACAGAGGCTGCCTCCCTAAGTTCAGGGAAGTTATTTCTCGGACTTCCCTGAACAGGGAACACCTGTGACTGAAGAGAGTTTCGTGGAGTTGTCTCTCGAGCTCCCCCACGCACTGACAATGGTTCCGGAATCCTGAGCGTGGGGAGGTTCCACCAACGGTCGGCAGCGCGTGGGTTCTAACGGGATGCCTGAGCTCGTCTCCCCTGAGGGTTTCCCTAATATCTCTGTGCCAGGTAATGCTAGGGGGGTTTGCAGGAAATCCCAGTGGCAGAGGCTGCCTCCCCAAGGTCAGGGAAGGTTTTTCTCGGACTTCCCCGAACAGGGAACTCCTGTGACTGAAGAGAGCTGCGTGGAGTTTTCTCTCGACCTCCCCCACGCACTGACAATTGCTCCGGAATCCTGAGCATGGGGAGGTTCCACCAACGGTCGACAGCGCGTGGGTTCTAACGGGATGCCTGAGATCGTGTCCCCTGAGGGTTTTCCTAATGTCTCTGTGCCAGGGAATGCTAGGGGGGGTTTGCAGGATATCCCAGTGACAGAGGCTGCCTCCCCAAGGTCAGGGAGGGTATTTCTCGGACTTCCCCGAACAGGGAACACCTGTGACTGAAGAGAGCTGCGTGGAGTTGTCTCTCGAGCTCCCCCACGCACTGACAATGGTTCCGGAATCCTGAGCGTGGGGAGGTTCCACCAACCGTCGGCAGCGTGTGGGTTCTAACGGGATGCCTGAGCTCGTGTCCCCTGAGGGTTTCCCTAATTTCTCTGTGCCAGGGAATGCTAGGGGGGTTTGCAGGAAATCCCAGTGACAGAGGCTGCCTCCCTAAGTTCAGGGAAGTTATTTCTCGGACTTCCCTGAACAGGGAACACCTGTGACTGAAGAGAGTTTCGTGGAGTTGTCTCTCGAGCTCCCCCACGCACTGACAATGGTTCCGGAATCCTGAGCGTGGGGAGGTTCCACCAACGGTCGGCAGCGCGTGGGTTCTAACGGGATGCCTGAGCTCGTTCCCCTGAGGGTTTTCCTAATTTCTCTGTGCCAGGGAATGCTAAGGGGGGTTTGCAGGAAATCCCAGTGACAGAGGCTGCCTCCCCAAGGTCAGGGAATGTATTTCTCGGACTTCCCCGAACAGGGAACACCTGTGACTGAAGAGAGCTGCGTGGAGTTGTCTCTCGAGCTCCCCCACGCACTGACAATGGTTCCGGAATCCTGAGCGTGGGGAGGTTCCACCAACGGTCGGCAGCGCGTGGGTTCTAACGGGATGCCTGAGCTCGTCTCCCCTGAGGGTTTCCCTAATATCTCTGTGCCAGGTAATGCTAGGGGGGTTTGCAGGAAATCCCAGTGACAGAGGCTGCCTCCCCAAGGTCAGGGAAGGTATTTCTCGGACTTCCCCGAACAGGGAACACCTGTGACTGAAGAGAGCTGCGTGGACTTTTCTCTCGAGCTCCCCCACGCACTGACAATGGTTCCGGAATCCTGAGCGTGGGGAGGTTCCACCAACGGTCGGCAGCGCGTGGGTTGTAACGTGATGCCTGAGCTCGTCTCCCCTGAGGGTTTCCCTAATGTCTCTGTGCCAGGGAATGCTAGGTGGGGTTTGCAGGAAATCCCAGTGACAGAGGCTGCCTCCCCAAGGTCAGGGAAGGTATTTCTCGGACTTCCCCGAACAGGGAACACCTGTGACTGAAGAGAGCTGCGTGGAGTGGTCTCTCGAGCTCCCCCACGCACTGACAATGTTTCCGGAATCCTGAGCTTGGGGAGGTTCCACCAACGGTCGGCAGCGCGTGGGTTCTAACGAGGTGCCTGAGCTCCTCTCCCCTGAAGGTTTCCCTAATACCTCTGTGCCAGGTAATGCTAGGGGGAGGTTGCAGAAAATCCCAGTGACAGAGGCTGCCTCCCTAAACTCAGGGAAGGTATTTCTCGGACTTCCCCGAACAGGGAACTCCTGTGACTGAAGAGAGCTGCGTGGAGTTTTCTCTCGAACTCCCCCACGCACTAACAATTGTTCCGGAATCCTGAGCATGGGGAGGTTCCACCAACGGTCGGCAGCGCGTGGGTTCTTACGGGATGCCTGAGCTCGTGTCCCCTGAGGGTTTTCCTAATGTCTCTGTGCCAGGGAATGCTTGGGGGGGTTTGCAGGAAATCCCTGTGACAGAGGCTGCCTCCCCAAGGTCAGGGAAGGTATTTCTCGGAGTTTCCCGAACAGGGAACACCTGTGACTGAAGAGAGCTGCGTGGAGTTGTCTCTCGAGCTCCCCCATGCACTGACAATGGTTCCGGAATCCTGAGCTTGGGGAGATTCCACCAACGGTCGACAGCGCGTGGGTTCTAACAGGATGCCTGAGCTCGTCTCCCCTGAGTGTTTCCCTAATGTCTCTGTGCCAGGGAATGCTAGGGGGGGTTTGCAGGAAGTCCCAGTGACAGGGGCTGCCTCCCCACGGTCAGGGAAGGTATTTCTCGGGCTTCCCCGAACAGGGAACACCTGTGACTGAAGAGAGCTGCGTGGAGTTGTCTGTCGAACTCCCCCACGCACTGACAATGGTTCCGGAATCCTGAGCGTGGGGAGGTTCCACCAACGGTCGGCAGCGCGTGGGTTCTAACGGGATGCCTGAGCTCGTCTCCCCTGAGGGTTTCCCTAATTTCTCTGTGCCAGGGAATGCTAGGGGGGGTTTGCAGGAAATCCCAGTGACAGAGGCTGCCTCCCCAAGGTCAGGGAAGGTATTTCTCGGACTTCCCCGAACAGGGAACACCT
The DNA here is from genome assembly GCF_048564905.1 of Vicugna pacos. NCBI lineage: Eukaryota > Metazoa > Chordata > Mammalia > Artiodactyla > Camelidae > Vicugna > Vicugna pacos. Next base: position 29,362,836 of record NW_027328721.1, on the reverse strand, counting down.
GTGACTGAAGATAGCTGCGTGGAGTTGTCTCTCGTGCTCCCCCACGCACTGACAATGGTTCCGGAATCCTGAGCGTGGGGAGGTTCCACCAACGGTCGGCAGCGCGTGGGTTCTAACGGGATGCCTGAGCTCGTCTCCCCTGAGAGTTTCCCAATGTCTCTGTGCCAGGGAATGCTAGGGGGAGTTTGCAGGAAATCCCAGTGACAGAGGCTGCCTCCCCAAGGTCAGGGAAGATATTTCTCGGACTTCCCCGAACAGGGAACACCTGTGACTGAAGAGAGCTGCGTGGAGTTGTCTCTCGAGCTCCCCCACGCACTGACAATGTTTCCGGAATCCTGAGCGTTGGGAGGTTCCACCAACGGTCTGCAGCGCTTGGGTTCTAACGGGATGCCTGATCTCGTCTCCCCTGAGGGTTTCCCTAATGTCTCTGTGCCAGGGAATGCTAGGGGGGGTTTACAGGAAATCCCAGTAACAGAGGCTGACTCCCCAAGGTCAAGGAAAGTATTTCTAGGACTTCCCCTAACAGGGAACACGTGTGACTGAAGAGAGCTGCGTGGAGTTGTCTCTCGAGCTCCCCCACGCACTGACAATGGTTCCGGAATACTAAGCGTGGGGAGGTTCCACCAACGGTCGGCAGCGCGTGGGTTTTAACGGGATGCCTGAGCTCGTCTCCCCTGAGAGTTTTCCCAATGTCTCTGTGCCAGGGAATGCTAGGGGGGGTTTGCAGGAAATCCCAGTGACAGAGGCTGCCTCCCCAAGGTCAGGGAAGGTATTTCTCGGACTTCCCCGAACAGGGAACACCTGTGACTGAAGAGAGCTTCGTGGAGTTGTCTCTCGAGCTCCCCCACGCACTGACAATTGTTCCGGAATCCTGAGCGTGGGGAGGTTCCACAAACGGTCGGCAGCGCGTGGGTTCTAACGGGATGCCTGAGCTCGTGTCCCTGAGTGTTTTCCTTAATTCTCTGTGCCAGGGAATGCTAGGGGGGTTTTTCAGGAAATCCCAGTGACAGAGGCTGCTTCCCCAATTTCAGGGAAGGTATTTCTCGGACTTCCTCGAAAAGGGAACACCTGTGACTGAAGAGAGCTGCGCGGAGTTGTCTCTCGAGCTCCCCCACGCACTGACAATGGTTCCGGAATCCTGAGAGTGCGGAGGTTCCACCAACGGTCGGCAGCGCGTGGGTTCTAACGGGATGCCTGAGCTCGTCTCCCCTGAGTTTTTCCCTAATTTCCCTGTGCCAGGGAATGCTAGGTGGGGTTTGCAGGAAATCCCAGTGACAGAGGCTGCCTCCCCTAGGTCAGGGAAGTTATTTCTCGGACTTCCCCGAGCAGGGAACACCTGTGACTGAAGAGAGCTGCGTGGAGTTGTCTCTCGAGCTCCCCCACGCACTGACAATGGTTCCGGAATCCTGAGCGTGGGGAGGTTCCACCAACGGTCGGCAGCGCGTGGGTTCTACCGGGATGCCTGAGCTGGTCTCCCCTTAGGGTTTCCCTAATGTCTCTGTGCCAGGGAATGCTAGGGGGGGTTTGCAGGAAATCCCAGTGACAGAGGCTGCCTCCCCAAGGTCAGGGAAGGTATTTCTCGGACTTCCCCGAACAGGGAACACCTGTGACTGAAGAGAGCTGCGTGGAGTTGTCTCTCGAGCTCCCCCACGCACTGACAATGTTTCCGGAATCCTGAGCGTGGGGAGGTTCCACCAATGGTCGGCAGCGCGTGGGTTCTATCGGGATGCCTGAGCTCGTCTCCCCTGAGGGTTTTCCTAAATTCTCTGTGCCAGGGAATGCTAGGGGGGGTTTGCAGGAAATCCCAGTGACAGAGGCTGCTTCCCCAAGTTCAGGGATGGTATTTATCGGACTTCCTCGAACAGGGAACACCTGTGACTGAAGAGAGCTGCGTGGAGTTGTCTCTCGAGCTCCCCCACGCACTGACAATGGTTCCAGAATCCTGAGAGTGGGGAGGTTCCACCAACGGTCGGCAGCGCGTGGGTTCTAACGGGATTCCTGAGCTCGTCTCCCCTGAGGGTTTCCCTAATTTCTCTGTGCCAGGGAATGCTAGGGGGGGTTTTCAGGAAATCCCAGTGACAGAGGCTGCCTCCCCAAGGTCAGGGAAGGTATTTCTCGGACTTCCCCAAACAGGGAACACCTGTGACTGAAGAGAGCTGCGTGGAGTTGTCCCTCGAGCTCCCCCACGCACTGACAATGTTTCCGGAATCCTGAGCGTGGGGAGGTTCCACCAACGGTCGGCAGCGCGTGGGTTCTAACGGGATGCCTGAGCTCGTCTCCCCTGAGGGTTTTCCTAAAGTCTCTGTGCCAGGGAATGCTAGGGGGGGTTTGCAGGAAATCCCAGTGACAGAGGCTGCTTCCCCAAGGTCAGGGAAGGTATTTCTCGGACTTCCCCGAACAGGGAACACCTGTGACTGAAGAGAGCTGCGTGGAGTTGTCTCTCGAGCTCCCCCACGCACTGACAATGGTTCCGGAATCCTGAGCGTGGGGAGGTTCCACCAATGGCCGGCAGCGCGTGGGTTCTAACGGGATGCCTGTGCTCGTCTCCCCTGAGTGTTTCCCTAATGTCTCTGTGCCAGGGAATTCTAGGGGGGGTTTGCAGGAAATCCCAGTGACAGAGGCTGCCTCCCCAAGGTCAGGGAAGGTATTTCTCGGACTTCCCCGAACAGGGAACACCTGTGACTGAAGAGAGCTGCGTGGAGTTTTCTCTCGAGCTCCCCCACACAATGACAATGGTTCCGGAATCCTGAGCGTGGGGAGGTTCCACCAAAAGTCGGCAGCGCGTGGGCTGTAACGGGATGCCTGAGCTCGTCTCCCCTGAGGGTTTTCCTAATGTCTCTGTGCCAGGGAATGCTAGGGGGGGTTTGCAGGAAATCCCAGTGACAGAGGCTGCCTCCCCAAGGTCAGGGAAGGTATTTCTCGGACTTCCCCGAACAGGGAACACCTGTGACTGAAGAGAGCTGCGTGGAGTTGTCTCTCGAGCTCCCCCACGCACTGACAATGTTTCCGGAATCCTGAGCGTGGAGAGGTTCCACCAACGGTCGGCAGCGCTTGGGTTCTAACGGAATGCCTGAGCTCGTGTCCCCTGAGGGTTTCCCTAATGTCCCTGTGCCAGGGAATGCTAGAGGGTTTTGCAGGAAATTCCAGTGACAGAGGCTGCCTCCCCTAGGTCAGGGAAGGTATTTCTCGGACTTCCCCGAACAGGGAACACCTGTGACTGAAGAGAGCTGCGTGGAGTTGTCTCTCGAGCTCCCCCACGCACTGACAATGTTTCCGGAATCCTGAGCGTGGGGAGGTTCCACCAACGGTCGGCAGCGTGTGGGTTCTAACGGAATGCCTGAGCTCGTGTCCCCTGAGGGTTTCCCTAATGTCCCTGTGCCAGGGAATGCTAGGGGGGGTTTGCAGGAAATCCCAGTGACAGAGGCTGCTTCCCCTAGGTCAGGGAAGGTATTTCTCGGACTTCCCCGAACAGGGAACACCTGTGACTGAAGAGAGCTGCGTGGAGTTTTCTCTCGAGCTCCCCCACGCACTGACAATGGTTCCGGAATCCTGAGCGTGGGGAGGTTCCACCAAAGGTCGGCACCGCGTGGGCTGTAACGGGATGCCTGAGCTCGTCTCCCCTGAGGGTTTTCCTAATGTCTCTGTGCCAGGGAATGCTAGGGGGGGTTTGCAGGAATTCCCAATGACAGAGGCTGCCTCCCCAAGGTCAGGGAAGGTATTTCTCGGACTTCCCCGAACAGGGAACACCTGTGACTGAAGATAGCTGCGTGGAGTTGTCTCTCGTGCTCCCCCACGCACTGACAATGGTTCCGGAATCCTGAGCGTGGGGAGGTTCCACCAACGGTCGGCAGCGCGTGGGTTCTAACGGGATGCCTGAGCTCGTCTCCCCTGAGAGTTTCCCAATGTCTCTGTGCCAGGGAATGCTAGGGGGAGTTTGCAGGAAATCCCAGTGACAGAGGCTGCCTCCCCAAGGTCAGGGAAGATATTTCTCGGACTTCCCCGAACAGGGAACACCTGTGACTGAAGAGAGCTGCGTGGAGTTGTCTCTCGAGCTCCCCCACGCACTGACAATGTTTCCGGAATCCTGAGCGTTGGGAGGTTCCACCAACGGTCTGCAGCGCTTGGGTTCTAACGGGATGCCTGATCTCGTCTCCCCTGAGGGTTTCCCTAATGTCTCTGTGCCAGGGAATGCTAGGGGGGGTTTACAGGAAATCCCAGTAACAGAGGCTGACTCCCCAAGGTCAAGGAAAGTATTTCTAGGACTTCCCCTAACAGGGAACACGTGTGACTGAAGAGAGCTGCGTGGAGTTGTCTCTCGAGCTCCCCCACGCACTGACAATGGTTCCGGAATACTAAGCGTGGGGAGGTTCCACCAACGGTCGGCAGCGCGTGGGTTTTAACGGGATGCCTGAGCTCGTCTCCCCTGAGAGTTTTCCCAATGTCTCTGTGCCAGGGAATGCTAGGGGGGGTTTGCAGGAAATCCCAGTGACAGAGGCTGCCTCCCCAAGGTCAGGGAAGGTATTTCTCGGACTTCCCCGAACAGGGAACACCTGTGACTGAAGAGAGCTTCGTGGAGTTGTCTCTCGAGCTCCCCCACGCACTGACAATTGTTCCGGAATCCTGAGCGTGGGGAGGTTCCACAAACGGTCGGCAGCGCGTGGGTTCTAACGGGATGCCTGAGCTCGTGTCCCTGAGTGTTTTCCTTAATTCTCTGTGCCAGGGAATGCTAGGGGGGTTTTTCAGGAAATCCCAGTGACAGAGGCTGCTTCCCCAATTTCAGGGAAGGTATTTCTCGGACTTCCTCGAAAAGGGAACACCTGTGACTGAAGAGAGCTGCGCGGAGTTGTCTCTCGAGCTCCCCCACGCACTGACAATGGTTCCGGAATCCTGAGAGTGCGGAGGTTCCACCAACGGTCGGCAGCGCGTGGGTTCTAACGGGATGCCTGAGCTCGTCTCCCCTGAGTTTTTCCCTAATTTCCCTGTGCCAGGGAATGCTAGGTGGGGTTTGCAGGAAATCCCAGTGACAGAGGCTGCCTCCCCTAGGTCAGGGAAGTTATTTCTCGGACTTCCCCGAGCAGGGAACACCTGTGACTGAAGAGAGCTGCGTGGAGTTGTCTCTCGAGCTCCCCCACGCACTGACAATGGTTCCGGAATCCTGAGCGTGGGGAGGTTCCACCAACGGTCGGCAGCGCGTGGGTTCTACCGGGATGCCTGAGCTGGTCTCCCCTTAGGGTTTCCCTAATGTCTCTGTGCCAGGGAATGCTAGGGGGGGTTTGCAGGAAATCCCAGTGACAGAGGCTGCCTCCCCAAGGTCAGGGAAGGTATTTCTCGGACTTCCCCGAACAGGGAACACCTGTGACTGAAGAGAGCTGCGTGGAGTTGTCTCTCGAGCTCCCCCACGCACTGACAATGTTTCCGGAATCCTGAGCGTGGGGAGGTTCCACCAATGGTCGGCAGCGCGTGGGTTCTATCGGGATGCCTGAGCTCGTCTCCCCTGAGGGTTTTCCTAAATTCTCTGTGCCAGGGAATGCTAGGGGGGGTTTGCAGGAAATCCCAGTGACAGAGGCTGCTTCCCCAAGTTCAGGGATGGTATTTATCGGACTTCCTCGAACAGGGAACACCTGTGACTGAAGAGAGCTGCGTGGAGTTGTCTCTCGAGCTCCCCCACGCACTGACAATGGTTCCGGAATCCTGAGAGTGGGGAGGTTCCACCAACGGTCGGCAGCGCGTGGGTTCTAACGGGATTCCTGAGCTCGTCTCCCCTGAGGGTTTCCCTAATTTCTCTGTGCCAGGGAATGCTAGGGGGGGTTTTCAGGAAATCCCAGTGACAGAGGCTGCCTCCCCAAGGTCAGGGAAGGTATTTCTCGGACTTCCCCAAACAGGGAACACCTGTGACTGAAGAGAGCTGCGTGGAGTTGTCCCTCGAGCTCCCCCACGCACTGACAATGTTTCCGGAATCCTGAGCGTGGGGAGGTTCCACCAACGGTCGGCAGCGCGTGGGTTCTAACGGGATGCCTGAGCTCGTCTCCCCTGAGGGTTTTCCTAAAGTCTCTGTGCCAGGGAATGCTAGGGGGGGTTTGCAGGAAATCCCAGTGACAGAGGCTGCTTCCCCAAGGTCAGGGAAGGTATTTCTCGGACTTCCCCGAACAGGGAACACCTGTGACTGAAGAGAGCTGCGTGGAGTTGTCTCTCGAGCTCCCCCACGCACTGACAATGGTTCCGGAATCCTGAGCGTGGGGAGGTTCCACCAATGGCCGGCAGCGCGTGGGTTCTAACGGGATGCCTGTGCTCGTCTCCCCTGAGTGTTTCCCTAATGTCTCTGTGCCAGGGAATTCTAGGGGGGGTTTGCAGGAAATCCCAGTGACAGAGGCTGCCTCCCCAAGGTCAGGGAAGGTATTTCTCGGACTTCCCCGAACAGGGAACACCTGTGACTGAAGAGAGCTGCGTGGAGTTTTCTCTCGAGCTCCCCCACACAATGACAATGGTTCCGGAATCCTGAGCGTGGGGAGGTTCCACCAAAAGTCGGCAGCGCGTGGGCTGTAACGGGATGCCTGAGCTCGTCTCCCCTGAGGGTTTTCCTAATGTCTCTGTGCCAGGGAATGCTAGGGGGGGTTTACAGGAAATCCCAGTGACAGAGGCTGCCTCCCCAAGGTCAGGGAAGGTATTTCTCGGACTTCCCCGAACAGGGAACACCTGTGACTGAAGAGAGCTGCGTGGAGTTGTCTCTCGAGCTCCCCCACGCACTGACAATGTTTCCGGAATCCTGAGCGTTGAGAGGTTCCACCAACGGTCGGCAGCGCTTGGGTTCTAACGGAATGCCTGAGCTCGTGTCCCCTGAGGGTTTCCCTAATGTCCCTGTGCCAGGGAATGCTAGAGGGTTTTGCAGGAAATTCCAGTGACAGAGGCTTCCTCCCCTAGGTCAGGGAAGGTATTTCTCGGACTTCCCCGAACAGGGAACACCTGTGACTGAAGAGAGCTTCGTGGAGTTGTCTCTCGAGCTCCCCCACGCACTGACAATGTTTCCGGAATCCTGAGCGTGGGGAGGTTCCACCAACGGTCGGCAGCGTGTGGGTTCTAACGGAATGCCTGAGCTCGTGTCCCCTGAGGGTTTCCCTAATGTCCCTGTGCCAGGGAATGCTAGGGGGGGTTTGCAGGAAATCCCAGTGACAGAGGCTGCTTCCCCTAGGTCAGGGAAGGTATTTCTCGGACTTCCCCGAACAGGGAACACCTGTGACTGAAGAGAGCTGCGTGGAGTTTTCTCTCGAGCTCCCCCACGCACTGACAATGGTTCCGGAATCCTGAGCGTGGGGAGGTTCCACCAAAGGTCGGCACCGCGTGGGCTGTAACGGGATGCCTGAGCTCGTCTCCCCTGAGGGTTTTCCTAATGTCTCTGTGCCAGGGAATGCTAGGGGGGGTTTGCAGGAATTCCCAATGACAGAGGCTGCCTCCCCAAGGTCAGGGAAGGTATTTCTCGGACTTCCCGGAACAGGGAACACCTGTGACTGAAGAGAGCTGCGTGGAGTTGTCTCTCGAGCTCCCCCACGCACTGAAAATGGTTCCGGAATCCTGAGCGTGGGGAGGTTCCACCAACGGTCGGCAGCGAGTGTGTTCTAACGGGATGTCTGAGCTCGTCTCCCCTGAGGGTTTCCCTAATATCTCTCTGCCAGGGAATGCTAGGGGGGGTTTGCAGGAAATCCCAATGACAGAGGCTGCCTCCCCAATGTCAGGGATGTATTTCTCGGACTTCCACTAACAGGGAACACCTGTGACTGAAGAGAGCTGCGTGGAGTTGTCTCTCGAGCTCCCCCACGCACTGACAATGGTTCCGGAATCCTGAGCGTGGGGAGGTTCCACCAACGGTCGGCAGCGCGTGGGTTCTAACGGGATGCCTGAGCTCGTCTCCCCTGAGGGTTTCCCTAATGTTTCTGTGCCAGGGAATGCTAGGGGGGTTTGCAGGAAATCCCAGTGACAGAGGCTGCCTCCCCAAGGTCAGGGAAGTTATTTCTCGGACTTCCCCGAACAGGGAACACCTGTGACTGGAGAGAGCTGCGTGGAGTTGTCTCTCGAGCTCCCCCACGCACTGACAATGGTTCCGGAATCCTGAGCGTGGGGAGGTTCCACCAACGGTCGTCAGCGCGTGGGTTCTAACGGGATGCCTGAGCTCGTCTCCCCTGAGTGTTTCCCTAAATTCTCTGTGCCAGGGAATGCTAGGGGGGGTTTGCAGGAAATCCCAGTGACAGAGTCTGCCTCCCCAAGTTCAGGGAAGGTATTTCTCGGACTTCCCCGAACAGGGAACACCTGTGACTGAAGAGAGCTGCGTGGAGTTTTCTCTCGTGCTCCCCCACGCACTGACAATGGTTCCGGAATCCTGAGCGTGGGGAGGTTCCACCAACGGTCGGCAGCGCGTGGGTTCTAACGGGATGCCTGAGCTGGTCTCCCCTGAGGGTTTCCCTAATGTTTCTTTGCCAGGGAATGCTAGGGGGGGTTTGCAGTAAATCCCAGTGACAGAGGCTGCCTCCCCAAAGGTAGGGAAGGTATTTCTCAGACTTTCCCGAACAGGGAACACCTGTGACTGAAGAGAGCTGCGTGGAGTTGTCTCTCGAGCTCCCCCACGCACTGACAATGGTTCCGGAATCCTGAGCGTGGGGAGGTTCCACCAAAGGTCGGCAGCGCGTGGGTTTTAACGGGATGCCTGAGCTCGACTCCCCTAAGTGTTTTCCTAAATTCTCTGTGCCAGGGAATGCTAGGGGTGTGTGCAGGAAATCCCAGTGACAGAGGCTGCTTCCCCAAGTTCAGGGAAGATATTTCTCGGACTTCCTCGAACAGGGAACACCTGTGACTGAAGAGAGCTGCGTGGAGTTGTCTCTCGAGCTCCCCCACGCACTGACAATGGTTCCGGAATCTTGAGCGTGGGGAGGTTCCACCAACGGTCGGCAGCGCGTAGGTTCTGCCGGGATGCCTGAGCTGGTCTCCCCTTAGGGTTTCCCTAATGTCTCTGTGCCAGGGAATGCTAGGGGAGGTTTGCAGGAAATCCCAGTGACAGAGGCTGCCTCCCCAAGGTCAGGGAATTTATTTCTCGGTCTTCCCCGAACAGGGAACACCTGTGACTGAAGAGAGCTGCGTGGAGTTGTCTCTCGAGCTCCCCCACGCCCTGACAATTGTTCCGGAATCCTGAGCGTGGGGAGGTTCCAACAATGGTCGGCAGCGCGTGGGTTCTAACGGGATGCCTGAGCTCGTCTCCCCTGAGTGTTTTCCTAAATTCTCTGTGCCAGGGAATGCTAGGGGGGGTTTGCAGGAAATCCCAGTGACAGAGGCTGCTTCCCCAAGTTCAGGGAAGGTATTTATCGGACTTCCTCGAACAGGGAACACCTGTGACTGAAGAGAGCTGCGTGGAGTTGTCTCTCGAGCTCCCCCAAGCACTGACAATGGTTCCGGAATCCTGAGAGTGGGGAGGTTCCACCAACGGTCGGCAGCGCGTGGGTTCTAACGGTATGCCTGAGCTCGTCTCCCCTGAGGGTTTCCCTAATTTTCTGTGCCAGGGAATGCAAGGGGGAGTTTTCAGGAAATCCCAATGACAGAGGCTGCCTCCCCAAGGTGAGGGAAGGTATTTCTCGGACTTCCCCAAACAGGGAACACCTGTGACTGAAGAGAGCTGCGTGGAGTTGTCTCTCGAGCTCCCCCACGCACTGACAATGGTTCCGGAATCCTGAGCGTGGGGAGGTTCCACCAACGGTCGCCAGCGCGTGGGTTCTAACGGGATGCCTGAGCTCGTCTCCCCTGAGGGTTTCCCTAATGTCTCTGTGCCAGGGAATGCTAGGGGGGGTTTGCATGAATTCCCAATGACAGAGGCTGCCTCCCCAAGGTCAGGGAAGGTATTTCTCGGACTTCCCCGAACAGGGAAATCCTGTGACTGAAGAGAGCTGCGTGGAGTTGTCTCTCGAGCTTCCCCACGCACTGAAAATGGTTCTGGAATCCTGAGCCTGGGGAGGTTCCACCAACGGTCGGCAGCGCGTGGGTTCTAACGGGATGCCTGAGCTCGCTTCCCTTAGACTTTTACTAATGTCTCTGTGCCAGGGAATGCTAGGGGGGGTTTGCAGGAATTCCCAGTGAGAGAGGCTGCCTCCCCAAGGTCAGGGAAGCTATTTCTCGGACTTCCACGAACAGGGAACACCTGTGACTGAAGAGAGCTGCGTGGAGTTTTCTCTCGAGCTCCCCCACGCACTGACAATGGTTCCGGAATCCTGAGCGTGGGGAGGTTCCACCAACGGTCGGCAGCGCGTGGGTTCTAACGGGATGCCTGAGCTCGTCTCCCCTGAGTGTTTTCCTAAAGTCTCTGTGCCAGGGAATGCTAGGGGGGGTTTGCAGGATATCCCAGTGACAGAGACTGCTTCCCCAAGTTCAGGGAAGGTATTTCTCGGACTTCCTCGAACAGGGAACACCTGTGACTGAAGAGAGCTGCGTGGAGTTGTCTCTCGAGCTCCCCCACGCACTGACAATGGTTCCGGAATCCTGAGAGTGGGGAGGTTCCACCAACGGTCGGCAGCGCGTGGGTTCTACCGGGATGCCTGAGCTGGACTCCCCTGAGGGTTTCCCTAATTTCTCTGTGCCAGGGAATGCTAGGGGCGTTTTGCAGGAAATCCCAGTGACAGAGGCTGCCTCCCCAAGGTCATGGAAAGTATTTCTCGGACTTCCCCGAACAGGGAACACCTGTGACTGAAGAGAGCTGCGTGGAGATGTCTCTCGAGCTCCCCCACGCACTGACAATGTTTCCGGAATCCTGAGCGTGGGGAGGTTCCACCAACGGTCGGCAGCGCGTGGGTTCTAACGGGATGTCTGAGCTTGTCTCCCCTGAGGGTTTTCCTAAATTCTCTGTGCCAGGGAATGCTAGGGGGGGTTTGCAGAAAATCCCAGTGACAGTGGCTGCCTCCCCAAGGTCAGGGAAGGTATTTCTCGGACTTCCCCGAACAGGGAACACCTGTGACTGAAGAGAGCTGCGTGGAGTTGTCTTTCGATCTCCCCCACGCACTGACAAAGGTTTCGGAATCCTGAGCGTGGGGAGGTTCCACCAACGGGCGGCAGCGCGTGGGTTCTAACGGGATGCATGAGCTCGTCTCCCCTGAGGGTTTCCCTAATGTCTCTTTGCCAGGGAATGCTAGGGGGGGTTTGCAGGAAATCCCAGTGACAGGGGCTGCCTCCCCACGGTCAAGGAAGGTATTTCTCAGACTTCCCCGAACAGGGAACACCTGTGACTGAAGAGAGCTGCGTAGAGTTGTCTCTCGAGCTCCCCCACGCACTGACAATGGTTCCGGAATCCTTAGCGTGGGGAGGTTCCAACAACGGTCGGCAGCGCGTGGGTTCTAACGGGATGCCTGAGCTCGTCTCCCCTGAGGGTTTTCCTAATGTCTCTGGGCCAGGGAATGCTAGGGGGGGTTTGCAGGAAATCCCAGTGACAGAGGCTGCCTCCCTAAGTTCAGGGAAGGTATTTCTCGAACTTCCCAGAACAGGGAACACCTGTGACTGAAGAGAGCTGCGTGGAGTTGTCTCTCGTGCTCCCCCACGCACTGACAATGTTTCCGGAATCCTGAGCGTGGGGAGGTTCCACCAACCGTCGGCAGCGTGTGGGGTCTAACGGGATGCCTGAGCTCGTGTCCCCTGAGGGTTTCCCTAATTTCTCTGTGCCAGGGAATGCTAGGGGGGTTTGCAGGAAATCCCAGTGACAGAGGCTGCCTCCCTAAGTTCAGGGAAGTTATTTCTCGGACTTCCCTGAACAGGGAACACCTGTGACTGAAGAGAGTTTCGTGGAGTTGTCTCTCGAGCTCCCCCACGCACAGACAATGGTTCCGGAATCCTGAGCGTGGGGAGGTTCCACCAACGGTCGGCAGCGCGTGGGTTCTAACGGGATGCCTGAGCTCGTTCCCCTGAGGGTTTTCCTAATTTCTCTGTGCCAGGGAATGCTAGGGGGGGTTTGCAGGATATCCCAGTGACAGAGGCTGCCTCCCCAAGGTCAGGGAATGTATTTCTCGGACTTCCCCGAACAGGGAACACCTGTGACTGAAGAGAGCTGCGTGGAGTTGTCTCTCGAGCTCCCCCACGCACTGACAATGTTTCCGGAATCCTGAGCGTGGGGAGGTTCCACCAACGGTCGGCAGCGCGTGGGTTCTAACGGGATGCCTGAGCTCGTCTCCCCTGAGGGTTTCCCTAATATCTCTGTGCCAGGTAATGCTAGGGGGGTTTGCAGGAAATCCCAGTGACAGAGGCTGCCTCCCCAAGGTCAGGGAAGGTATTTCTCGGACTTCCCCGAACAGGGAACACCTGTGACTGAAGAGAGCTGCGTGGACTTTTCTCTCGAGCTCCCCCACGCACTGACAATGGTTCCGGAATCCTGAGCGTGGGGAGGTTCCACCAACGGTCGGCAGCGCGTGGGTTGTAACGTGATGCCTGAGCTCGTCTCCCCTGAGGGTTTCCCTAATGTCTCTGTGCCAGGGAATGCTAGGTGGGGTTTGCAGGAAATCCCAGTGACAGAGGCTGCCTCCCCAAGGTCAGGGAAGGTATTTCTCGGACTTCCCCGAACAGGGAACACCTGTGACTGAAGAGAGCTGCGTGGAGTGGTCTCTCGAGCTCCCCCACGCACTGACAATGTTTCCGGAATCCTGAGCTTGGGGAGGTTCCACCAACGGTCGGCAGCGCGTGGGTTCTAACGAGATGCCTGAGCTCCTCTCCCCTGAAGGTTTCCCTAATACCTCTGTGCCAGGTAATGCTAGGGGGAGGTTGCAGAAAATCCCAGTGACAGAGGCTGCCTCCCTAAACTCAGGGAAGGTATTTCTCGGACTTCCCCGAACAGGGAACACCTGTGACTGAAGAGAGCTGCGTGGAGTTTTCTCTCGAACTCCCCCACGCACTGACAATTGTTCCGGAATCCTGAGCATGGGGAGGTTCCACCAACGGTCGGCAGCGCGTGGGTTCTTACGGGATGCCTGAGCTCGTGTCCCCTGAGGGTTTTCCTAATGTCTCTGTGCCAGGGAATGCTTGGGGGGGTTTGCAGGAAATCCCAGTGACAGAGGCTGCCTCCCCAAGGTCAGGGAAGGTATTTCACGGACTTCCCCGAACAGGGAACACCTGTGACTGAAGAGAGCTGCGTGGAGTTGTCTCTCGAGATCCCCCACGCACTGACAATGGTTCCGGAATCCTGAGCGTGGGGAGGTTCCACCAACGGTCGGCAGCGCGTGGGTTCTAACGGGATGCCTGAGCTCGTCTCCCCTGAGGGTTTCCCTAATTTCTCTGTGCCAGGGAATGCTAGGGGGGGTTTGCAGGAAATCCCAGTGACAGAGGCTGCCTCCCCAAGGTCAGGGAAGGTATTTCTCGGACTTCCCCGAACAGGGAACACCTGTGACTGAAGATAGCTGCGTGGAGTTGTCTCTCGTGCTCCCCCACGCACTGACAATGGTTCCGGAATCCTGAGCGTGGGGAGGTTCCACCAACGGTCGGCAGCGCGTGGGTTCTAACGGGATGCCTGAGCTCGTCTCCCCTGAGAGTTTCCCAATGTCTCTGTGCCAGGGAATGCTAGGGGGAGTTTGCAGGAAATCCCAGTGACAGAGGCTGCCTCCCCAAGGTCAGGGAAGATATTTCTCGGACTTCCCCGAACAGGGAACACCTGTGACTGAAGAGAGCTGCGTGGAGTTGTCTCTCGAGCTCCCCCACGCACTGACAATGTTTCCGGAATCCTGAGCGTTGGGAGGTTCCACCAACGGTCTGCAGCGCTTGGGTTCTAACGGGATGCCTGATCTCGTCTCCCCTGAGGGTTTCCCTAATGTCTCTGTGCCAGGGAATGCTAGGGGGGGTTTACAGGAAATCCCAGTAACAGAGGCTGACTCCCCAAGGTCAAGGAAAGTATTTCTAGGACTTCCCCTAACAGGGAACACGTGTGACTGAAGAGAGCTGCGTGGAGTTGTCTCTCGAGCTCCCCCACGCACTGACAATGGTTCCGGAATACTAAGCGTGGGGAGGTTCCACCAACGGTCGGCAGCGCGTGGGTTTTAACGGGATGCCTGAGCTCGTCTCCCCTGAGAGTTTTCCCAATGTCTCTGTGCCAGGGAATGCTAGGGGGGGTTTGCAGGATGTCCCAGTGACAGAGGCTGCCTCCCCAAGTTCAGGGAAGGTATTTCTCGGACTTCCCCGAACAGGGAACACCTGTGACTGAAGAGAGCTTCATGGAGTTGTCTCTCGAGCTCCCCCACGCACTGACAATTGTTCCGGAATCCTGAGCGTGGGGAGGTTCCACAAACGGTCGGCAGCGCGTGGGTTCTAACGGGATGCCTGAGCTCGTGTCCCTGAGTGTTTTCCTTAATTCTCTGTGCCAGGGAATGCTAGGGGGGTTTTTCAGGAAATCCCAGTGACAGAGGCTGCTTCCCCAATTTCAGGGAAGGTATTTCTCGGACTTCCTCGAAAAGGGAACACCTGTGACTGAAGAGAGCTGCGCGGAGTTGTCTCTCGAGCTCCCCCACGCACTGACAATGGTTCCGGAATCCTGAGAGTGCGGAGGTTCCACCAACGGTCGGCAGCGCGTGGGTTCTAACGGGATGCCTGAGCTCGTCTCCCCTGAGTTTTTCCCTAATTTCCCTGTGCCAGGGAATGCTAGGTGGGGTTTGCAGGAAATCCCAGTGACAGAGGCTGCCTCCCCTAGGTCAGGGAAGTTATTTCTCGGACTTCCCCGAGCAGGGAACACCTGTGACTGAAGAGAGCTGCGTGGAGTTGTCTCTCGAGCTCCCCCACGCACTGACAATGGTTCCGGAATCCTGAGCGTGGGGAGGTTCCACCAACGGTCGGCAGCGCGTGGGTTCTACCGGGATGCCTGAGCTGGTCTCCCCTTAGGGTTTCCCTAATGTCTCTGTGCCAGGGAATGCTAGGGGGGGTTTGCAGGAAATCCCAGTGACAGAGGCTGCCTCCCCAAGGTCAGGGAAGGTATTTCTCGGACTTCCCCGAACAGGGAACACCTGTGACTGAAGAGAGCTGCGTGGAGTTGTCTCTCGAGCTCCCCCACGCACTGACAATGTTTCCGGAATCCTGAACGTGGGGAGGTTCCACCAATGGTCGGCAGCGCGTGGGTTCTATCGGGATGCCTGAGCTCGTCTCCCCTGAGGGTTTTCCTAAATTCTCTGTGCCAGGGAATGCTAGGGGGGGTTTGCAGGAAATCCCAGTGACAGAGGCTGCTTCCCCAAGTTCAGGGATGGTATTTATCGGACTTCCTCGAACAGGGAACACCTGTGACTGAAGAGAGCTGCGTGGAGTTGTCTCTCGAGCTCCCCCACGCACTGACAATGGTTCCGGAATCCTGAGAGTGGGGAGGTTCCACCAACGGTCGGCAGCGCGTGGGTTCTAACGGGATTCCTGAGCTCGTCTCCCCTGAGGGTTTCCCTAATTTCTCTGTGCCAGGGAATGCTAGGGGGGGTTTTCAGGAAATCCCAGTTACAGAGGCTGCCTCCCCAAGGTCAGGGAAGGTATTTCTCGGACTTCCCCAAACAGGGAACACCTGTGACTGAAGAGAGCTGCGTGGAGTTGTCCCTCGAGCTCCCCCACGCACTGACAATGTTTCCGGAATCCTGAGCGTGGGGAGGTTCCACCAACGGTCGGCAGCGCGTGGGTTCTAACGGGATGCCTGAGCTCGTCTCCCCTGAGGGTTTTCCTAAAGTCTCTGTGCCAGGGAATGCTAGGGGGGGTTTGCAGGAAATCCCAGTGACAGAGGCTGCTTCCCCAAGGTCAGGGAAGGTATTTCTCGGACTTCCCCGAACAGGGAACACCTGTGACTGAAGAGAGCTGCGTGGAGTTGTCTCTCGAGCTCCCCCACGCACTGACAATGGTTCCGGAATCCTGAGCGTGGGGAGGTTCCACCAATGGCCGGCAGCGCGTGGGTTCTAACGGGATGCCTGTGCTCGTCTCCCCTGAGTGTTTCCCTAATGTCTCTGTGCCAGGGAATTCTAGGGGGGGTTTGCAGGAAATCCCAGTGACAGAGGCTGCCTCCCCAAGGTCAGGGAAGGTATTTCTCGGACTTCCCCGAACAGGGAACACCTGTGACTGAAGAGAGCTGCGTGGAGTTTTCTCTCGAGCTCCCCCACACAATGACAATGGTTCCGGAATCCTGAGCGTGGGGAGGTTCCACCAAAAGTCGGCAGCGCGTGGGCTGTAACGGGATGCCTGAGCTCGTCTCCCCTGAGGGTTTTCCTAATGTCTCTGTGCCAGGGAATGCTAGGGGGGGTTTGCAGGAAATCCCAGTGACAGAGGCTGCCTCCCCAAGGTCAGGGAAGGTATTTCTCGGACTTCCCCGAACAGGGAACACCTGTGACTGAAGAGAGCTGCGTGGAGTTGTCTCTCGAGCTCCCCCACGCACTGACAATGTTTCCGGAATCCTGAGCGTGGAGAGGTTCCACCAACGGTCGGCAGCGCGTGGGTTCTAACGGAATGCCTGAGCTCGTGTCCCCTGAGGGTTTCCCTAATGTCCCTGTGCCAGGGAATGCTAGAGGGTTTTGCAGGAAATTCCAGTGACAGAGGCTGCCTCCCCTAGGTCAGGGAAGGTATTTCTCGGACTTCCCCGAACAGGGAACACCTGTGACTGAAGAGAGCTGCGTGGAGTTGTCTCTCGAGCTCCCCCACGCACTGACAATGTTTCCGGAATCCTGAGCGTGGGGAGGTTCCACCAACGGTCGGCAGCGCGTGGGTTCTAACGGAATGCCTGAGCTCGTGTCCCCTGAGGGCTTCCCTAATGTCCCTGTGCCAGGGAATGCTAGGGGGGGTTTGCAGGAAATCCCAGTGACAGAGGCTGCTTCCCCTAGGTCAGGGAAGGTATTTCTCGGACTTCCCCGAACAGGGAACACCTGTGACTGAAGAGAGCTGCGTGGAGTTTTCTCTCGAGCTCCCCCACGCACTGACAATGGTTCCGGAATCCTGAGCGTGGGGAGGTTCCACCAAAGGTCGGCACCGCGTGGGCTGTAACGGGATGCCTGAGCTCGTCTCCCCTGAGGGTTTTCCTAATGTCTCTGTGCCAGGGAATGCTAGGGGGGGTTTGCAGGAATTCCCAATGACAGAGGCTGCCTCCCCAAGGTCAGGGAAGGTATTTCTCGGACTTCCCGGAACAGGGAACACCTGTGACTGAAGAGAGCTGCGTGGAGTTGTCTCTCGAGCTCCCCCACGCACTGAAAATGGTTCCGGAATCCTGAGCGTGGGGAGGTTCCACCAACGGTCGGCAGCGAGTGTGTTCTAACGGGATGTCTGAGCTCGTCTCCCCTGAGGGTTTCCCTAATATCTCTCTGCCAGGGAATGCTAGGGGGGGTTTGCAGGAAATCCCAATGACAGAGGCTGCCTCCCCAATGTCAGGGAAGGTTTTTCTCGGACTTCCACTAACAGGGAACACCTGTGACTGAAGAGAGCTGCGTGGAGTTGTCTCTCGAGCTCCCCCACGCACTGACAATGGTTCCGGAATCCTGAGCGTGGGGAGGTTCCACCAACGGTCGGCAGCGCGTGGGTTCTAACGGGATGCCTGAGCTCGTCTCCCCTGAGGGTTTCCCTAATGTCTCTGTGCCAGGGAATGCTAGGGGGGTTTGCAGGAAATCCCAGTGACAGAGGCTGCCTCCCCAAGGTCAGGGAAGTTATTTCTCGGACTTCCCCGAACAGGGAACACCTGTGACTGGAGAGAGCTGCGTGGAGTTGTCTCTCGAGCTCCCCCACGCACTGACAATGGTTCCGGAATCCTGAGCGTGGGGAGGTTCCACCAACGGTCGTCAGCGCGTGGGTTCTAACGGGATGCCTGAACTCGTCTCCCCTGAGTGTTTCCCTAAAGTCTCTGTGCCAGGGAATGCTAGGGGGGGTTTGCAGGAAATCCCAGTGACAGAGTCTGCCTCCCCAAGTTCAGGGAAGGTATTTCTCGGACTTCCCCGAACAGGGAACACCTGTGACTGAAGAGAGCTGCGTGGAGTTTTCTCTCGAGCTCCCCCACGCACTGACAATGGTTCCGGAATCCTGAGCGTGGGGAGGTTCCACCAACGGTCGGCAGCGGGTGGGTTCTAACGGGATGCCTGAGCTCGTCTCCCCTGAGTGTTTTCCTAAAGTCTCGGTGCCAGGGAATGCTAGGGGGGGTTTGCAGGATATCCCAGTGACAGAGACTGCTTCCCCAAGTTCAGGGAAGGTATTCCTCGGACTTCCTCGAACAGGGAACACCTGTGACTGAAGAGAGCTGCGTGGAGTTGTCTCTCGATCTCCCCCACGCACTGACAAATGTTCCGGAATCCTGAGAGTGGGGAGGTTCCACCAACGGTCGGCAGCGCGTGGGTTCTAACGGGATGCCTGAGCTCGTCTCCCCTGAGGGTTTCCCTAATGTCTCTGTGCCAGGGAATGCTAGGGGGGGTTTGCAGCAAATCCCAGTGTCAGAGGCTGCCTCCCCAAGGTCAGGGAAGATATTTCTCGGACTTTCCCGAACAGGGAACACTTGTGACTGAAGAGAGAGGCGTGGAGTTGTCTCTCGAGCTCCCCCACGCACTGACAATGGTTCCGGAATCCTGAGCGTGGGGAGGTTCCACCAACGGTCGGCAGCGCGTGGGTTCTAACGGGATGCCTGAGCTGGTCTCCCCTGAGGGTTTCCCTAATGTCTCTTTGCCAGGGAATGCTAGGGGGGGTTTGCAGTAAATCCCAGTGACAGAGGCTGCCTCCCCAAAGGTAGGGAAGGTATTTCTCAGACTTTCCCGAACAGGGAACACCTGTGACTGAAGAGAGCTGCGTGGAGTTGTCTCTCGAGCTCCCCCACGCACTGACAATGGTTCCGGAATCCTGAGCGTGGGGAGGTTCCACCAAAGGTCGGCAGCGCGTGGGTTTTAACGGGATGCCTGAGCTCGACTCCCCTAAGTGTTTTCCTAAATTCTCTGTGCCAGGGAATGCTAGGGGGGGTGTGCAGGAAATCCCAGTGACAGAGGCTGCTTCCCCAAGTTCAGGGAAGATATTTCTCGGACTTCCTCGAACAGGGAACACCTGTGACTGAAGAGAGCTGCGTGGAGTTGTCTCTCGAGCTCCCCCACGCACTGACAATGGTTCCGGAATCCTGAGCGTGGGGAGGTTCCACCAACGGTCGGCAGCGCGTAGGTTCTGCCGGGATGCCTGAGCTGGTCTCCCCTTAGGGTTTCCCTAATGTCTCTGTGCCAGGGAATGCTAGGGGAGGTTTGCAGGAAATCCCAGTGACAGAGGCTGCCTCCCCAAGGTCAGGGAATTTATTTCTCGGTCTTCCCCGAACAGGGAACACCTGTGACTGAAGAGAGCTGCGTGGAGTTGTCTCTCGAGCTCCCCCACGCCCTGACAATTTTTCCGGAATCCTGAGCGTGGGGAGGTTCCAACAATGGTCGGCAGCGCGTGGGTTCTAACGGGATGCCTGAGCTCGTCTCCCCTGAGTGTTTTCCTAAATTCTCTGTGCCAGGGAATGCTAGGGGTGGTTTGCAGGAAATCCCAGTGACAGAGGCTGCTTCCCCAAGTTCAGGGAAGGTATTTATCGGACTTCCTCGAACAGGGAACACCTGTGACTGAAGAGAGCTGCGTGGAGTTGTCTCTCGAGCTCCCCCACGCACTGACAATGGTTCCGGAATCCTGAGAGTGGGGAGGTTCCACCAACGGTCGGCAGCGCGTGGGTTCTAACGGTATGCCTGAGCTCGTCTCCCCTGAGGGTTTCCATAATTTTCTGTGCCAGGGAATGCAAGGGGGAGTTTTCAGGAAATCCCAATGACAGAGGCTGCCTCCCCAAGGTCAGGGAAGGTATTTCTCGGACTTCCCCAAACAGGGAACACCTGTGACTGAAGAGAGCTGCGTGGAGTTGTCTCTCGAGCTCCCACACGCACTGACAATGGTTCCGGAATCCTGAGCGTGGGGAGGTTCCACCAACGGTCGGCAGCGCGTGGGTTCTAACGGGATGCCTGAGCTCGTCTCCCCTGAGGGTTTTCCTAAAATCTCTGTGCCAGGGAATGCTAGGGGGGGTTTGCAGGAAATCCCAGTGACAGAGGCTGCTTCCCCAAGGTCAGGGAAGGTATTTCTCGGACTTCCCCGAACAGGGAACACCTGCGACTGAAGAGAGCTGCGTGGAGTTGTCTCTCGAGTTCCCCACGCACTGACAATGGTTCCGGAATCCTGAGAGTGGGGAGGTTCCACCAACGGTCGGCAGCGCGTGGGTTCTAACGGGATGCCTGAGCTCGTCTCCCCTGAGGGTTTCCCTAATGTCTCTGTGTCAGGGAATGCTAGGGGGGATTTGCAGGAAATCCCAGTGACAGAGGCTGCCTCCCCACGGTCAGGGAAGGTATTTCTCGGACTTCCCCGAACAGGGAACACCTGTGACTGAAGAGAGCTGCGTGGAGTTGTCTCTCGAGCTCCCCCACGCACTGACAATGGTTCCGGAATCCTGAGCGTGGGGAGGTTCCACCAATGGTCGGCAGCGCGTGGGTTCTAACGTGATGCCTGTGCTCGTCTCCCCTGAGTGTTTCCCTAATGTCTCTGTGCCAGGGAATTCTAGGGGGGGTTTGCAGTAAATCCCAGTGACAGAGGCTGCCTCCCCAAGGTCAGGGAAGGTATTTCTCGGACTTCCCCGAACATGGAACACCTGTGACTGAAGAGAGCTGCTTGGAGTTGTCTCTCGAGCTCCCCCACGCACTGACAATGGTTCCGGAATCCTGAGCGTGGGGAGGTTCCACCAACGGTCGGCAGCGCGTGGGTTCTAACGGGATGCCTGAGCTCGTCTCCCCTGAGGGTTTCCCTAATGTCTCTGTGCCAGGGAATGCTAGGGGGGGTTTGCATGAATTCCCAATGACAGAGGCTGCCTCCCCAAGTTCAGGGAAGGTATTTCTCGGACTTCCCCGAACAGGGAAATCCTGTGACTGAAGAGAGCTGCGTGGAGTTGTCTCTCGAGCTTCCCCACGCACTGAAAATGGTTCTGGAATCCTGAGCCTGGGGAGGTTCCACCAACGGTCGGCAGCGCGTGGGTTCTAACGGGATGCCTGAGCTCGATTCCCTTAGACTTTTACTAATGTCTCTGTGCCAGGGAATGCTAGGGGGGGTTTGCAGGAATTCCCAGTGAGAGAGGCTGCCTCCCCAAGGTCAGGGAAGCTATTTCTCGGACTTCCACGAACAGGGAACACCTGTGACTGAAGAGAGCTGCGTGGAGTTTTCTCTCGAGCTCCCCCACGCACTGACAATTGTTCCGGAATCCTGAGCGTGGGGAGGTTCCACCAACGGTCGGCAGCGCGTGGGTTCTAACGGGATGCCTGAGCTCGTCTCCCCTGAGTGTTTTCCTAAAGTCTCTGTGCCAGGGAATGCTAGGGGGGGTTTGCAGGATATCCCAGTGACAGAGACTGCTTCCCCAAGTTCAGGGAAGGTATTTCTCGGACTTCCTCGAACAGGGAACACCTGTGACTGAAGAGAGCTGCGTGGAGTTGTCTCTCGAGCTCCCCCACGCACTGACAATGGTTCCGGAATCCTGAGAGTGGGGAGGTTCCACCAACGGTCGGCAGCGCGTGGGTTCTACCGGGATGCCTGAGCTGGACTCCCCTGAGGGTTTCCCTAATTTCTCTGTGCCAGGGAATGCTAGGGGGGTTTTGCAGGAAATCCCAGTGACAGAGGCTGCCTCCCCAAGGTCATGGAAAGTATTTCTCGGACTTCCCCGAACAGGGAACACCTGTGACTGAAGAGAGCTGCGTGGAGATGTCTCTCGAGCTCCCCCACGCACTGACAATGGTTCCGGAATCCTGAGCGTGGGGAGGTTCCACCAACGGTCGGCAGCGCGTGGGTTCTAACGGGATGTCTGAGCTTGTCTCCCCTGAGGGTTTTCCTAAATTCTCTGTGCCAGGGAATGCTAGGGGGGGTTTGCAGAAAATCCCAGTGACAGTGGCTACCTCCCCAAGGTCAGGGAAGGTATTTCTCGGACTTCCCCGAACAGGGAACACCTGTGACTGAAGAGAGCTGCGTGGAATTGTCTTTCGATCTCCCCCACGCACTGACAAAGGTTTCGGAATCCTGAGCGTGGGGAGGTTCGACCAACGGGCGGCAGCGCGTGGGTTCTAACGGGATGCATGAGCTCGTCTCCCCTGAGGGTTTCCCTAATGTCTCTTTGCCAGGGAATGCTAGGGGGGGTTTGCAGGAAATCCCAGTGACAGGGGCTGCCTCCCCACGGTCAAGGAAGGTATTTCTCAGACTTCCCCGAACAGGGAACACCTGTGACTGAAGAGAGCTGCGTAGAGTTGTCTCTCGAGCTCCCCCACGCACTGACAATGGTTCCGGAATCCTTAGCGTGGGGAGGTTCCACCAACGGTCGGCAGCGCGTGGGTTCTAACGGGATGCCTGAGCTCGTCTCCCCTGAGGGTTTTCCTAATGTCTCTGGGCCAGGGAATGCTAGGGGGGGTTTGCAGGAAATCCCAGTGACAGAGGCTGCCTCCCTAAGTTCAGGGAAGGTATTTCTCGAACTTCCCAGAACAGGGAACACCTGTGACTGAAGAGAGCTGCGTGGAGTTGTCTCTCGAGCTCCCCCACGCACTGACAATGGTTCCGGAATACTGAGCGTGGGGAGGTTCCACCAACGGTCGGCAGCGAGTGTGTTCTAACGGGATGCCTGAGCTCGTCTCCCCTGAGTGTTTTCCTAAAGTCTCTGTGCCAGGGAATGCTAGGGGGGGTTTGCAGGATATCCCAGTGACAGAGACTGCTTCCCCAAGTTCAGGGAAGGTATTCCTCGGACTTCCTCGAACACGGAACACCTGTGACTGAAGAGAGCTGCGTGGAGTTGTCTCTCGAGCTCCCCCACGCAATGACAATGGTTCCGGAATCCTGAGCGTGGGGAGGTTCCACCAAAGGTCGGCAGCACGTGGGCTGTAACGGGATGCCTGAGCTCGTTCCCCTGAGTGTTTTCCTAATGTCTCTTTGCCAGGGAATGCTAGGGGGGGGTTGCAGGAAATCCCAGTGACAGAGGATGCCTACCCAAGTTCAGAGAACGTGTTTCTCGGACTTCCCCGAACAGGAAACACCTGTGACTGAAGAGAGCTGCGTGGAGTTGTCTCTCGATCTCCCCCACGCACTGACAATGTTTCCGGAATCCTGAGCGTGGGGAGGTTCCACCAACGGTCGGCAGCGCGTGGGTTCTAACGGGATGCCTGAGCTCGTGTCCCCTGAGAGTTTCCCTAATGTCTCTGTGACAGGGAATGCTAGGGGGGGTTTGCAGGAAATCCCAGTGACAGAGGCTGCCTCCCCAAAGTGAGGGAAGGTATTTCTCGGACTTCCCCGAACAGGGAACACCTGTGACTGAAGAGAGCTGCGTGGAGTTGTCTCTCGAGCTCCCCCACGCACTGACAATGTTTCCGGAATCCTGAGCGTAGGGAGGTTCCACCAACCATCGGCAGCGCGTGGGTTCTAACGGGATGCGTGAGCTCGTCTCCCCTGAGGGTTTTCCTAATTTCTCTGTGCCAGGGAATGCTAGGGGGGATTTGCAGGAAATCCCAGTGACAGAGGCTGCCTCCCCAAGATCAGGGAAGGTATTTCTCGGACTTCCCCGAACAGGGAACACCTGTGACTGAAGAGAGCTGCGTGGAGTTGTCTCTCGAGCTCCCCCACGTACTGACAATGGTTCCGGAATCCTGAGCGTGGGGAGGTTCCACCAACCGTCGGCAGCGCGTGGGTTCTAACGGGATGCCAGAGCTCGTATCCCCTGAGGGTTTCCCTAATGTCTCTGTGCCAGGGAATGCTAGGGGGATTTGTAGGAAATCCCAGTGACAGAGGCTGCCTCCCCAAGGTCAGGGAAGGTATTTCTCGGACTTCCCCGAACAGGGAACACCTGTGACTGAAGAGAGCTGCGTGGAGTTGTCTCTCGAGCTTCCCCCGCACTGACAATGGTTCCGGAATCCTGAGCGTGGGGAGGTTCCACCAAAGGTCGGCAGCGCGTGGGTTCTAACGGGATGCCTGAGCTCGTCTCCCCTGAGTGTTTCCCTAATGTCTCTGTGCCAGGGAATGCTAGGGGGGGTTTGCTGGAAATCCCAGTGACAGAGGCTGCCTCCCCAAGGTCAGGGAAGGTATTTCTCGGACTTCCCGGAACAGGGAACACCTGTGACTGAAGAGAGCTGCGTGGAGTTGTCTCTCGAGCTCCCCCACGCACTGACAATGGTTCCGGAATCCTGAGCGTGGGGAGGTTCCACCAACGGTCGGCAGCGCGTGGGTTCAAACGGGATGCCTGAGCTCGTCTCCCCTGTGGGTTTCTCTAATGTCTCTCTGCCAGGGAATGATAGGGGGGGTTTGCAGTAAATCCCAGTGACAGAGGCTGCCTCCCCAAGGTCAGGGAAGGTATTTCTCGGACTTCCCCGAAAAGGTAACACCTGTGACTGAAGAGAACTGCGTGGTGTTTTCTCTCGAGCTCCCGCACGCACTGAAAATGGTTCCGGAATCCTGAGCGTGGGGATGTTCCACCATCGGTCGGCAGCGCGTGGGTTTTAACGGGATGCCTGAGCTCGTCTCCCATGAGTGTTTCTCTAATGTGTCTGTGCCAGGGAATGCTAGGGGAGTTTGCAGGAAATCCCTGTGACAGAGGCTGCCTCCCCAAGTTCAGGGAAGTTATTTCTCGGACTTCCCCGAACAGGGAACACCTGTGACTGAAGAGAGCTACGTGGAGTTGTCTCTCGAGATCCCCCACGCACTGACAATACTTCCGGAATCCTGAGCGTGGGGAGGTTCCACCAACGGTCGGCAGCGCGTGGGTTCTAACGGGATGCCTGAGCTCGTCTCCCCTGAGTATTTTCCTAATATCTCTATGCCAGGGAAAGCTAGGGGGGGTTTGCAGGAAATCCCAGTGACAGTGGCTGCCTCCCCAAGGTCAGGGAAGCTATTTCTCGGACTTCCCCGAACAGGGAACACCTGTGACTGAAGAGAGCTGCGTGGAGTTGTCTCTCGAGCTCCCCCACGCACTGAAAATGTTTCCGGAATCCTGAGCGTGGGGAGGTTCCACCAACGGTCGGCAGCGCGTGGGTTCTAACGGGATGCCTGAGCTCGTGTCCCCTGAGGGTTTCCCTAATTTCTCTGTGCCAGGGAATGCTAGGGGGGGTTTGCAGGAAATCCCAGTGACAGAGGCTGCCTCCCCAAGTTCAGGGAATGTATTTCTCAGACTTCCCCGAACAGGGAACACCTGTGACTGAAGAGAGATGCGTGGAGTTTTCTCTCGTGCTCCCCCACGCATTGACAATGGTTCCGGAATCCTGAGCGTGGGGAGGTTCCACCAACGGTCGGCAGAGCGTGGGTTCTAACGGGATGCCTGAGCTCGTCTCCCCTGAGGGTTTCCCTAATGTCTCTGTGCCAGGGAATGATAGGGGGTGTTTGCAGGAAATCCCAGTAACAGAGGCTGCCTCCCCAAGGTCAGGGAAGGTATTTCTCGGACTTCCCCGAACAGGGAACACCTGTGACTGAAGAGAGCTGCGTGGAGTTGTCTCTCGAGCTCCCCCACGCACTGACAATGCTTCCGGAATCCTGAGCGTGGGGAGGTTCCACAAACGGTCGGCAGGGCGTGGGTTCTAACAGGATGCCTGAGCTCGTCTCCCCTGAGGGTTTTCATAATGTCTCTGTGCCAGGGAATGCTAGGGGGGGTTTGCAGGAAATCCCAGTGACAGAGGCTGCCTCCCCAAGGTCAGGGAAGGTATTTCTCGGACTTCCCAGAACAGGGAACACCTGTGACTGAAGAGAGCTGCGTGGAGTTGTCTCTCGAGCTCCCCCACGCACTGACAATGGTTCCGGAATCCTGAGCGTGGGGAGGTTCCACCAACGGTCGGCAGCGCGTGGGTTCTAACGGGATGCCTGAGCTCGTCTCCCCTGAGGGTTTCCCTAATGTCTCTGTGCCAGGGAATGCTAGGGGGGGTTTGCAGGAAATCCCAGTGACAGAGGCTGCCTCCCGAAGGTCAGGGAAGGTATTTCTCGGACTTCCCCGAACAGGGAACTCCTGTGAATGAAGAGAGCTGCGTGGAGTTGTCTCTCGAGCTCCCCCACGCACTGACAATGGTTCCGGAATCCTGAGCGTGGGGAGGTTCCACCAACGGTCGGCAGCGCGTGGGTTCTAACGGGATGCCTGAGCTCGTCTCCCCTGAGGGTTTCCCTAAAGTCTCTGTGCCAGGGAATGCTAGGGGGTGTTTGCAGGAAATCCCAGTGACAGAGGCTGCCTCCCGAAGGTCAGGGAAGGTATTTCTCGGACTTCCCCGAACAGGGAACTCCTGTGAATGAAGAGAGCTGCGTGGAGTTGTCTCTCGAGCTCCCCCACGCACTGACAATGGTTCCGGAATCCTGAGAGTGGGGAGGTTCCACCAACGGTCGGCAGCGCTTGGGTTCTAACGGAATGCCTGAGCTCGTCTCCCCTGAGTGTTTTCCTAATGTCTCTGTGCCAGGGAATGTTAGGGGTGGTTTGCAGGAAATCCCAGTGACAGAGGCTGCCTCCCCAAGGTCAGGGAAAGTGTTTCTCGGACTTCCCCGAACAGGGAACACCTGTGACTGAAGAGAGCTGCGTGGAGTTGTCTCTCGAGCTCCCCCACGCACTGACACTGGTTCCGGAATCCTGAGCGTGGGGAGGTTCCACCAACGGTCGGCAGCGCGTGGGTTCTAACGGGATGCCTGAGCTCGTCTCCCCTGTGGGTTTCCCTAATGTCTCTGTGCCAGGGAATGCTAGGGGGGGTTTACAGGAAATCCCAGTGAAAGAGGCTGCCTCCCCAAGGTCAGGGAAGGTATTTCTAGGACTTCCCCGAACAGGGAACACCTGTGACTGATGAGAGCTGCGTGGAGTTGTCTCTCGAGCTCCCCCACGCACTGACAATGGTTCCGGAATCCTGAGCGTGGGGAGGTTCCACCAACGGTCGGCAGCGCGTTGGTTCTAACGGGAGGCCTGAGCTCGTCTCCCCTGAGGGTTTCCCTAATGTCTCTGTGCCAGGGAATGTTGGGGGGGTTTGCAGGAAATCCCAGTGACAGAGGCTGCCTCCCCAAGGTCAGGGAAGGTATTTCTCGGACTTCCCGGAACAGGGAACACCTGTGACTGAAGAGAGCTGCGTGGAGTTGTCTCTCGAGCTCCCCCACGCACTGAAAATGGTTCCGGAATCCTGAGCGTGGGGAGGTTCCACCAACGGTCGGCAGCGAGTGTGTTCTAACGGGATGTCTGAGCTCGTCTCCCCTGAGGGTTTCCCTAATATCTCTCTGCCAGGGAATGCTAGGGGGGGTTTGCAGGAAATCCCAATGACAGAGGCTGCCTCCCCAATGTCAGGGAAGGTATTTCTCGGACTTCCACTAACAGGGAACACCTGTGACTGAAGAGAGCTGCGTGGAGTTGTCTCTCGAGCTCCCCCACGCACTGACAATGGTTCCGGAATCCTGAGCGTGGGGAGGTTCCACCAACGGTCGGCAGCGCGTGGGTTCTAACGGGATGCCTGAGCTCGTCTCCCCTGAGGGTTTCCCTAATGTCTCTGTGCCAGGGAATGCTAGGGGGGTTTGCAGGAAATCCCAGTGACAGAGGCTGCCTCCCCAAGGTCAGGGAAGTTATTTCTCGGACTTCCCCGAACAGGGAACACCTGTGACTGGAGAGAGCTGCGTGGAGTTGTCTCTCGAGCTCCCCCACGCACTGACAATGGTTCCGGAATCCTGAGCGTGGGGAGGTTCCACCAACGGTCGTCAGCGCGTGGGTTCTAACGGGATGCCTGAACTCGTCTCCCCTGAGTGTTTCCCTAAAGTCTCTGTGCCAGGGAATGCTAGGGGGGGTTTGCAGGAAATCCCAGTGACAGAGTCTGCCTCCCCAAGTTCAGGGAAGGTATTTCTCGGACTTCCCCGAACAGGGAACACCTGTGACTGAAGAGAGCTGCGTGGAGTTTTCTCTCGAGCTCCCCCACGCACTGACAATGGTTCCGGAATCCTGAGCGTGGGGAGGTTCCACCAACGGTCGGCAGCGCGTGGGTTCTAACGGGATGCCTGAGCTCGTCTCCCCTGAGTGTTTTCCTAAAGTCTCGGTGCCAGGGAATGCTAGGGGGGGTTTGCAGGATATCCCAGTGACAGAGACTGCTTCCCCAAGTTCAGGGAAGGTATTCCTCGGACTTCCTCGAACAGGGAACACCTGTGACTGAAGAGAGCTGCGTGGAGTTGTCTCTCGATCTCCCCCACGCACTGACAAATGTTCCGGAATCCTGAGAGTGGGGAGGTTCCACCAACGGTCGGCAGCGCGTGGGTTCTAACGGGATGCCTGAGCTCGTCTCCCCTGAGGGTTTCCCTAATGTCTCTGTGCCAGGGAATGCTAGGGGGGGTTTGCAGCAAATCCCAGTGTCAGAGGCTGCCTCCCCAAGGTCAGGGAAGATATTTCTCGGACTTTCCCGAACAGGGAACACTTGTGACTGAAGAGAGAGGCGTGGAGTTGTCTCTCGAGCTCCCCCACGCACTGACAATGGTTCCGGAATCCTGAGCGTGGGGAGGTTCCACCAACGGTCGGCAGCGCGTGGGTTCTAACGGGATGCCTGAGCTGGTCTCCCCTGAGGGTTTCCCTAATGTCTCTTTGCCAGGGAATGCTAGGGGGGGTTTGCAGTAAATCCCAGTGACAGAGGCTGCCTCCCCAAAGGTAGGGAAGGTATTTCTCAGACTTTCCCGAACAGGGAACACCTGTGACTGAAGAGAGCTGCGTGGAGTTGTCTCTCGAGCTCCCCCACGCACTGACAATGGTTCCGGAATCCTGAGCGTGGGGAGGTTCCACCAAAGGTCGGCAGCGCGTGGGTTTTAACGGGATGCCTGAGCTCGACTCCCCTAAGTGTTTTCCTAAATTCTCTGTGCCAGGGAATGCTAGGGGGGGTGTGCAGGAAATCCCAGTGACAGAGGCTGCTTCCCCAAGTTCAGGGAAGATATTTCTCGGACTTCCTCGAACAGGGAACACCTGTGACTGAAGAGAGCTGCGTGGAGTTGTCTCTCGAGCTCCCCCACGCACTGACAATGGTTCCGGAATCCTGAGCGTGGGGAGGTTCCACCAACGGTCGGCAGCGCGTAGGTTCTGCCGGGATGCCTGAGCTGGTCTCCCCTTAGGGTTTCCCTAATGTCTCTGTGCCAGGGAATGCTAGGGGAGGTTTGCAGGAAATCCCAGTGACAGAGGCTGCCTCCCCAAGGTCAGGGAATTTATTTCTCGGTCTTCCCCGAACAGGGAACACCTGTGACTGAAGAGAGCTGCGTGGAGTTGTCTCTCGAGCTCCCCCACGCCCTGACAATTTTTCCGGAATCCTGAGCGTGGGGAGGTTCCAACAATGGTCGGCAGCGCGTGGGTTCTAACGGGATGCCTGAGCTCGTCTCCCCTGAGTGTTTTCCTAAATTCTCTGTGCCAGGGAATGCTAGGGGTGGTTTGCAGGAAATCCCAGTGACAGAGGCTGCTTCCCCAAGTTCAGGGAAGGTATTTATCGGACTTCCTCGAACAGGGAACACCTGTGACTGAAGAGAGCTGCGTGGAGTTGTCTCTCGAGCTCCCCCACGCACTGACAATGGTTCCGGAATCCTGAGAGTGGGGAGGTTCCACCAACGGTCGGCAGCGCGTGGGTTCTAACGGTATGCCTGAGCTCGTCTCCCCTGAGGGTTTCCATAATTTTCTGTGCCAGGGAATGCAAGGGGGAGTTTTCAGGAAATCCCAATGACAGAGGCTGCCTCCCCAAGGTCAGGGAAGGTATTTCTCGGACTTCCCCAAACAGGGAACACCTGTGACTGAAGAGAGCTGCGTGGAGTTGTCTCTCGAGCTCCCACACGCACTGACAATGGTTCCGGAATCCTGAGCGTGGGGAGGTTCCACCAACGGTCGGCAGCGCGTGGGTTCTAACGGGATGCCTGAGCTCGTCTCCCCTGAGGGTTTTCCTAAAGTCTCTGTGCCAGGGAATGCTAGGGGGGGTTTGCAGGAAATCCCAGTGACAGAGGCTGCTTCCCCAAGGTCAGGGAAGGTATTTCTCGGACTTCCCCGAACAGGGAACACCTGCGACTGAAGAGAGCTGCGTGGAGTTGTCTCTCGAGTTCCCCACGCACTGACAATGGTTCCGGAATCCTGAGAGTGGGGAGGTTCCACCAACGGTCGGCAGCGCGTGGGTTCTAACGGGATGCCTGAGCTCGTCTCCCCTGAGGGTTTCCCTAATGTCTCTGTGTCAGGGAATGCTAGGGGGGATTTGCAGGAAATCCCAGTGACAGAGGCTGCCTCCCCACGGTCAGGGAAGGTATTTCTCGGACTTCCCCGAACAGGGAACACCTGTGACTGAAGAGAGCTGCGTGGAGTTGTCTCTCGAGCTCCCCCACGCACTGACAATGGTTCCGGAATCCTGAGCGTGGGGAGGTTCCACCAATGGTCGGCAGCGCGTGGGTTCTAACGTGATGCCTGTGCTCGTCTCCCCTGAGTGTTTCCCTAATGTCTCTGTGCCAGGGAATTCTAGGGGGGGTTTGCAGTAAATCCCAGTGACAGAGGCTGCCTCCCCAAGGTCAGGGAAGGTATTTCTCGGACTTCCCCGAACATGGAACACCTGTGACTGAAGAGAGCTGCTTGGAGTTGTCTCTCGAGCTCCCCCACGCACTGACAATGGTTCCGGAATCCTGAGCGTGGGGAGGTTCCACCAACGGTCGGCAGCGCGTGGGTTCTAACGGGATGCCTGAGCTCGTCTCCCCTGAGGGTTTCCCTAATGTCTCTGTGCCAGGGAATGCTAGGGGGGGTTTGCATGAATTCCCAATGACAGAGGCTGCCTCCCCAAGTTCAGGGAAGGTATTTCTCGGACTTCCCCGAACAGGGAAATCCTGTGACTGAAGAGAGCTGCGTGGAGTTGTCTCTCGAGCTTCCCCACGCACTGAAAATGGTTCTGGAATCCTGAGCCTGGGGAGGTTCCACCAACGGTCGGCAGCGCGTGGGTTCTAACGGGATGCCTGAGCTCGATTCCCTTAGACTTTTACTAATGTCTCTGTGCCAGGGAATGCTAGGGGGGGTTTGCAGGAATTCCCAGTGAGAGAGGCTGCCTCCCCAAGGTCAGGGAAGCTATTTCTCGGACTTCCACGAACAGGGAACACCTGTGACTGAAGAGAGCTGCGTGGAGTTTTCTCTCGAGCTCCCCCACGCACTGACAATTGTTCCGGAATCCTGAGCGTGGGGAGGTTCCACCAACGGTCGGCAGCGCGTGGGTTCTAACGGGATGCCTGAGCTCGTCTCCCCTGAGTGTTTTCCTAAAGTCTCTGTGCCAGGGAATGCTAGGGGGGGTTTGCAGGATATCCCAGTGACAGAGACTGCTTCCCCAAGTTCAGGGAAGGTATTTCTCGGACTTCCTCGAACAGGGAACACCTGTGACTGAAGAGAGCTGCGTGGAGTTGTCTCTCGAGCTCCCCCACGCACTGACAATGGTTCCGGAATCCTGAGAGTGGGGAGGTTCCACCAACGGTCGGCAGCGCGTGGGTTCTACCGGGATGCCTGAGCTGGACTCCCCTGAGGGTTTCCCTAATTTCTCTGTGCCAGGGAATGCTAGGGGGGTTTTGCAGGAAATCCCAGTGACAGAGGCTGCCTCCCCAAGGTCATGGAAAGTATTTCTCGGACTTCCCCGAACAGGGAACACCTGTGACTGAAGAGAGCTGCGTGGAGATGTCTCTCGAGCTCCCCCACGCACTGACAATGGTTCCGGAATCCTGAGCGTGGGGAGGTTCCACCAACGGTCGGCAGCGCGTGGGTTCTAACGGGATGTCTGAGCTTGTCTCCCCTGAGGGTTTTCCTAAATTCTCTGTGCCAGGGAATGCTAGGGGGGGTTTGCAGAAAATCCCAGTGACAGTGGCTACCTCCCCAAGGTCAGGGAAGGTATTTCTCGGACTTCCCCGAACAGGGAACACCTGTGACTGAAGAGAGCTGCGTGGAATTGTCTTTCGATCTCCCCCACGCACTGACAAAGGTTTCGGAATCCTGAGCGTGGGGAGGTTCGACCAACGGGCGGCAGCGCGTGGGTTCTAACGGGATGCATGAGCTCGTCTCCCCTGAGGGTTTCCCTAATGTCTCTTTGCCAGGGAATGCTAGGGGGGGTTTGCAGGAAATCCCAGTGACAGGGGCTGCCTCCCCACGGTCAAGGAAGGTATTTCTCAGACTTCCCCGAACAGGGAACACCTGTGACTGAAGAGAGCTGCGTAGAGTTGTCTCTCGAGCTCCCCCACGCACTGACAATGGTTCCGGAATCCTTAGCGTGGGGAGGTTCCACCAACGGTCGGCAGCGCGTGGGTTCTAACGGGATGCCTGAGCTCGTCTCCCCTGAGGGTTTTCCTAATGTCTCTGGGCCAGGGAATGCTAGGGGGGGTTTGCAGGAAATCCCAGTGACAGAGGCTGCCTCCCTAAGTTCAGGGAAGGTATTTCTCGAACTTCCCAGAACAGGGAACACCTGTGACTGAAGAGAGCTGCGTGGAGTTGTCTCTCGAGCTCCCCCACGCACTGACAATGGTTCCGGAATACTGAGCGTGGGGAGGTTCCACCAACGGTCGGCAGCGAGTGTGTTCTAACGGGATGCCTGAGCTCGTCTCCCCTGAGTGTTTTCCTAAAGTCTCTGTGCCAGGGAATGCTAGGGGGGGTTTGCAGGATATCCCAGTGACAGAGACTGCTTCCCCAAGTTCAGGGAAGGTATTCCTCGGACTTCCTCGAACACGGAACACCTGTGACTGAAGAGAGCTGCGTGGAGTTGTCTCTCGAGCTCCCCCACGCAATGACAATGGTTCCGGAATCCTGAGCGTGGGGAGGTTCCACCAAAGGTCGGCAGCACGTGGGCTGTAACGGGATGCCTGAGCTCGTTCCCCTGAGTGTTTTCCTAATGTCTCTTTGCCAGGGAATGCTAGGGGGGGGTT
This sequence comes from Vicugna pacos, assembly GCF_048564905.1. Lineage (NCBI taxonomy): Eukaryota > Metazoa > Chordata > Mammalia > Artiodactyla > Camelidae > Vicugna > Vicugna pacos. The sequence goes on along the minus strand of NW_027328721.1, from coordinate 29,329,983 downwards.
GCAGGAAATCCCAGTGACAGAGGATGCCTACCCAAGTTCAGAGAACGTGTTTCTCGGACTTCCCCGAACAGGAAACACCTGTGACTGAAGAGAGCTGCGTGGAGTTGTCTCTCGATCTCCCCCACGCACTGACAATGTTTCCGGAATCCTGAGCGTGGGGAGGTTCCACCAACGGTCGGCAGCGCGTGGGTTCTAACGGGATGCCTGAGCTCGTGTCCCCTGAGAGTTTCCCTAATGTCTCTGTGACAGGGAATGCTAGGGGGGGTTTGCAGGAAATCCCAGTGACAGAGGCTGCCTCCCCAAAGTGAGGGAAGGTATTTCTCGGACTTCCCCGAACAGGGAACACCTGTGACTGAAGAGAGCTGCGTGGAGTTGTCTCTCGAGCTCCCCCACGCACTGACAATGTTTCCGGAATCCTGAGCGTAGGGAGGTTCCACCAACCATCGGCAGCGCGTGGGTTCTAACGGGATGCGTGAGCTCGTCTCCCCTGAGGGTTTTCCTAATTTCTCTGTGCCAGGGAATGCTAGGGGGGATTTGCAGGAAATCCCAGTGACAGAGGCTGCCTCCCCAAGATCAGGGAAGGTATTTCTCGGACTTCCCCGAACAGGGAACACCTGTGACTGAAGAGAGCTGCGTGGAGTTGTCTCTCGAGCTCCCCCACGTACTGACAATGGTTCCGGAATCCTGAGCGTGGGGAGGTTCCACCAACCGTCGGCAGCGCGTGGGTTCTAACGGGATGCCAGAGCTCGTATCCCCTGAGGGTTTCCCTAATGTCTCTGTGCCAGGGAATGCTAGGGGGATTTGTAGGAAATCCCAGTGACAGAGGCTGCCTCCCCAAGGTCAGGGAAGGTATTTCTCGGACTTCCCCGAACAGGGAACACCTGTGACTGAAGAGAGCTGCGTGGAGTTGTCTCTCGAGCTTCCCCCGCACTGACAATGGTTCCGGAATCCTGAGCGTGGGGAGGTTCCACCAAAGGTCGGCAGCGCGTGGGTTCTAACGGGATGCCTGAGCTCGTCTCCCCTGAGTGTTTCCCTAATGTCTCTGTGCCAGGGAATGCTAGGGGGGGTTTGCTGGAAATCCCAGTGACAGAGGCTGCCTCCCCAAGGTCAGGGAAGGTATTTCTCGGACTTCCCGGAACAGGGAACACCTGTGACTGAAGAGAGCTGCGTGGAGTTGTCTCTCGAGCTCCCCCACGCACTGACAATGGTTCCGGAATCCTGAGCGTGGGGAGGTTCCACCAACGGTCGGCAGCGCGTGGGTTCAAACGGGATGCCTGAGCTCGTCTCCCCTGTGGGTTTCTCTAATGTCTCTCTGCCAGGGAATGATAGGGGGGGTTTGCAGTAAATCCCAGTGACAGAGGCTGCCTCCCCAAGGTCAGGGAAGGTATTTCTCGGACTTCCCCGAAAAGGTAACACCTGTGACTGAAGAGAACTGCGTGGTGTTTTCTCTCGAGCTCCCGCACGCACTGAAAATGGTTCCGGAATCCTGAGCGTGGGGATGTTCCACCATCGGTCGGCAGCGCGTGGGTTTTAACGGGATGCCTGAGCTCGTCTCCCATGAGTGTTTCTCTAATGTGTCTGTGCCAGGGAATGCTAGGGGAGTTTGCAGGAAATCCCTGTGACAGAGGCTGCCTCCCCAAGTTCAGGGAAGTTATTTCTCGGACTTCCCCGAACAGGGAACACCTGTGACTGAAGAGAGCTACGTGGAGTTGTCTCTCGAGATCCCCCACGCACTGACAATACTTCCGGAATCCTGAGCGTGGGGAGGTTCCACCAACGGTCGGCAGCGCGTGGGTTCTAACGGGATGCCTGAGCTCGTCTCCCCTGAGTATTTTCCTAATATCTCTATGCCAGGGAAAGCTAGGGGGGGTTTGCAGGAAATCCCAGTGACAGTGGCTGCCTCCCCAAGGTCAGGGAAGCTATTTCTCGGACTTCCCCGAACAGGGAACACCTGTGACTGAAGAGAGCTGCGTGGAGTTGTCTCTCGAGCTCCCCCACGCACTGAAAATGTTTCCGGAATCCTGAGCGTGGGGAGGTTCCACCAACGGTCGGCAGCGCGTGGGTTCTAACGGGATGCCTGAGCTCGTGTCCCCTGAGGGTTTCCCTAATTTCTCTGTGCCAGGGAATGCTAGGGGGGGTTTGCAGGAAATCCCAGTGACAGAGGCTGCCTCCCCAAGTTCAGGGAATGTATTTCTCAGACTTCCCCGAACAGGGAACACCTGTGACTGAAGAGAGATGCGTGGAGTTTTCTCTCGTGCTCCCCCACGCATTGACAATGGTTCCGGAATCCTGAGCGTGGGGAGGTTCCACCAACGGTCGGCAGAGCGTGGGTTCTAACGGGATGCCTGAGCTCGTCTCCCCTGAGGGTTTCCCTAATGTCTCTGTGCCAGGGAATGATAGGGGGTGTTTGCAGGAAATCCCAGTAACAGAGGCTGCCTCCCCAAGGTCAGGGAAGGTATTTCTCGGACTTCCCCGAACAGGGAACACCTGTGACTGAAGAGAGCTGCGTGGAGTTGTCTCTCGAGCTCCCCCACGCACTGACAATGCTTCCGGAATCCTGAGCGTGGGGAGGTTCCACAAACGGTCGGCAGGGCGTGGGTTCTAACAGGATGCCTGAGCTCGTCTCCCCTGAGGGTTTTCATAATGTCTCTGTGCCAGGGAATGCTAGGGGGGGTTTGCAGGAAATCCCAGTGACAGAGGCTGCCTCCCCAAGGTCAGGGAAGGTATTTCTCGGACTTCCCAGAACAGGGAACACCTGTGACTGAAGAGAGCTGCGTGGAGTTGTCTCTCGAGCTCCCCCACGCACTGACAATGGTTCCGGAATCCTGAGCGTGGGGAGGTTCCACCAACGGTCGGCAGCGCGTGGGTTCTAACGGGATGCCTGAGCTCGTCTCCCCTGAGGGTTTCCCTAATGTCTCTGTGCCAGGGAATGCTAGGGGGGGTTTGCAGGAAATCCCAGTGACAGAGGCTGCCTCCCGAAGGTCAGGGAAGGTATTTCTCGGACTTCCCCGAACAGGGAACTCCTGTGAATGAAGAGAGCTGCGTGGAGTTGTCTCTCGAGCTCCCCCACGCACTGACAATGGTTCCGGAATCCTGAGCGTGGGGAGGTTCCACCAACGGTCGGCAGCGCGTGGGTTCTAACGGGATGCCTGAGCTCGTCTCCCCTGAGGGTTTCCCTAAAGTCTCTGTGCCAGGGAATGCTAGGGGGTGTTTGCAGGAAATCCCAGTGACAGAGGCTGCCTCCCGAAGGTCAGGGAAGGTATTTCTCGGACTTCCCCGAACAGGGAACTCCTGTGAATGAAGAGAGCTGCGTGGAGTTGTCTCTCGAGCTCCCCCACGCACTGACAATGGTTCCGGAATCCTGAGAGTGGGGAGGTTCCACCAACGGTCGGCAGCGCTTGGGTTCTAACGGAATGCCTGAGCTCGTCTCCCCTGAGTGTTTTCCTAATGTCTCTGTGCCAGGGAATGTTAGGGGTGGTTTGCAGGAAATCCCAGTGACAGAGGCTGCCTCCCCAAGGTCAGGGAAAGTGTTTCTCGGACTTCCCCGAACAGGGAACACCTGTGACTGAAGAGAGCTGCGTGGAGTTGTCTCTCGAGCTCCCCCACGCACTGACACTGGTTCCGGAATCCTGAGCGTGGGGAGGTTCCACCAACGGTCGGCAGCGCGTGGGTTCTAACGGGATGCCTGAGCTCGTCTCCCCTGTGGGTTTCCCTAATGTCTCTGTGCCAGGGAATGCTAGGGGGGGTTTACAGGAAATCCCAGTGAAAGAGGCTGCCTCCCCAAGGTCAGGGAAGGTATTTCTAGGACTTCCCCGAACAGGGAACACCTGTGACTGATGAGAGCTGCGTGGAGTTGTCTCTCGAGCTCCCCCACGCACTGACAATGGTTCCGGAATCCTGAGCGTGGGGAGGTTCCACCAACGGTCGGCAGCGCGTTGGTTCTAACGGGAGGCCTGAGCTCGTCTCCCCTGAGGGTTTCCCTAATGTCTCTGTGCCAGGGAATGTTGGGGGGGTTTGCAGGAAATCCCAGTGACAGAGGCTGCCTCCCCAAGTTCAGGGAAGGTATTTCTCGGACTTCCCCGAACAGGGAACACCTGTGACTGAAGAGAGCTGCGTGGAGTTGTCTCTCGAACTCCCCCACGCACTGACAATGTTTCCGGAATCCTGAGCGTGGGGAGGTTCCACCAACGGTCGGCAGCGCGTGGGTTCTAACGGGATGCCTGAGCTCGTCTCCCCTGAGGGTTTCCCTAATGCCTCTGTGCCAGGGAATGCTAGGGGGGGTTTGCAGGAAATCCCAGTGACAGTGGCTGCCTCCCCAAGGTCAGGGAAGGTATTTCTCGGACTTCCCCGAACAGGGAACACCTGTGACTGAAGAGAGTTGCGTGGAGTTGTCTCTCGAGCTTCCCCACGCACTGAAAATTTTTCCGGAATTCTGAGCGTGGGGAGGTTCCAACAACGGTCGGCAGCGCGTGGGTTCTAACGGGATGCCTGAGCTCGTGTCCCCTGAGGGTTTCCGTAATGTCTCTGTGCCAGGGAATGCTAGGGGGGGTTTGCAGGAATTCCCAGTGACAGAGGCTGCCTCCCCAAGTTCAGGGAAGGTATTTCTCAGACTTTCCCGAACAGGGAACACCTGTGACAGAAGAGAGATGCGTGGAGTTTTCTTTCGAGATCCCCCACGCACTGACAATGGTTCCGGAATTCTGAGCGTGGGGAGGTTCCACCAACGGTCGGCAGAGCGTGGGTTCTAACGGGATGCCTGAGCTCGTCTCCCCTGAGTGTTTTCCTAATGTCTCTGTGCCAAGGAATGATAGGGGGGGTTTGCAGGAAATCCCAGTGACAGAGGCTGCCTCCCCAAGTTCAGGGAAGGTATTTCTCGGACTTCCCCGAACAGGGAACACCTGTGACTGAAGAGAGCTGCGTGGAGTTGTCTCTCGAGCTCCCGCACGCACTGACAATGGTTCCGGAATCCTGAGCGTGGGGAGGTTCCACCAACGGTAGGCAGCGCGTGGGTTCTAACGGGATGCCTGAGCTCGTCTCCCCTGAGGGTTTCCCTAATGTCTCTGTGCCAGGGAATGCTAGGGGGGGTTTACAGGAAATCCCAGTGACACAGGCTGCCTCCCCAAGGTCAGGGAAGGTATTTCTAGGACTTCCCCGAACAGGGAACACCTGTGACTGATGAGAGCTGCGTGGAGTTGTCTCTCGAGCTCCCCCACGCACTGACAATGGTTCCGGAATCCTGAGCGTGGGGAGGTTCCACCAACGGTCGGCAGCGCGTGGGTTCTAACGGGATGCCTGAGCTCGTCTCCCCTGAGGGTTTCCCTAATGTCTCTGTGCCAGGGAATGTTGGGGGGGTTTGCAGGAAATCCCAGTGACAGAGGCTGCCTCCCCAAGTTCAGTTAAGGTATTTCTCGGACTTCCCCGAACAGGGAACACCTGTGACTGAAGAGAGCTGCGTGGAGTTGTCTCTCGTGCTCCCCCACGCACTGACAATGGTTCCGGAATCCTGAGCGTGGGGAGGTTCCACCAACGGTCGGCAGCGCGTGGGTTCTAACGGGATGCCTGAGCTCGTCTCCCCTGAGGGTTTCCCTAATGTCTCTGTGCCAGGGAATGCTAGGGGGGGTTTGCAGGAAATCCCAGTGACAGAGGCTGCCTCCCAAAGGTCAGGGAAGGTATTTCTCGGACTTCCCCGAACAGGGAACACCTGTGACTGAAGAGAGCTGCGTGGAGTTGTCTCTCGAGCTCCCCCACGCACTGACAATGGTTCCGGAATCCTGAGCGTGGGGAGGTTCCACCAACGGTCGGCAGCGCGTGGGTTCTAACGGGATGCCTGAGCTCATCTCCCCTGAGGGTTTCCCTAATGTCTCTGTGCCAGGGAATGCTAGGGGGGTTTGCAGGAAATCCCAGTGACAGAGGCTGCCTCCCCAAGGTCAGGGAAGGTGTTTCTCGGACTTCCCCGAACAGGGAACTCCTGTGACTGAAGAGAGCTGCGTGGAGTTGTCTCTCGAGCTCCCCCACGCACTGACAATGGTTCCGGAATCCTGAGCGTGGGGAGGTTCCACCAACGGTCGGCAGAGCGTGGGTTCTAACGGGATGCCTGAGCTCGTCTCCCCTGAGGGTTTCCCTAATGTCTCTGTGCCATGGAATGTTAGGGGGGGTTTGCAGGAAATCCCAGTGACAGAGGCTGCCTCCCCAAGGTCAGGGAAGGTATTTCTCGGACTTCCCCGAACAGGGAACACCTGTGACTGAAGAGAGATGCGTGGAGTTGTCTCTCGAGCTCCCCCACGCACTGAAAATGGTTCCGGAATCCTGAGCGTGGGGAGGTTCCACCAACGGTCGGCAGCGCGTGGGTTCTAACGGGATGCCTGAGCTCGTCTCCCCTGAGGGTTTCCCTAATGTCTCTGTGCCAGGGAATGCTAGGGGGGGTTTACAGGAAATCCCAGTGACAGAGGCTGCCTCCCCAAGGTCAGGGAAGGTATTTCTAGGACTTCCCCGAACAGGGAACACCTGTGACTGATGAGAGCTGCGTGGATTTGTCTCTCGAGCTCCCCCACGCACTGACAATGGTTCCGGAATACTGAGCGTGGGGAGGTTCCACCAACGGTCGGCAGCGCGTGGGTTCTAACGGGATGCCTGAGCTCGTCTCCCCTGAGGGTTTCCCTAATGTCTCTGTGCCAGGGAATGTTGGGGGGGTTTGCAGGAAATCCCAGTGACAGAGGCTGCCTCCCCAAATTCAGGGAAGGTATTTCTCGGACTTCCCCGAACAGGGAACACCTGTGACTGAAGAGAGCTGCGTGGAGTTGTCTCTCGAACTCCCCCACGCACTGACAATGTTTCCGGAATCCTGAGCGTGGGGAGGTTCCACCAACTGTCAGCAGCGCGTGGGTTCTAACGGGATGCCTGAGCTCGTCTCCCCTGAGGGTTTCCCTAATGCCTCTGTGCCAGTGAATGCTAGGGGGGGTTTGCAGGAAATCCCAGTGACAGTGGCTGCCTCCCCAAGGTCAGGGAAGGTATTTCTCGGACTTCCCCGCAGAGGGAACACCTGTGACTGAAGAGAGTTGCGTGGAGTTGTCTCTCGAGCTCCCCCACGCACTGAAAATGTTTCCGGAATCCTGAGCGTGGGGAGGTTCCACCAACGGTCGGCAGCGCGTGGGTTCTAACGGTATGCCTGAGCTCGTGTCCCCTGAGGGTTTCCCTAATGTCTCTGTGCCAGGGAATGCTAGGGGGGGTTTGCAGGAAATCCCAGTGACAGAGGCTGCCTCCCCAAGTTCAGGGAAGGTATTTCTCAGACTTCCCCGAACAGGGAACACCTGTGACAGAAGAGAGATGCGTGGAGTTTCTCTCGAGCTCCCCCACGCACTGACAATGGTTCTGGAATCCTGAGCGTGGGGAGGTTCCACCAACGGTCGGCAGCGCGTGGGTTCTAACGGGATGCCTGAGCTCGTCTCCCCTGAGGGTTTCCCTAATGTCTCTGTGCCAGGGAATGCTAGGGGGGGTTTACAGGAAATCCCAGTGACAGAGGCTGCCTCCCCAAGGTCAGGGAAAGTATTTCTCGGACTTCCCCGAACAGGGAACTCCTGTGACTGAAGAGAGCTGCGTGGAGTTGTCTCTCGGGCTCCCTCACTCACTGACAATGGTTCCGGAATACTGAGCGTGGGGAGGTTCCACCAACGGTCGGCAGCGCGTGGGTTCTAACGGGATGCCTGAGCTCGTCTCCCCTGAGGGTTTCCCTAATATCTCTGTGCCAGGGAATGCTAGGGGGGGTTTGCCGGAAATCCCAGTGACAGAGGCTGCCTCGCCAAGGTCAGGGAAGGTATTTCTCGGACTTCCCCGAACAGGGAACACCTGTGACTGAAGAGAGATGCGTGGAGTTGTCTCTCGAGCTCCCCCAAGCACTGACAATGGTTCCGGAATCCTGAGTGTGGGGAGGTTCCACCAACGGTCGGCAGCGCGTGGGTTCTACCGGGATGCCTGATCTCGTCTCCCCTGAGGGTTTCCCAAATGTCTCTGTGCCAGGGAATGCTAGGGGGGGTTTGCAGGAAATCCCAGTGACAGAGGCTGCCTCCCCAAGGTCAGGGAAGTTATTTCTCGGACTTCCCCGAACAGGGAGCACATGTGAATGAAGAGAGCTGCGTGGAGGTTCCTCTCGAGCTCCCCCAAGCACTAACAATGTTTCCGGAATCCTGAGCGTGGGGAGGTTCCACCAACGGTCGGCAGCGCGTGGGTTCTAACGGGATGCCTGAGCTCGTCTCCCCTGAGGGTTTCCCTAATGTCTCTGTGCCAGGAAATGCTAGGGGGGGTTTGCAGGAAATCCCAGTGACAGAGGCTGCCTCCCCAAGGTCACGGAAGGTATTTCTCGGACTTCCCCGAACAGGGAACATCTGTGACTGAAGAGAGCTGCGTGGAGTTGTCTCTCGAGCTCCCCCACGCACTGACAATGGTTCCGGAATCCTGAGCGTGGGGAGGTTCCACCAAAGGTCGGCAGAGCGTGGGTTCTAACGGGATGCCTGAGCTCGTCACCCCTGAGGGTTTCCCTAAATTCTCTGTGCCAGGGAATGCTAGGGGGGTTTGAAGGAAATCCCAGTGACAGAGGCTGCCTCCCCAAGGTCAGGGAAGGTATTTCTCGGACTTCCCCGAACAGGGAACACCTGTGACTGAAGAGAGCTGCGTGGAGTTGTCTCTCGAGCTCACCCACGCACTGACAATGGTTCCGGAATCCTGAGCGTGGGGAGGTTCCACCAACGGTCGACAGCGCGTGGGTTCTAACGGGATGCCTGAGCTCGTCTCCCCTGAGTGTTTCCCTAATGTCTCTGTGCCAGGGAATGCTAGGGGGGGTTTGCAGGAAATCCCAGTGACAGAGGCTGCCTCCCCAAGGTCAGGGAAGGTATTTCTAGGACTTCCCGGAACAGGGAACTCCTGTGACTGAAGAGAGCTGCGTGGAGTTGTCTCTCGAGCTCCCCCACGCACTGACAATGGTTCCGAAATCCTGAGCGTGGGGAGGTTCCACCAACGGTCGGCAGCGCGTGGGTTCTAACGGGATGCGTGAACTCGTCTCCCCTGAGGGTTACCCTAATGTCTCTGTGCCAGGGAATGTTGGGGGGTTTTGCAGGAAATCCCAGTGACAGAGGCTGCCTCCCCAAGTTCAGGGAAGGTATTTCTCGGACTTCCCCGAACAGGGAACACCTGTGACTGAAGAGAGATGCGTGGAGTTTTCTCTCGAGCTCCCCCACGCACTGACAATGGTTCCGGAATCCTGAGCGTGGGGAGGTTCCACCAACGGTCGGCAGAGCGTGGGTTCTAACGGGATGCCTGAGCTCGTCTCCCCTGAGGGTTTCCCTAATGTCTCTGTGCCAGGGAATGATAGGGGGGGTTTGCAGGAAATCCCAGTGACAGAGGCTGCCTTCCCAAGGTCAGAGAAGTTATTTCTCGGACTTCCCCGAACAGGGAACACCTGTGACTGAAGAGAGCTGCGTGGAGTTGTCTCTCGAGCTCCCCCACGCACTGACAATGGTTCCGGAATCCTGAGCGTGGGGAGGTTCCACCAACGGTCGGCAGCGCGTGGGTTCTAACAGGATGCCTGAGCTCGTCTCCCCTGAGGGTTTCCCTAATGTCTCTGTGCCAGGGAATGCTAGGGGGGGTTTGCAGGATATCCCAGTGACAGAGGCTGACTCCCCAAGGTCAGGGAAGGTATTTCTCGGTCTTCCCCGAACAGGGAACACCTGTGACTGAAGAGAGCTGCGTGGAGTTGTCTCTCGAGCTCCCCCACGCACTGACAATGGTTCCAGAATCCTGAGCGTGGGGAGGTTCCACCAACGGTCGGCAGCGCGTGGGATCTAACGGGATGCCTGAGCTCGTCTCCCCTGAGGGTTTCCCTAATGTCTCTGTGCCAGGGAATGCTAGGGTCGGTTTGCAGGAAATCCCAGTGACAGAGGCTGCCTCCCCAAGGTCAGGGAAGGTATTTCTCGGACTTCCCCGAACAGGGAACTCCTGTGACTGAAGAGAGCTGCGTGGAGTTGTCTCTCGAGCTCCCCCACGCACTGACAATGGTTCCGGAATCCTGAGCGTGGGGAGGTTCCACCAACGGTCGGCAGCGCGTGGGTTCAAACGGGATGCCTGAGCTCGTCTCCCCTGAGGGTTTCCCTAATGTCTCTGTGCCAGGGAATGCTAGGGGGGGTTTACAGGAAATCCCAGTGACAGAGGCTGCCTCCCCAAGGTCAGGGAATGTATTTCTAGGACTTCCCCGAACAGGGAACACCTGGGACTGATGAGAGCTGCGTGGAGTTGTCTCTCGAGCTCCCCCACGCACTGACAATGGTTCCGGAATCCTGAGCGTGGGAAGGTTCCACCAACGGTCGGCAGCGCGTGGGTTCTAACGGGATGCCTGAGCTCGTGTCCCCTGAGGGTTTCCCTAATATCTCTGTGCCAGGGAATGCTAGGGGGGGTTTGCAGGAAATCCCAGTGACAGAGGCTGCCTCCCCAAGTTCAGGGAATGTATTTCTCAGACTTCCCCGAACAGGGAACACCTGTGACTGAAGAAAGATGCGTGGAGTTTTCTCTCGAGCTCCCCCACGCACTGACATTGGTTCCGGAATCCTGAGCGTGGGGAGGTTCCACCAACGGTCGGCAGCGCGTGGGTTCTAACAGGATGCCTGAGCTCGTCTCCCCTGAGGGTTTCCCTAATGTCTCTGTGCCAGGGAATGCTAGGGGGGGTTTGCAGGAAATCCCAGTGACAGAGGCTGCCTCCCCAAGGTCAGGGAAGGTCTTTCTCGGACTTCCCCGAACAGGGAACTCCTGTGACTGAAGAGAGCTGCGTGGAATTGTCTCTCGAGCTCCCCCACGCACTGACAATGGTTCCGGAATCCTGAGAGTGGGGAGGTTCCACCAACGGTCGGCAGCGCGTGGGTTCTAACGGGATGCCTGAGCTCGTCTCCCCTGAGGGTTTCCCTAATGTCTCTGTGCCAGGGAATTCTAGGGGGGGTTTGCAGGAAATCCCAGTGACAGAGGCTGCCTCCCCAAGTTCAGGGAAGGTATTTCTCAGACTTCCCCGAACAGGGAACACCTGTGACAGAAGAGAGATGCGTGGAGTTTTCTCTCGAGCTCCACCACGCACTGACAATGGTTCCGGAATCCTGAGCGTGGGGAGGTTCCACCATCGGTCGGCAGAGCGTGGGTTCAAACGGGATGCCTGAGCTCGTCTCCCCTGAGGGTTTCCCTAATGTCTCTGTGCCAGGGAATGATAGGGGGGGTTTGCAGGAAATCCCAGTGACAGAGGCTGCCTTCCCAAGGTCAGGGAAGGTATTTCTCGGACTTCCCCGAACAGGGAACACCTGTGACTGAAGAGAGCTGCGTGGAGTTGTCTCTCGAGCTCCCCCACGCACTGAGAATGGTTCCGGAATCCTGAGCGTGGGGAGGTTCCACCAACGGTCGGCAGCGCGTGGGTTCTAACGGGATGCCTGAGCTCGTCTCCCCTGAGGGTTTCCCTAATGTCTCTGTGCCAGGGTATGCTAGGGGGGGTTTACAGGAAATCCCAGTGACAGAGGCTGCCTCCCCAAGATCAGGGAAGGTATTTCTAGGACTTCCCCGAACAGGGAACACCTGTGACTGATGAGAGCTGCGTGGAGTTGTCTCTCGAGCTCCCCCACGCACTGACAATGGTTCCGGAATCCTGAGCGTGGGGAGGTTCCACCAACGGTCGGCAGCGCGTGGGTTCTAACGGGATGCCTGAGCTCGTCTCCCCTGAGGGTTTCCCTAATGTCTCTGTGCCAGGGAATGTTGGGGGGGTTTGCAGGAAATCCCAATGGCAGAGGCTGCCTCCCCAAGTTCAGGGAAGGTATTTCTCGGACTTCCCCGAACAGGGAACACCTGTGACTGAAGAGAGCTGCGTGGAGTTGTCTCTCGAACTCCCCCACGCACTGACAATATTTCCGGAATCCTGAGCGTGGGGAGGTTCCACCAACGGTCGGCAGCGCGTGGGTTCTAACGGGATGCCTGAGCTCGTCTCCCCTGAGGGTTTCCCTAATGCCTCTGTGCCAGGGAATGCTAGGGGGGGTTTGCAGGAAATCCCAGTGACAGTGGCTGCCACCCCAAGGTCAGGGAAGGTATTTCTCGGACTTCCCCGAACAGGGAACACCTGTGACTGAAGAGAGTTGCGTGGAGTTGTCTCTCGAGCTCCCCCACGCACTGAAAATGTTTCCGGAATCCTGAGCGTGGGGAGGTTCCACCAACGGTCGGCAGCGCGTGGGTTCTAACGGGATGCCTGAGCTCGTGTCCACTGAGGGTTTCCCTAATGTCTCTGTGCCAGGGAATGCTAGGGGGGGTTTGCAGAACATCCCAGTGACAGAGGCTGCCTCCCCAAGTTCAGGGAAGGTATTTCTCAGACTTCCCCGAACAGGGAACACCTGTGACAGAAGAAAGATGCGTGGAGTTTTCTCTCGAGCTCCCCCACGCACTGACAATGGTTCAGGAATCCTGAGCGTGGGGAGGTTCCACCAACGGTCGGCAGAGCGTGGGTTCTAACGGGATGCCTGAGCTCGTCTCCCCTGAGGGTTTCCCTAATGTCTCTGTGCCAGGGAATGATAGGGGGGGTTTGCAGGAAATCCCAGTGACAGAGGCTGACTCCCCAAGGTCAGGGAAGGTATTTCTCGGACTTCCCCGAACAGGGAACACCTGTGACTGAAGAGAGCTGCGTGGAGTTGTCTCTCGAGCTCCCCCACGCACTGACAATGTTTCCGGAATCCTGAGCGTGGGGAGGGTCCACCAACGGTCGGGAGCGAGTGGGTTCTAACGGGATGCCTGAGCTGGTCTCCCCTGAGGGTTTCCCTAATGTCTCTGTGCCAGGGAATGCTAGGGGGGGTTTGCAGGAAATCCCAGTGACAGAGGCTGCCCCCAAAGTTCAGGGAAGGTATTTCTCGGACTTCCCCGTACAGGGAACACCTGTGACTGAAGAGAGCTGCGTGGAGTTGTCTCTCGAGCTCCCACACGCCCTGACAATGGTTCCGGAATCCTGAGAGTGGGGAGGTTCCACCAACGGTCGGCAGCGCGTGGGTTCTAACGGGATGCCTGAGCTCGTCTCCCCTGAGGGTTTTCCTAATATCTCTGTGCCAGGGAATGCTAGGGGTGGTTTGAAGGAAATCCCAGTGACAGAGGCTGCGTCCCCAAGGTCAGGGAAGGTATTTCTCGGACTTCCCCGAACAGGGAACACCAGTGACTGAAGAGAGCTGCGTGGAGTTGTCTCTCGAGCTCCCCCACGCACTGACAATGGTTCCGGAATCCTGAGCGTGGGGAGGTTCCACCAACGGTCGGCAGCGCGTGGGTTCTAACGGGATGCCTGAGCTCGTCTCCCCTGAGGGTTTCCCTAATGTCTCTGTGCCAGGGAATGCTAGGGGGGGTTTACAGGAAATCCCAGTGACAGAGGCTGCCTCCCCAAGGTCAGGGAAGATATTTCTCGGACTTCCCCGAACAGGGAACACCTGTGACTGAAGAGAGCTGCGTGGAGTTGTCTCTCGAGCTCCCCAACTCACTGACAATGGTTCCGGAATACTGAGCGTGGGGAGGTTCCACCAACGGTCGGCAGCGCGTGGGTTCTAACGGGATGCCTGAGCTCGTCTCCTCTGAGTGTTTCCCTAATGTCTTTGTGCCAGGGAATGCTAGGGGGGGTTTGCAGGAAATCCCAGTGACAGAGGCTGCCTCCCCAAGGTCAGGGAAGTTATTTCTCGGACTTCCCCGAACAGGGAACACCTGTGACTGAAAAGTGCTGCGTGGTGTTGTCTCTCGAGCTCCCCCACGCACTGACAATGGTTCCGGAATCCTGAGCGTGGGGAGGTTCCACCAACGGTCGGCAACGTGTGGGTTCAAACGTAATGCCTGAGCTCGTCTCCCCTGAGGGTTTCCCTAATGTCTCTGTGCCAGGGAATGCTAGGGGGTGTTTGCAGGAAATCCCAGTGACAGAGGCTGCCTCCCCAAGGTCAGGAAAGGTTTTTCTCGGACTTCCCCGAACAGGGAACACCTGTGACTGAAGAGAGCTGCGTGGAGTTGTCTCTCGAGCTCCCCCACGCACTGACAATAGTTCCGAAATCCTGAGCGTGTGGAGGATCCACCAACGGTCGGCAGCGCGTGGGTACTAACGGGATGCCTGAGCTCGTGTCCCCTGAGGGTTTCCCTAATGTCTCTGTGCCAGGGAATGCTAGGGGGGGTTTACAGGAAATCCCAGTGACAGATGCTGCCTCCCCAAGGTCAGGGAAGGTATTTCTCGGACTTCCCCGAACAGGGAACACCTGTGACTGAAGAGTGCTGCGTGGAGTTGTCTCTCGAGCTCCCCCACGCACTGACAATGGTTCCGGAATCCTGAGCGTGGGGAGGTTCCACCAACGGTCGGCAGCGCGTGGGTTCTAACGGGATGCCTGAGCTCGTGTCCACTGAGGGTTTCCCTAATGTCTCTGTGCCAGGGAATGCTAGGGGGGGTTTGCAGAACATCCCAGTGACAGAGGCTGCCTCCCCAAGTTCAGGGAAGGTATTTCTCAGACTTCCCCGAACAGGGAACACCTGTGACAGAAGAAAGATGCGTGGAGTTTTCTCTCGAGATCCCCCACGCACTGACAATGGTTCAGGAATCCTGAGCGTGGGGAGGTTCCACCAACGGTCGGCAGAGCGTGGGTTCTAACGGGATGCCTGAGCTCGTCTCCCCTGAGGGTTTCCCTAATGTCTCTGTGCCAGGGAATGATAGGGGGGGTTTGCAGGAAATCCCAGTGACAGAGGCTGACACCCCAAGGTCAGGGAAGGTATTTCTCGGACTTCCCCGAACAGGGAACACCTGTGACTGAAGAGAGCTGCGTGGAGTTGTCTCTCGAGCTCCCCCACGCACTGACAATGTTTCCGGAATCCTGAGCGTGGGGAGGGTCCACCAACGGTCGGCAGCGAGTGGGTTCTAACGGGATGCCTGAGCTGGTCTCCCCTGAGGGTTTCCCTAATGTCTCTGTGCCAGGGAATGCTAGGGGGGGTTTGCAGGAAATCCCAGTGACAGAGGCTGCCCCCAAAGTTCAGGGAAGGTATTTCTCGGACTTCCCCGTACAGGGAACACCTGTGACTGAAGAGAGCTGCGTGGAGTTGTCTCTCGAGCTCCCACACGCCCTGACAATGGTTCCGGAATCCTGAGAGTGGGGAGGTTCCACCAACGGTCGGCAGCGCGTGGGTTCTAACGGGATGCCTGAGCTCGTCTCCCCTGAGGGTTTTCCTAATATCTCTGTGCCAGGGAATGCTAGGGGTGGTTTGAAGGAAATCCCAGTGACAGAGGCTGCGTCCCCAAGGTCAGGGAAGGTATTTCTCGGACTTCCCCGAACAGGGAACACCAGTGACTGAAGAGAGCTGCGTGGAGTTGTCTCTCGAGCTCCCCCACGCACTGACAATGGTTCCGGAATCCTGAGCGTGGGGAGGTTCCACCAACGGTCGGCAGCGCGTGGGTTCTAACGGGATGCCTGAGCTCGTCTCCCCTGAGGGTTTCCCTAATGTCTCTGTGCCAGGGAATGCTAGGGGGGGTTTACAGGAAATCCCAGTGACAGAGGCTGCCTCCCCAAGGTCAGGGAAGATATTTCTCGGACTTCCCCGAACAGGGAACACCTGTGACTGAAGAGAGCTGCGTGGAGTTGTCTCTCGAGCTCCCCAACTCACTGACAATGGTTCCGGAATACTGAGCGTGGGGAGGTTCCACCAACGGTCGGCAGCGCGTGGGTTCTAACGGGATGCCTGAGCTCGTCTCCTCTGAGTGTTTCCCTAATGTCTTTGTGCCAGGGAATGCTAGGGGGGGTTTGCAGGAAATCCCAGTGACAGAGGCTGCCTCCCCAAGGTCAGGGAAGTTATTTCTCGGACTTCCCCGAACAGGGAACACCTGTGACTGAAAAGTGCTGCGTGGTGTTGTCTCTCGAGCTCCCCCACGCACTGACAATGGTTCCGGAATCCTGAGCGTGGGGAGGTTCCACCAACGGTCGGCAACGTGTGGGTTCAAACGTAATGCCTGAGCTCGTCTCCCCTGAGGGTTTCCCTAATGTCTCTGTGCCAGGGAATGCTAGGGGGTGTTTGCAGGAAATCCCAGTGACAGAGGCTGCCTCCCCAAGGTCAGGAAAGGTTTTTCTCGGACTTCCCCGAACAGGGAACACCTGTGACTGAAGAGAGCTGCGTGGAGTTGTCTCTCGAGCTCCCCCACGCACTGACAATAGTTCCGAAATCCTGAGCGTGTGGAGGATCCACCAACGGTCGGCAGCGCGTGGGTACTAACGGGATGCCTGAGCTCGTGTCCCCTGAGGGTTTCCCTAATGTCTCTGTGCCAGGGAATGCTAGGGGGGGTTTACAGGAAATCCCAGTGACAGATGCTGCCTCCCCAAGGTCAGGGAAGGTATTTCTCGGACTTCCCCGAACAGGGAACACCTGTGACTGAAGAGTGCTGCGTGGAGTTGTCTCTCGAGCTCCCCCACGCACTGACAATTGTTCCGGAATCCTGAGCGTGGGGAGGTTCCACCAACGGTCGGCAGCGCGTGGGTTCTAACGGGATGCATGAGCTCGTCTGCCCTGAGGGTTTCCCTAATGTCTCTGTGCCATGGAATGCTAGGGGGGGTTTGCAAGAATTCCCAGTGACAGAGGCTGCCTCCCCAAGTTCAGGGAAGGTATTTCTCGGACTTCCCCGAACAGGGAACACCTGTGACTGCAGAGAGCTGCGTGGAGTTGTCTCTCGAGGTCCCCCACGCACTGACAATGTTTCCGGAATCCTGAGCGTGGGGAGGTTCCACCAACGGTCGGCAGCGCGTGGGTTCTAACGGGATGCCTGAGCTCGTCTCCCCTGAGGGTTTCCCTAATATCTCTGTGCCAGGGAATGCTAGGGGGTGTTTGCAGGAAATCCCAGTGACAGAGGCTGCCACCTCAATGTCAGGGAAGGTATTTCTCGGACTTCCCCGAACAGGGAACACCTGTGACTGAAGAGAGCTGCGTGGAGTTGTCTCTCGAGCTCCCCCACGCACTGACAATGGTTCCGGAATCCTGAGCGTGGGGAGGTTCCACCAACGGTCGGCAGCGCGTGGGTTCTAACGGGATGCCTGTGCTCGTCTCCCCTGAGTGTTTCCCTAATGTCTCTGTGAAAGGGAATTCTAGGGGGGGTTTGCAGGAAATCCAAGTGACAGAGGCTGCCTCCCCAAGGTCAGGGAAGGTATTTCTCGGACTTCCCCGAACAGGGAACACCTGTGACTGAAGAGAGCTGCGTGGAGTTATCTCTCGAGCTCCCCCACGCACTGACAATGGTTCCGGAATCCTGAGCGTGGGGAGGTTCCACCAACGGTCGGCAGCGCGTGGGTTCTAACGGGATGCCTGAGCTCGTCTCCCCTGAGGGTTTCCCTAATGTCTCTGTGCCAGGGAATGCTAGGGGGGGTTTGCAGGAAATCCCAGTGACAGAGGCTGCTTCCCCAAGGTCAGGGAATGTATTTCTCGGACTTCCCCGAACAGGGAACACCTGTGACTGAAGAGAGCTGCGTGGAGTTGTCTCTCGATCTCCCCCACGCACTGACAATGTTTCCGGAATCCTGAGCGTGGGGAGGTTCCACCAACGGTCGGCAGCGCGTGGGTTCTAACGGAATGCCTGAGCTCGTGTCCCCTGAGGTTTCCCTAATGTCCCTGTGCAAGGGAATGCTAGGGTGGGTTTGCAGGAAATCCCAGTGACAGAGGCTGCCTCCCCTAGGTCAGGGAAGGTATTTCTCGGACTTCCCCGAACAGGGAACACCTGTGACTGAAGAGAGCTGCGTGGAGTTGTCTCTCGAGCTCCCCCACGCAATGACAATTGTTCCGGAATCCTGAGCGTGGGGAGGTTCCACCAAAGGTCGACAGCGCGTGGGCTGTAACGGGATGCCTGAGCTCGCCTCCCCTGAGGGTTTCCCAAATGTCTCTGTGCCAGGGAATGCTAGGGGGGGTTTGCAGGAAATCCCAGTGACAGAGGCTGCCTCCCCAAGGTCAGGGAAGGTATTTCTCGGACTTCCCCGAACAGGGAACACCTGTGACTGAAGAGAGCTGCGTGGAGTTTTCTCTCGAGCTCCCCCACGCACTGACAATGTTTCCGGAATCCTGAGCGTGGGGAGGTTCCACCAACGGTCGGCAGCGCGTGGGTTCTAACGGAATGCCTGAGCTCGTGTCCCCTGAGGGTTTCCCTAATGTCCCTGTGCCAAGGAATGCTAGGGGGGGTTTGCAGGAAATCCCAGTGACAGAGGCTGCCTCCCCTAGGTCAGGGAAGGTATTTCTCGGACTTCCCCGAACAGGGAACACCTGTGACTGAAGAGAGCTGCGTGGAGTTGTCTCTCGAGCTCCCCCACGCAATGACAATGGTTCCGGAATCCTGAGCGTGGGGAGGTTCCACCAAAGGTCGACAGCGCGTGGGCTGTAACGGGATGCCTGAGCTCGTCTCCCCTGAGGGTTTCCCTAATGTCTCTGTGCCAGGGAATGCTAGGGGGGGTTTGCAGGAAATCCCAGTGACAGAGGCTGCCTCCCCAAGGTCAGGGAAGGTATTTGTCGGACTTCCCCGAACAGGGAACACCTGTGACTGAAGAGAGCTGCGTGGAGTTTTCTCTCGAGCTCCCCCACGCACTGACAATGTTTCCGGAATCCTGAGCGTGGGGAGGTTCCACCAACGGTCGGCAGCGCGTGGGTTCTAACGGAATGCCTGAGCTCGTGTCCCCTGAGGGTTTCCCTAATGTCCCTGTGCCAAGGAATGCTAGGGGGGGTTTGCAGGAAATCCCAGTGACAGAGGCTTCCTCCCCTATGTCAGGGAAGGTATTTCTCGGACTTCCCCGAACAGGGAACACCTGTGACTGAAGAGAGCTGCGTGGAGTTGTCTCTCGAGCTCCCCCACGCAATGACAATGGTTCCGGAATCCTGAGCGTGGGGAGGTTCCACCAAAGGTCGGCAGCGCGTGGGCTGTAACGGTATGCCTGAGCTCGTCTCCCCTGAGGGTTTTCCTAATGTCTCTGTGCCAGGGAATGCTAGGGGGGGTTTGCAGGAAATCCCAGTGACAGAGGCTGCCTCCCCAAGGTCAGGGAAGGTATTTCTCGGAATTCCCGGAACAGGGAACACCTGTGACTGAAGAGAGCTGCGTGGAGTTGTCTCTCGAGCTCCCCCACGCACTGACAATGGTTCCGGAATCCTGAGCGTGGGGAGGTTCCACCAACGGTCGGCAGCGCGTGGGTTCTAACGGGATGCCTGAGCTCGTCTCCCCTGAGGGTTTCCCTAATTTCTCTGTGCCAGGGAAAGCTAGGGGGTTTTGCAGGAATTTCCAGTGACAGAGGCTGACTCCCCAAAGTCAGGGAAGGTATTTCTCGGACTTCCCCGAACAGGGAACACCTGTGACTGAAGAGAGCTGCTTGGAGTGTTCTCTCGAGCTCCCCCACGCACTGACAAAGGTTCCGGAATCCTGAGCGTGGGGAGGTTCCACCAACGGTCGGCAGCGCGTGGGTTCTAACGGGATGCCTGAGCTCGTCTCCTCTGAGGGTTTCCCTAATGTCTCTGTGCCAGGGAATGATAGGGGGGGTTTGCAGGAAATCCCAGTGACAGAGGCTGACTCCCCAAGGTCAGGGAAGGTATTTCTCGGACTTCCCCGAACAGGGAACACCTGTGACTGAAGAGAGCTGCGTGGAGTTTTCTCTCGAGCTCCCCCACGCACTGACAATGGTTCCGGAATCCTGAGCGTGGGGAGGTTCCACCAACGGTCGTCAGAGCGTGGGTTCTAACGGGATGCCTGAGCTCGTCTCCCCTGAGGGTTTCCCTAATGTCTCTGTGCCAGGGAATGATAGGGGGGGTTTGCAGGAAATCCCAGTGACAGAGGCTGCCTCCCCAAGGTCAGGGAAGGTATTTCTCGGACTTCCCCGAACAGGGAACACCTGTGACTGAAGAGAGCTGCGTGGAGTTGTCTCTCGAGCTCCCCCACGCACTGACAATGGTTCCGGAATCCTGAGAGTGGGGAGGTTCCACCAACGGTCGGCAGCGCGTGGGTTCTAACGGGATGCCTGAGCTCGTCTCCCCTGAGTGTTTTCCTAATATCTCTGTGCCAGGGAATGCTAGGGGTGGTTTGCAGGAAATCCCAGTGACAGAGGCTGCCTCCCCAAGGTCAGGGAAGGTATTTCTCGGACTTCCCCGAACAGGGAACACCTGTGACTGAAGAGAGCTGCGTGGAGTTATCTCTCGAGCTCCCCCACGCACTGACAATGGTTCCGGAATCCTGAGCGTGGGGAGGTTCCACCAACGGTCGGCAGCGCGTGGGTTCTAACGGGATGCCTGAGCTCGTCTCCCCTGAGGGTTTCCCTAATGTCTCTGTGCCAGGGAATGCTAGGGGGGGTTTGCAGGACATCCCAGTGACAGAGGCTGCTTCCCCAAGATCAGGGAATGTATTTCTCGGACTTCCCCGAACAGGGAACACCTGTGACTGAAGAGAGCTGCGTGGAGTTGTCTCTCGAGCTCCCCCACGCACTGACAATGTTTCCGGAATCCTGAGCGTGGGGAGGTTCCACCAACGGTCGGCAGCGCGTGGGTTCTAACGGAATGCCTGAGCTCGTGTAACCTGAGGTTTCCCTAATGTCCCTGTGCAAGGGAATGCTAGGGTGGGTTTGCAGGAAATCCCAGTGACAGAGGCTGCCTCCCCTAGGTCAGGGAAGGTATTTCTCGGACTTCCCCGAACAGGGAACACCTGTGACTGAAGAGAGCTGCGTGGAGTTGTCTCTCGAGCTCCCCCACGCACTGACAATGGTTCCGGAATCCTGAGCGTGGGGAGGTTCCACCAACGGTCGGCAGCGCGTGGGTTCTAACGGGATGCCTGAGCTCGTCTCCCCTGAGGGTTTCCCTAATGTCTCTGTGCCAGGGAATGCTAGGGGGGGTTTGCAGGAAATCCCAATGACAGAGGCTGCCTCCCCAAGGTCAGGGAAGGTATTTCTCGGACTTCCCCGAACAGGGAACACCTGTGACTGAAGAGAGCTGCGTGGAGTTGTCTCTCGAGCTCCCCCACGCACTGAAAATGGTTCTAGAATCCTGAGCGTGGGGAGGTTCCACCAACGGTCGGCAGCGCGTGGGTTCTAACGGGATGCCTGAGCTCGCTCCCCTTAGAGTTTTACTAATGTCTCTGTGCCAGGGAATGCTAGGGGGGTTTTGCAGGAATTCCCAGTGAGAGAGGCTGCCTCCCCAAGGTCAGGGAAGGTATTTCGCGGACTTCCACGAACAGGGAACACCTGTGACTGAAGAGAGTTGCGTGGAGTTTTCTCTCGAGCTCCCCCACGAACTGACAATGGTTCCGGAATCCTGAGCGTAGGGAGGTTCCACCAACGGTCGACAGCGCGTGGGTTCTAACGGGATGCCTGAGCTCGTCTCCCCTGAGTGTTTTCCTAAAGTCTCTGTGCCAGGGAATGCTAGGGGGGGTTTGCAGGATATCCCAGTGACAGAGACTGCTTCCCCAAGTTCAGGGAAGGTATTTCTCGGACTTCCTCGAACAGGGAACACCTGTGACTGAAGAAAGCTGCGTGGAGTTGTCTCTCGAGCTCCCCCACGCACTGACAATGGTTCCGGAATCCTGAGAGTGGGGAGGTTCCACCAACGGTCGGCAGCGCGTGGGTTCTAACGGGATGCCTGAGCTCGTCTCCCCTGAGAGTTTCCCTAATTTCTCTGTGACAGGGAATGCAAGAGGGGGTTTGCAGGAAATCCCAGTGACAGAGGCTGCCTCCCCAAGGTCATGGAAGCTATTTCTCGGACTTCCCCGAACAGGGAACACCTGTGACTGAAGAGAGCTGCGTGGAGTTTTCTCTCGAGCTCCCCCACGCACTGACAATGGTTCCGGAATCCTGAGCGTGGGGAGGTTCCACCAACGGTCGGCAGCGCGTGGGTTGTAACGGGATGTCTGAGCTTGTCTCCCCTGAGGGTTTCCCTAAAGTCTCTGTGCCAGGGAATGCTAGGGGGGATTTGTAGGAAATCCCAGTGACAGGGGCTGCCTCCCCAAGGTCAGGGAAGGTATTTCTCGGACTTCCCCGAACAGGGAACACCTGTGACTGAAGAAAGCTGCGTGGAGTTGTCTTTCGATCTCCCCCACGCACTGACAATGGTTCCGGAATCCTGAGCGTGGGGAGGTTCCACCAAGGGTCGGCAGCGCGTGGGTTCTAACGGGATGCTTGAGCTCGTCTCCCCTGAGGGTTTTCCTAATGTCTCTCTGCCAGGGAATGCTAGGGGGGGTTTGCAGGAAATCCCAGTGACAGAGGCTGCCTCCCCAAGGTCAGGGAAGGTATTTCTCGAACTTCCCCGAACATGGAACACCTATTATTTAAGAGAGCTGCGTGGAGTTGTCTCTCGAGCTCCCCCACGCACTGACAATTGTTCCGGATTCCTGAGCGTAGGGAGGTTCCACCAACGGTCGGCAGCGCGTGGGTTCGAACGGGATGCCTGAGCTCGTTCCCCTGAGTGTTTTCCTAATGTCTCTTTGCCAGGGAATGTTAGGGGGTGGTTGCAGGAAATCCCAGTTTCAGAGGATGCCTCCCCAAGTTCAGAGAACTTGTTTCTCGGACTTCCCCGAACAGGGAACACCTGTGACTGAAGAGAGCTGCGTGGAGTTGTCTCTCGAGCTCCCCCACGCACTGACAATGGTTCCGGAATCCTGAGCGTGGGGAGGTTCCACCAACGGTCGGCAGCGCGTGGGTTCTAGGGGATGCCTGAGCTCCTCTCCCCTGAGGGTTTTCCTAATGTCTCTGTGCCAGGGAATGCTAGGGGGGGTTTGCAGGATATCCCAGTGACAGAGACTGCCTCCCCAAGGTCAGGGAAAGTATTTCTCGAACTTCCCCGAACAGGGAACACCTGTTATTGAAGAGAGCTGCTTGGAGTTGTCTCTCGGGCTCCCCCACGCACTGACAATTGTTCCGGAATCCTGAGCGTAGGGAGGTTCCACCAACGGTCCGCAGCGCGTGTTTTCGAACGGGATGCCTGAGCTCGTTCCCCTGAGTGTTTTCCTAA
Organism: Vicugna pacos; assembly: GCF_048564905.1. NCBI lineage: Eukaryota > Metazoa > Chordata > Mammalia > Artiodactyla > Camelidae > Vicugna > Vicugna pacos. The sequence goes on along the minus strand of NW_027328721.1, from coordinate 29,306,988 downwards.
TGTCTCTTTGCCAGGGAATGCTAGGGGGGGGTTGCAGGAAATCCCAGTGACAGAGGATGCCTCCCCAAGTTCAGAGAACGTGTTTCTCGGACTTCCCCGAACAGGGAACACCTGTGACTGAAGAGAGCTGCGTGGAGTTGTCTCTCGAGATCCCCCACGCACTGACAATGGTTCCGGAATCCTGAGCGTGGGGAGGTTCCACCAACGGTCGGCAGCGCGTGGGTTCTAACGGGATGCCTGAGCTCGCCTCCCCTGAGGGTTTTCCTAATTTCTCTATGCCAGGGAAAGCTAGGGGGGGGTTGCAGGAAATCCCAGTGACAGAGTCTGCCTCCCCAAGGTCAGGGAAGGTATTTCTCGTACTTCCCCGAACAGGGAACACCTGTGACTGAAGAGAGCTGCGTGGAGTTGTCTCTCGAGATCCCCCATGCACTGACAATTGTTCCGGAATCATGAACGTGGGGAGGTTCCATCAACGGTCGGCACCTCGTGGGATCTAACGGGATGCCTGTGCTCGTTTCCCCTGAGGGTTTTCCTAATGTCTCTGTGCCAGGGAATGCTAGGGGGGGTTTGCAGGAAATCCCAGTGACAGAGTCTGCCTCCCCAAGGTCAGGGAAGGTATTTCTCGGACTTCCCCGAACAGGGAACACCTGTGACTGAAGAGAGCTGCGTGGAGTTGTCTCTCGAGCTCCCCCACGTACTGACAATGTTTCCGGAATCCTGAGAGTGGGGAGGTTCCACCAACCGTCGGCAGCGCGTGGGTTCTAACAGGATGCCAGAGCTCGTATCCCCTGAGGGTTTCCCTAATGTCTCTGTGCCAGGGAATGCTAGGGGGGTTTGCAGGAAATCCCAGTGACAGAGGCTTCCTCCCCAAGGTCAGGGAAGGTATTTCTCGGACTTCCCCGAACATGGAACACCTGTGACTGAAGGGAGCTGCGTGGAGTTGTCTCTCGAGCTTCCCCACGCACTGACAATGGTTCCGGAATCCTGAGCGTGGGGAGGTTCCACCAAAGGTCGGCAGCGCGTGGGTTCTAACGGGATGCCTGAGCTCGTCTCCCCTGAGTGTTTCCCTAATGTCTCTTTGCCAGGGAATGCTAGGGGGTGGTTGCAGGAAATCCCGGTGACAGAGGATGCCTCCCCAAGTTCAGAGAACTTGTTTCTCGGACTTCCCCGAACAGGGAACACCTGTGACTGAAGAGAGCTGCGTGGAGTTGTCTCTCGAGCTCCCCCACGCACTGAAAATGGTTCCGGAATCCTGAGCGTGGGGAGGTTCCACCAACGGTCGGCAGCGCGTGGGTTCTACGGGATGCCTGAGCTCCTCTCCCCTGAGGGTTTTCCTAATGTCTCTGTGCCAATGAATGCTAGGGGGTTTTGCAGGATATCCCAGTGACAGAGACTGCCTCCCCAAGGTCAGGGAAGGTATTTCTCGAACTTCCCCGAACAGGGAACACCTGTTATTGAAGAGAGCTGCGTGGAGTTGTCTCTCGAGCTCCCCCACGCACTGACAATTGTTCCGGAATCCTGAGCGTAGGGAGGATCCACCAACGGTCGGCAGAGCGTGTTTTCGAACGGGATGCCTGAGCTCGTTCCCCTGAGTGTTTTCCTAATGTCTCTTTGCCAGGGAATGCTAGGGGGGGGTTGCAGGAAATCCCAGTGAAAGAGGATGCCTCCCCAAGTTCAGAGAAAGTGTTTCTCGGACTTCCCCGAACAGGGAACACCTGTGACTGAAGAGAGCTGCGTGGAGTTGTCTCTCGAGCTCCCCCACGCACTGACAATGGTTCCGGAATCCTGAGCGTGGGGAGGTTCCACCAACGGTCGGCAGCGCGTGGGTTCTAACGGGATGCCTGAGCTCGTGTCCCCTGAGTGTTTCCCTAATGTCTCTGTGTTAGGGAATGCTAGGGGGGGTTTTCAGGATATCCCAGTGACAGGGGCTACCTCCCCAAGGACAGGGAAGGTATTTCTCGGACTTCCCCGAACAGGGAACACCTGTCACTGAAGAGAGCTGCGTGGAGTTGTCTCTCGAGCTCCCCCACGCACTGACAATGGTTCCGGAATCCTGAGCGAGGGGAGGTTCCACCAACGTTCGGCAGCGCGTGGGTTTTAGCGGGATGCCTGAGCTCTTCTTCCCTGAGTGTTTCCCTTGTCTCTGTGCCATGGAATGCTAGGTGGGGTTTGCAGGAAATCCCAGTGACAGAGTCTGCCTCCCCAAGTTCAGGGAAGGTATTTCTCGGACTTCCCCGAACAGGGAACACCTGTGACTGAAGAGAGCTGCGTGGAGTTCTCTCTCAAGCTCCCCCACGCACTGACAATGGTTCCGGAATCCTGAGCGTGGGGAGGTTCCACCAACGGTCGGCAGCGCGTGGGTTCTAACGGGATGCCTGAGCTCGTCTCCCCTGAGGGTTTTCCTAATGTCTCTGTGCCAGGGAATGCTAGGGGGGGTTTACAGGAAATCCCAGTGACAGAGGCTGCCTCCCCAAGGTCAGGGAAGGTGTTTCTCGGACTTCCCCGAACAGGGAACACCTGTGACTGAAGAGAGCTGCGTGGAGTTGTCTCTCGAGCTCCCCCACGCACTGACAATATTTCCGGAATCCTGAGCGTGGGGAGGTTCCACAAAAGGTCGACATCGCGTGGGTTCTAACGGGATGCCTGAACTCGTCACCCCTGAGTGTTTCCCTAAAGTCTCTGTGCCAGGTAATGCTAGGGGGGGTTTGAAGGAAATCCCACTGACAGAGGCTGCCTCCCCAAGGTCAGGGAAGGTATTTCTCGGACTTCCCCGAACAGGGAACCCCTGTGACTGAAGAGTGCTGCGTGGAGTTGTCTCTCGAGCTCCCCATCGCACTGACAATGGTTCCGGAATACTGAGCGTGGGGAGGTTCCACCAACGGTCGGCAGCGCGTGGGTTCTAACGGGATGCCTGAGCTCGTCTCCCCTGAGGGTTTCCCTAATGTCTCTGTGCCAGGGAATGCTAGGGGGGGTTTGCAGGAAATCCCAGTGAAAGAGGCTGCCTCCCCAAGGTCAGGGAAAGTTTTTCTCGGACTTCCCCGAACAGGGAACCCCTGTGACTGAAGAGAGCTGCGTGGAGTTTTCTCTCAGGCTCCCCCACGCACTGACAATGGTTCCGAAATCCTGAGCGTGGGGAGGATCCACCAACGGTCGGCAGCGCGTGGGTTCTAACGGGATGCTTGAGCTCGTCTCCCCTGAGTGTTTCCCTAATGTCTCTGTGCCAGGGAATGATAAGGGGGGTTTGCAGGATATCCCAGTGACAGAGGCTGCCTCCCCAAGGTCAGGGAAGGTATTTCTAGGACTTCCCCGAACAGGGAGCACCTGTGACTGAAGAGAGCTGCGTGGAGTTGGCTCTCGAGCTCCCCCACGCACTGACAATGGTTCCGGAATCCTGAGCGTGGGGAGGTTCCACCAACGGTCGGCAGCACGTGGGTTCGAACGGGATTCATGAGCTCGTCTCCCCTGAGAGTTTCCCTAATGTCTCTGTGCCAGGGAATGCTAGGGGGTGTTTGCAGGAAATCCCAGTGACAGAGGCTTCCTCCCCAAGGTCAGGGAAGGTATTTCTCGGACTTCCCCGAACAGGGAACACCTGTGACTGAAGAGAGCTGCGTGGAGTTGTCTCTCGAGTTCTCCCACGCACTGACAATGTTTCCGGAATCCTGAGCGTGGGGACGTTCCACCATCGGTCGGCAGCGCGTGGGTTCTAACGAGATGCCTGAGCTCGTCTCCCCTGAGTGTTTCCCTAATGACTCTGTGCCAGGGAATGCTAGGGGGGGTTTGCAGGAAATCCCAGTGACATAGGCTGCCTCCCCAATGTCAGGGAAGGTATTTCTCGGACTTCCCCGAACAGGGAACACCTGTGACTGAAGAGAGCTGCGTGGAGTTGTCTCTCGAGCTCCCCCACGCACTGACAATGCTTCCGGAATCCTGAGCGTGGGGAGGTTCCAACAACGGTCGGCAGCGCGTGGGTTCTAACGGGATGCCTGAGCTCGTCTCCCCTGAGTGTTTCCCTAATGTCTCTCTGCCAGGGAATGCTAGGGGGGGTTTGCAGGAAATCCCCGTGACAGAGGCTGCCTCCCCAAGGTCAGGGAAGGTATTTCTGGAACTTTCCAGAACAGGGAACACCTGTGACTGAAGAGAGCTGCGTGGAGTTGTCTCTCGATCTCCACCACGCACTGACAATGGTTCCGGAATCCTGAGCTTGGGGAGGTTCCACCAACGGTCGGCAGCGCGTGGGTTCTAACGGGATGCCTGAGCTCGTCTCCCCTGAGGGTTTTCCTAATGTCTCTTTGCCAGGGAATGCTAGGGGGGGTTTGCAGGAAATGCCAGTGACAGTGGCTGCCTCCCCAAGGACAGGGAAGGTATTTCTGGGACTTCCCCGAACAGGGAACACCTGTGACTGAAGAGAGCTGCGTGGAGTTGTCTCTCGAGCTCCACCACGCACTGACAATGGTTCCGGAATCCTGAGCGTGGGGAGGTTCCACCAACGGTCGGCAGCGCGTTGGTTCTAACGGGATGCCTGAGCTCGTCTCCCCTGAGTGTTTCCCTAATGTCTCTGTGCCAGGGAATGCTAGGGGGGGTTTGCAGGAAATCCCAGTGTCAGAGGCTGCCTCCCCAAGCTCAGGGAAGGTATTTCTCGGACTTCTCCGAACAGGGAACACCTGTGACTGTAGAGAGCTGCGTGGAGTTCTCTCTCGAGCTCCCCCACGACTTGAGAATTGTTCCGGAATTCTGAGCGTGGGGAGGTTCCACCAACGGTCGGAAGCTCTTGGGTCCTAATGGGATGCCTGAGCTCGTCTCCCCTGAGGGTTTCCCTAAAGTCTCTGTGCCAGGGAATGCTAGGGGTTTTGCAGGAAATCCCAGTTACAGAGGCTGCCTCCCCTAGGTCAGGGAAGGTATTTCTCGGACTTCCCCGAACAGGGAACACCTGTGACTGAAGAGAGCTGCGTGGAGTTGTCTCTCGAGCTCCCCTACGCACTGACAATGGTTCCGGAATCCTGAGCGTGGGGAGGTTCCACCAACGGTCGGCAGCGCGTGGGTTCTAACGGGATGCCTGAGCTCGTCTCCCCTGAGTGTTTCCCTAATGTCTCTCTGCCAGGGAATGCTAGGGGGGGTTTGTAGGAAATCCCAGTGACAGAGGCTGCCTCCCCAAGGTCAGGGAAGGTATTTCTCGGACTTCCCCGAACAGGGAACACCTGTGACTGAAGAGAGCTGCGTGGAGTTGTCTCTCGAGCTCCCCCACGTACTGACAATGTTTCCGGAATCCTGAGAGTGGGGAGGTTCCACCAACCGTCGGCAGCGCGTGGGTTCTAACAGGATGCCAGAGCTCGTATCCCCTGAGGGTTTCCCTAATGTCTCTGTGCCAGGGAATGCTAGGGGGGTTTGCAGGAAATCCCAGTGACAGAGGCTTCCTCCCCAAGGTCAGGGAAGGTATTTCTCGGACTTCCCCGAACATGGAACACCTGTGACTGAAGGGAGCTGCGTGGAGTTGTCTCTCGAGCTTCCCCACGCACTGACAATGGTTCCGGAATCCTGAGCGTGGGGAGGTTCCACCAAAGGTCGGCAGCGCGTGGGTTCTAACGGGATGCCTGAGCTCGTCTCCCCTGAGTGTTTCCCTAATGTCTCTTTGCCAGGGAATGCTAGGGGGTGGTTGCAGGAAATCCCGGTGACAGAGGATGCCTCCCCAAGTTCAGAGAACTTGTTTCTCGGACTTCCCCGAACAGGGAACACCTGTGACTGAAGAGAGCTGCGTGGAGTTGTCTCTCGAGCTCCCCCACGCACTGAAAATGGTTCCGGAATCCTGAGCGTGGGGAGGTTCCACCAACGGTCGGCAGCGCGTGGGTTCTACGGGATGCCTGAGCTCCTCTCCCCTGAGGGTTTTCCTAATGTCTCTGTGCCAATGAATGCTAGGGGGTTTTGCAGGATATCCCAGTGACAGAGACTGCCTCCCCAAGGTCAGGGAAGGTATTTCTCGAACTTCCCCGAACAGGGAACACCTGTTATTGAAGAGAGCTGCGTGGAGTTGTCTCTCGAGCTCCCCCACGCACTGACAATTGTTCCGGAATCCTGAGCGTAGGGAGGATCCACCAACGGTCGGCAGAGCGTGTTTTCGAACGGGATGCCTGAGCTCGTTCCCCTGAGTGTTTTCCTAATGTCTCTTTGCCAGGGAATGCTAGGGGGGGGTTGCAGGAAATCCCAGTGAAAGAGGATGCCTCCCCAAGTTCAGAGAAAGTTTTTCTCGGACTTCCCCGAACAGGGAACACCTGTGACTGAAGAGAGCTGCGTGGAGTTGTCTCTCGAGCTCCCCCACGCACTGACAATGGTTCCGGAATCCTGAGCGTGGGGAGGTTCCACCAACGGTCGGCAGCGCGTGGGTTCTAACGGGATGCCTGAGCTCGTGTCCCCTGAGTGTTTCCCTAATGTCTCTGTGTTAGGGAATGCTAGGGGGGGTTTTCAGGATATCCCAGTGACAGGGGCTACCTCCCCAAGGACAGGGAAGGTATTTCTCGGACTTCCCCGAACAGGGAACACCTGTCACTGAAGAGAGCTGCGTGGAGTTGTCTCTCGAGCTCCCCCACGCACTGACAATGGTTCCGGAATCCTGAGCGAGGGGAGGTTCCACCAACGTTCGGCAGCGCGTGGGTTTTAGCGGGATGCCTGAGCTCTTCTTCCCTGAGTGTTTCCCTTGTCTCTGTGCCATGGAATGCTAGGTGGGGTTTGCAGGAAATCCCAGTGACAGAGTCTGCCTCCCCAAGTTCAGGGAAGGTATTTCTCGGACTTCCCCGAACAGGGAACACCTGTGACTGAAGAGAGCTGCGTGGAGTTCTCTCTCAAGCTCCCCCACGCACTGACAATGGTTCCGGAATCCTGAGCGTGGGGAGGTTCCACCAACGGTCGGCAGCGCGTGGGTTCTAACGGGATGCCTGAGCTCGTCTCCCCTGAGGGTTTTCCTAATGTCTCTGTGCCAGGGAATGCTAGGGGGGGTTTACAGGAAATCCCAGTGACAGAGGCTGCCTCCCCAAGGTCAGGGAAGGTGTTTCTCGGACTTCCCCGAACAGGGAACACCTGTGACTGAAGAGAGCTGCGTGGAGTTGTCTCTCGAGCTCCCCCACGCACTGACAATGGTTCCGGAATCCTGAGCGTGGGGAGGTTCCACAAAAGGTCGACATCGCGTGGGTTCTAACGGGATGCCTGAACTCGTCACCCCTGAGTGTTTCCCTAAAGTCTCTGTGCCAGGTAATGCTAGGGGGGGTTTGAAGGAAATCCCACTGACAGAGGCTGCCTCCCCAAGGTCAGGGAAGGTATTTCTCGGACTTCCCCGAACAGGGAACACCTGTGACTGAAGAGTGCTGCGTGGAGTTGTCTCTCGAGCTCCCCATCGCACTGACAATGGTTCCGGAATACTGAGCGTGGGGAGGTTCCACCAACGGTCGGCAGCGCGTGGGTTCTAACGGGATGCCTGAGCTCGTCTCCCCTGAGGGTTTCCCTAATGTCTCTGTGCCAGGGAATGCTAGGGGGGGTTTGCAGGAAATCCCAGTGAAAGAGGCTGCCTCCCCAAGGTCAGGGAAAGTTTTTCTCGGACTTCCCCGAACAGGGAACCCCTGTGACTGAAGAGAGCTGCGTGGAGTTTTCTCTCAGGCTCCCCCACGCACTGACAATGGTTCCGAAATCCTGAGCGTGGGGAGGATCCACCAACGGTCGGCAGCGCGTGGGTTCTAACGGGATGCTTGAGCTCGTCTCCCCTGAGTGTTTCCCTAATGTCTCTGTGCCAGGGAATGATAAGGGGGGTTTGCAGGATATCCCAGTGACAGAGGCTGCCTCCCCAAGGTCAGGGAAGGTATTTCTAGGACTTCCCCGAACAGGGAGCACCTGTGACTGAAGAGAGCTGCGTGGAGTTGGCTCTCGAGCTCCCCCACGCACTGACAATGGTTCCGGAATCCTGAGCGTGGGGAGGTTCCACCAACGGTCGGCAGCACGTGGGTTCGAACGGGATTCATGAGCTCGTCTCCCCTGAGAGTTTCCCTAATGTCTCTGTGCCAGGGAATGCTAGGGGGTGTTTGCAGGAAATCCCAGTGACAGAGGCTTCCTCCCCAAGGTCAGGGAAGGTATTTCTCGGACTTCCCCGAACAGGGAACACCTGTGACTGAAGAGAGCTGCGTGGAGTTGTCTCTCGAGTTCTCCCACGCACTGACAATGTTTCCGGAATCCTGAGCGTGGGGACGTTCCACCATCGGTCGGCAGCGCGTGGGTTCTAACGAGATGCCTGAGCTCGTCTCCCCTGAGTGTTTCCCTAATGACTCTGTGCCAGGGAATGCTAGGGGGGGTTTGCAGGAAATCCCAGTGACATAGGCTGCCTCCCCAATGTCAGGGAAGGTATTTCTCGGACTTCCCCGAACAGGGAACACCTGTGACTGAAGAGAGCTGCGTGGAGTTGTCTCTCGAGCTCCCCCACGCACTGACAATGCTTCCGGAATCCTGAGCGTGGGGAGGTTCCAACAACGGTCGGCAGCGCGTGGGTTCTAACGGGATGCCTGAGCTCGTCTCCCCTGAGTGTTTCCCTAATGTCTCTCTGCCAGGGAATGCTAGGGGGGGTTTGCAGGAAATCCCCGTGACAGAGGCTGCCTCCCCAAGGTCAGGGAAGGTATTTCTGGAACTTTCCAGAACAGGGAACACCTGTGACTGAAGAGAGCTGCGTGGAGTTGTCTCTCGATCTCCACCACGCACTGACAATGGTTCCGGAATCCTGAGCTTGGGGAGGTTCCACCAACGGTCGGCAGCGCGTGGGTTCTAACGGGATGCCTGAGCTCGTCTCCCCTGAGGGTTTTCCTAATGTCTCTTTGCCAGGGAATGCTAGGGGGGGTTTGCAGGAAATGCCAGTGACAGTGGCTGCCTCCCCAAGGACAGGGAAGGTATTTCTGGGACTTCCCCGAACAGGGAACACCTGTGACTGAAGAGAGCTGCGTGGAGTTGTCTCTCGAGCTCCACCACGCACTGACAATGGTTCCGGAATCCTGAGCGTGGGGAGGTTCCACCAACGGTCGGCAGCGCGTTGGTTCTAACGGGATGCCTGAGCTCGTCTCCCCTGAGTGTTTCCCTAATGTCTCTGTGCCAGGGAATGCTAGGGGGGGTTTGCAGGAAATCCCAGTGTCAGAGGCTGCCTCCCCAAGCTCAGGGAAGGTATTTCTCGGACTTCTCCGAACAGGGAACACCTGTGACTGTAGAGAGCTGCGTGGAGTTCTCTCTCGAGCTCCCCCACGACTTGAGAATTGTTCCGGAATTCTGAGCGTGGGGAGGTTCCACCAACGGTCGGAAGCTCTTGGGTCCTAATGGGATGCGTGAGCTCGTCTCCCCTGAGGGTTTCCCTAAAGTCTCTGTGCCAGGGAATGCTAGGGGTTTTGCAGGAAATCCCAGTTACAGAGGCTGCCTCCCCTAGGTCAGGGAAGGTATTTCTCGGACTTCCCCGAACAGGGAACACCTGTGACTGAAGAGAGCTGCGTGGAGTTGTCTCTCGAGCTCCCCTACGCACTGACAATGGTTCCGGAATCCTGAGCGTGGGGAGGTTCCACCAACGGTCGGCAGCGCGTGGGTTCTAACGGGATGCCTGAGCTCGTCTCCCCTGAGTGTTTCCCTAATGTCTCTCTGCCAGGGAATGCTAGGGGGGGTTTGTAGGAAATCCCAGTGACAGAGGCTGCCTCCCCAAGGTCAGGGAAGGTATTTCTCGGACTTCCCCGAACAGGGAACACCTGTGACTGAAGAGAGCTGCGTGGAGTTGTCTCTCGAGCTCCCCCACGCACTGACAATGGTTCCGGAATCCTGAGCGTGGGGAGGTTCCACCAACGGTCGGCAGCGCGTGGGTTCGAACGGGATGCCTGAGCTCGTCTCCCCTGAGAGTTTTCCTAATGTCTCTGTGCCAGGGAATGCTAGGGGGGGTTTGCAGGAAATCCCAGTGACAGAGGCTGCCTCCCCAAGACAGGGAAGGTGTTCTCGGACTTCTCCGACCAGGGAACACTTGTGACTGAAGAGAGCTGCGTGGAGTTGTCTCTCGAGCTCCCCCACGCACTGACAATGTTTCCGGAATTCTGAGCGTGGGGAGGATCCACCAACGGTCGGCAGCACGTGGGTTCTAACGGGATGCCTGAGCTCTTGTCCCCTGAGGGTTTCCCTAATGTCTCTGTGCCAGGGAATGCTAGGGGTGGTTTGCAGGAAATCCCAGTGACAGAGGCTGCCTCGCCAAGGTCAGGGAAGGTATTTCTCGGATTTCCCCGAACAGGGAACACCTGTGAATGAAGAGAGCTGCGTGGAGTTGTCTCTCGAGCTCCCCCACGCACTGACAATGGTTCCGGAATCCTAAGCGTGGGGAGGTTCCACCATCCGTCGTCAGCGCGTGGGTTCTAACGGGATGCCTGAGCTCGTCTCCCCTGAGTGTTTCCCTAATTTCTCTGTGCCAGGGAATGCTAGGGGGGGTTTGCAGGAAATCCCAGTGACAGAGGCTGCCTCCCCAAGGTCAGGGAAGGTATTTCTCGGACTTCCTCGAACAGGGAACACCTGTGACTGAAGAGAGCTGCGTGGAGTTGTCTCTCGAGCTCCCCCACGCACTGACAATGTTTTCGGAATCCTGAGCGTGGGGAGGTTCCACCAACAGTCGGCAGCGCGTGGGTTCCAACGGGATGCCTGAGCTCGTCTCCCCTGAGGGTTTTTCTAATGTTTCTGTGCCAGGGAATGATAGGGGGGGTTTGCAGGAAATCCCAGTGACAGAGGCTGCCTCCCCAAGGTCAGGGAAGGTATTTCTCGGACTTCCCCGAATAGGGAACACCTGTGACTGAAGAGAGCTTCGTGGAGTTGTCTCTCGAGCTCCCCCACGCACTGACAATGTTTCCGGAATCCTGAGCGTGGGGAGGTTCCACCAACGGTCGGCAGAGCGTGGGTTCAAACGGGATGCCTGAGCTCGTCTCCCCTGAGGGTTTCCCTAATATCTCTGTGCCAGGGAATGCTGGAGGGGGGTTTGCAAGAAATCCCAGTGACAGAGGCTGCCTCCCCAAGGTCAGGGAAGGTATTTCTCGGACTTCCCCGAACAGGGAACACCTGTGACTGAAGATAGCTGCGTGGAGTTGTCTCTCGAGCTCCCCCACGCACTGACAATGGTTCCGGAATACTGAGCGTGGGGAGGTTCCACCAACGGTCGGCAGCGCGTGGGTTCTAACGGGATGCCTGAGCTCGTCTCCCCTGAGGGTTTCCCTAATGTCTCTGTGCCAGGGAATGCTAGGGGGGGTTTGCAGGTAATCCCAGGGACAGAGGCTGCTTCCCCAAGGTAACAGAAGGTATTTCTCGGACTTCCCGGAACAGGGAACACCTGTGATTGAAGAGAGCTGCGTGGAGTTGTCTCTCGAGCTCCCCCACGCATTGACAATGGTTCCGGAATCCTGAGCGTTGGGAGGTTCCACCAACGGTCGGCAGGGCGTTGGTTCTAAAGGGATGCCTGAGCTCGTCTCCCCTGAGGGTTTTCCTAATATCTCTGTGCCAGGGAATTCTTGGGGGGGTTTGCAGGAAATCCCAGTGACAGAGGCTGCCTCCCGAAGGTCAGGGAATGTATTTCTCGGACTTCCATGAACAGGGAACACCTGTGAGTGAAGAGAGCTGCGTGGAGTTTTCTCTCTTGATCCCCCACGCACTGACAATGTTTCCGGAATCCTGAGCGTGGGGAGGTTCCACCAACGGTCGGCAGCACGTGGGTTCTAATGGGATGCCTGAGCTCGTTTCCCCTGAGGGTTTTCCTAATGTCTCTGTGCCAGGGAATGCTAGGGGTGGTTTGCAGGAAATCCCATTGACAGAGTCTGCCTCCCCAAGGTCAGGGAAGGTATTTCTCGGACTTCCCCGAACAGGGAACACCTGTGACTGAAGAGAGCTGCGTGGAGTTGTCTCTCGAGCTCCCCCACGCACTGACAATGTTTCCGGAATCCTGAGCGTGGGGAGGTTCCACCAACGGTCGGCAGAGCGTGGGTTCTAACGGGATGCCTGAGCTCGTCTCCTCTGAGGGTTTTCCTAATGTCTCTGTGCCAGGGAATGCTAGGGGTGGTTTGCAGGAAATCCCAGTGACAGAGGCTGCCTCCCCAAGGTCAGGGAAGGTATTTCTCGGACTTCCCCGAACAGGGAACACCTGTGACTGAAGAGAGCTGCGTGGAGTTGTCTCTCGAGCTCCCCCACGCACTGACAATGGTTCCGGAATCCTGAGCGTGTGGAGGTTCCACCAACGGTCGGCAGCGCGTGGGTTTTAACGGGATGCCTGAGCTCGTCTCCCCTGAGTGTTTTCCTAATGTCTCTGTGCCAGGGAATGCTAGGGTGTGTTTGCAGGAAATCCGAGTGACAGGGGCTGCCTCCCCAAGGTCAGGGAATGTATTTCTCGGACTTCCCCGAACAGGGAACACCTGTGACGGAAGAGCTGCGTGGAGTTGTCTCTCGAGCTCCCCCACCCACTGACAATGGTTCCGGAATCCTGAGCGTGGGGAGGTTCCACCAACGGTAGGCAGCGCGTTGGTTCTAACGGGATGCTTGAGCTCGTCTCCCCTTAGAGTTTTCCTAATGTCTCTGGGCCAGGGAATGCTAGGGGGGGTTTGCAGGAAATCCCAGTGACAGAGGCTGCCACCCCAAGGTCAGGGAATGTATTTCTCGGACTTCCCCGAACAGGGAACACGTGTGACTGAAGAGAGCTACGTGCAGTTGTCTCTCGAGCTCCCCCACGCACTGACAATGTTTCCGGAACCCTGAGCGTGGGGAGGTTCCACCAACGGTCGGCAGCGCGTGGATTCTAACGGGATGCCTGAGCTCGTCTCCCCTGAGGGTTTTCCTAATGTCTCTGTGCCAGCGAATGCTAGGGGTGGTTTGCAGGAAATCCCAGTGACAGAGGCTGCCTCCCCAAGGTCAGGGAAGGTATTTCTCGGACTTCCCCCAAAAGGGAACACCTGTGACTGAAGAGAGCTGCGTGGAGTTGTCTCTCGAGCTCCCCCACGCACTGACAATTGTTCCGGAATCCTGAGCGTGGGGAGGTTCCACCAACGGTCGGCAGCGCGAGTGTTCAAACGGGAAGCCTGAGCTCGTCTCCCCTGAGTGTTTCCCTAATGCCCCTGTGCCAGGGAATGCTAGGGGGTTTTTGCAGGAAATCCCAGTGACAGAGGATGCCTCCCCTAGGTCAGGGAACATATTTCTCGGACTTCCCGGAACAGGGAACACCTGTGACTGAAGAGAGCTGCGTGGAGTTGTCTCTCGAGCTCCCCCACGCACTGACAATGGTTCCGTAATCCTGAGCGTGGGGAGGTTCCACCAACGGTCGGCAGCGCGTGGGTTCTAACGGGATGCCTGAGCTCGTCTCCCCTGAGTGTTTCCCTAATGTTCCTGTGCCAGGGAATGCTAGGGGGGGTTTGCAGGAAATCCCAGTGACTGAGGCTGCCTTCCCAATGTCAGGGAAGGTATTTCTTGGACTTCCCCGAACAGGGAACATCTGTGACTGAAGAGAGCTGCGTGGAGTTGTCTCTCGAGCTCCCCCACGCACTGACAATGCTTCCGGAATCCTGAGCGTGGGGAGGTTCCACCAACGGTCGGCAGCGCGTGGGTTCAAACGGGATGCCTGAGCTCGTCTCCCCTGAGGGTTTCCCTAATGTCTCTTTGCCAGGGAATGCTAGGGGGTGTTTGCAGAAAATCCGAGTGACAGGGGCTGCCTCCCCAAGGTCAGGGAAGGTATTTCTCGGACTTCCCCGAACAGGGAACACCTGTGACTGAAGAGAGCTGCGTGGAGTTGTCTCTCGAGCTCCCCCACGCACTGACAATGGTTCCGGAATCCTGAGCGTGGGGAGGTTCCACCAAAGGTCGGCAGCGCGTGGGTTCTAACGGGATGCCTGAGCTCGTCTCCCCTGAGGGTTTCCCTAATGTCTCTGTGCCAGGGAATGCTAGGGGGGGTTTGCAGGACATCCCAGTGACAGAGGCTGCCTCCCCAAGATCAGGGAAGGTATTTCTCGGATTTCCCCGAACAGGGAACACCTGTGACTGAAGAGAGCTGCGTGGAGTTGTCTCTCGAGCTCCCCCACGCACTGACAATGGTTCCGGAATACTGAGCGTGGGGAGGTTCCACCAACGGTCGGCAGCACGTGGGTTCTAACGGGATGCCTGAGCTCGTCTCCCCTGAGGGTTTCCCTAATATCTCTGTGCCAGGGAATGCTAGGGGGGTTTGCAGGAATTCCCAGTGACAGAGGTTGCCTCCCCAAGGTCAGGGAATGTATTTCTCAGGCTTCCCCGAACAGGGAACACCTGTGACTGAAGAGAGCTGCGTGGAGTTGTCTCTCGAGCTCCCCCACGCACTGATAATGTTTCCGGAATCCTGAGCGTGGGGAGGTTCCACCAACGGTCGGCAGCGTGTGGGTTCTAACGGGATGCCTGAGCTCGTCTCCCCTTAGAATTTTCCTAATGTCTCTGGGCCAGGGAATGCTAGGGGAGGTTTGCAGGAAATCCCAGTGACAGAGGCTGCCTCCCCAAGGTCAGGGAAGGTATTTCTCGGACTTCCCCGAACAGGGAACACGTGTGACTGAAGAGAGCTACGTGGAGTTGTCTCTCGAGCTCCCCCACGCACTGACAATGGTTCCAGAATCCTGAGCGTGGGGAGGTTCCACCATCGGTCGGCAGCGGGTGGATTCTAACGAGATGCATGAGCTGGTCTCCCCTGAGGGTTTCCCTAATATGTCTGTGCCAGGGAGTGCTAGGGGGGGTTTGCAGGAAATCCCAGTGACAGAGGCTGCCTCCCCAATGTCAGGGAAGGTATTTCTCGGACTTCCCCGAACAGGGAACACCTGTGACTGAAGAGAGCTGCGTGGAGTTGTCTCTCGAGCTCCCCCACGCACTGACAATTGTTCCGGAATCCTGAGCGTGGGGAGGTTCCACCAACGGTCGGCAGCGCGTGTGTTCAAACGGGAAGCCTGAGCTCGTCTCCCCTGAGTGTTTCCCTAATGCCCCTGTGCCAGGGAATGCTAGGGGGTTTTTGCAGGAAATCCCAGTGACAGAGGATGCCTCCCCTAGGTCAGGGAACATATTTCTCGGACTTCCCGGAACAGGGAACACCTGTGACTGAAGAGAGCTGCGTGGAGTTGTCTCTCGAGCTCCCCCACGCACTGACAATGGTTCCGGAATCCTGAGCGTGGGGAGGTTCCACCAACGGTCGGCAGCGCGTGGGTTCTAACGGGATGCCTGAGCTCGTCTCCCCTGAGTGTTTCCCTAATGTTCCTGTGCCAGGGAATGCTAGGGGGGGTTTGCAGGAAATCCCAGTGACTGAGGCTGCCTTCCCAATGTCAGGGAAGGTATTTCTTGGACTTCCCCGAACAGGGAACATCTGTGACTGAAGAGAGCTGCGTGGAGTTGTCTCTCGAGCTCCCCCACGCACTGACAATGCTTCCGGAATCCTGAGCGTGGGGAGGTTCCACCAACGGTCGGCAGCGCGTGGGTTCAAACGGGATGCCTGAGCTCGTCTCCCCTGAGGGTTTCCCTAATGTCTCTTTGCCAGGGAATGCTAGGGGGTGTTTGCAGAAAATCCGAGTGACAGGGGCTGCCTCCCCAAGGTCAGGGAAGGTATTTCTCGGACTTCCCCGAACAGGGAACACCTGTGACTGAAGAGAGCTGCGTGGAGTTGTCTCTCGAGCTCCCCCACGCACTGACAATGGTTCCGGAATCCTGAGCGTGGGGAGGTTCCACCAAAGGTCGGCAGCGCGTGGGTTCTAACGGGATGCCTGAGCTCGTCTCCCCTGAGGGTTTCCCTAATGTCTCTGTGCCAGCGAATGCTAGGGGTGGTTTGCAGGAAATCCCAGTGACAGAGGCTGCCTCCCCAAGGTCAGGGAAGGTATTTCTCGGACTTCCCCCAAAAGGGAACACCTGTGACTGAAGAGAGCTGCGTGGAGTTGTCTCTCGAGCTCCCCCACGCACTGACAATTGTTCCGGAATCCTGAGCGTGGGGAGGTTCCACCAACGGTCGGCAGCGCGAGTGTTCAAACGGGAAGCCTGAGCTCGTCTCCCCTGAGTGTTTCCCTAATGCCCCTGTGCCAGGGAATGCTAGGGGGTTTTTGCAGGAAATCCCAGTGACAGAGGATGCCTCCCCTAGGTCAGGGAACATATTTCTCGGACTTCCCGGAACAGGGAACACCTGTGACTGAAGAGAGCTGCGTGGAGTTGTCTCTCGAGCTCCCCCACGCACTGACAATGGTTCCGGAATCCTGAGCGTGGGGAGGTTCCACCAACGGTCGGCAGCGCGTGGGTTCTAACGGGATGCCTGAGCTCGTCTCCCCTGAGTGTTTCCCTAATGTTCCTGTGCCAGGGAATGCTAGGGGGGGTTTGCAGGAAATCCCAGTGACTGAGGCTGCCTTCCCAATGTCAGGGAAGGTATTTTTTGGACTTCCCCGAACAGGGAACATCTGTGACTGAAGAGAGCTGCGTGGAGTTGTCTCTCGAGCTCCCCCACGCACTGACAATGCTTCCGGAATCCTGAGCGTGGGGAGGTTCCACCAACGGTCGGCAGCGCGTGGGTTCAAACGGGATGCCTGAGCTCGTCTCCCCTGAGGGTTTCCCTAATGTCTCTTTGCCAGGGAATGCTAGGGGGTGTTTGCAGAAAATCCGAGTGACAGGGGCTGCCTCCCCAAGGTCAGGGAAGGTATTTCTCGGACTTCCCCGAACAGGGAACACCTGTGACTGAAGAGAGCTGCGTGGAGTTGTCTCTCGAGCTCCCCCACGCACTGACAATGGTTCCGGAATCCTGAGCGTGGGGAGGTTCCACCAAAGGTCGGCAGCGCGTGGGTTCTAACGGGATGCCTGAGCTCGTCTCCCCTGAGGGTTTCCCTAATGTCTCTGTGCCAGGGAATGCTAGGGGGGGTTTGCAGGACATCCCAGTGACAGAGGCTGCCTCCCCAAGATCAGGGAAGGTATTTCTCGGATTTCCCCGAACAGGGAACACCTGTGACTGAAGAGAGCTGCGTGGAGTTGTCTCTCGAGCTCCCCCACGCACTGACAATTTTTCCGGAATCCTGAGCGTGGGGAGGTTCCACCAACGGTCGGCAGCGCGTGGGTTCTAACGGGATGCCTGAGCTCGTCTCCTCTGAGGGTTTTCCTAATGTCTCTGTGCCAGGGAATGCAAGGGCGGGTTTGCAGGAAATCCCAGTGAAAGAGGCTGCCTCGCCAAGGTCAGGGAATGTATTTCTCGGACTTCCCCGAACAGGGAACACCTGTGACTGAAGAGAGCTGCGTGGAGTTGTCTCTCGAGCTCCCCCACGCACTGACAATGGTTCCGGAATACTGAGCGTGGGGAGGTTCCACCAACGGTCGGCAGCACGTGGGTTCTAACGGGATGCCTGAGCTCGTCTCCCCTGAGGGTTTCCCTAATATCTCTGTGCCAGGGAATGCTAGGGGGGTTTGCAGGAATTCCCAGTGACAGAGGTTGCCTCCCCAAGGTCAGGGAATGTATTTCTCAGGCTTCCCCGAACAGGGAACACCTGTGACTGAAGAGAGCTGCGTGGAGTTGTCTCTCGAGCTCCCCCACGCACTGATAATGTTTCCGGAATCCTGAGCGTGGGGAGGTTCCACCAACGGTCGGCAGCGTGTGGGTTCTAACGGGATGCCTGAGCTCGTCTCCCCTTAGAATTTTCCTAATGTCTCTGGGCCAGGGAATGCTAGGGGAGGTTTGCAGGAAATCCCAGTGACAGAGGCTGCCTCCCCAAGGTCAGGGAAGGTATTTCTCGGACTTCCCCGAACAGGGAACACGTGTGACTGAAGAGAGCTACGTGGAGTTGTCTCTCGAGCTCCCCCACGCACTGACAATGGTTCCAGAATCCTGAGCGTGGGGAGGTTCCACCATCGGTCGGCAGCGGGTGGATTCTAACGAGATGCATGAGCTGGTCTCCCCTGAGGGTTTCCCTAATATGTCTGTGCCAGGGAGTGCTAGGGGGGGTTTGCAGGAAATCCCAGTGACAGAGGCTGCCTCCCCAATGTCAGGGAAGGTATTTCTCGGACTTCCCCGAACAGGGAACACCTGTGACTGAAGAGAGCTGCGTGGAGTTGTCTCTCGAGCTCCCCCACGCACTGACAATTGTTCCGGAATCCTGAGCGTGGGGAGGTTCCACCAACGGTCGGCAGCGCGTGTGTTCAAACGGGAAGCCTGAGCTCGTCTCCCCTGAGTGTTTCCCTAATGCCCCTGTGCCAGGGAATGCTAGGGGGTTTTTGCAGGAAATCCCAGTGACAGAGGATGCCTCCCCTAGGTCAGGGAACATATTTCTCGGACTTCCCGGAACAGGGAACACCTGTGACTGAAGAGAGCTGCGTGGAGTTGTCTCTCGAGCTCCCCCACGCACTGACAATGGTTCCGGAATCCTGAGCGTGGGGAGGTTCCACCAACCGTCGGCAGCGCGTGGGTTCTAACGGGATGCCTGAGCTCGTCTCCCCTGAGTGTTTCCCTAATGTTCCTGTGCCAGGGAATGCTAGGGGGGGTTTGCAGGAAATCCCAGTGACTGAGGCTGCCTTCCCAATGTCAGGGAAGGTATTTCTTGGACTTCCCCGAACAGGGAACATCTGTGACTGAAGAGAGCTGCGTGGAGTTGTCTCTCGAGCTCCCCCACGCACTGACAATGCTTCCGGAATCCTGAGCGTGGGGAGGTTCCACCAACGGTCGGCAGCGCGTGGGTTCAAACGGGATGCCTGAGCTCGTCTCCCCTGAGGGTTTCCCTAATGTCTCTTTGCCAGGGAATGCTAGGGGGTGTTTGCAGAAAATCCGAGTGACAGGGGCTGCCTCCCCAAGGTCAGGGAAGGTATTTCTCGGACTTCCCCGAACAGGGAACACCTGTGACTGAA
Source organism: Vicugna pacos (assembly GCF_048564905.1). Classification (NCBI taxonomy): domain Eukaryota; kingdom Metazoa; phylum Chordata; class Mammalia; order Artiodactyla; family Camelidae; genus Vicugna; species Vicugna pacos. The sequence goes on along the minus strand of NW_027328721.1, from coordinate 29,288,127 downwards.
GAGAGCTGCGTGGAGTTGTCTCTCGAGCTCCCCCACGCACTGACAATGGTTCCGGAATCCTGAGCGTGGGGAGGTTCCACCAAAGGTCGGCAGCGCGTGGGTTCTAACGGGATGCCTGAGCTCGTCTCCCCTGAGGGTTTCCCTAATGTCTCTGTGCCAGGGAATGCTAGGGGGGGTTTGCAGGACATCCCAGTGACAGAGGCTGCCTCCCCAAGATCAGGGAAGGTATTTCTCGGATTTCCCCGAACAGGGAACACCTGTGACTGAAGAGAGCTGCGTGGAGTTGTCTCTCGAGCTCCCCCACGCACTGACAATTTTTCCGGAATCCTGAGCGTGGGGAGGTTCCACCAACGGTCGGCAGCGCGTGGGTTCTAACGGGATGCCTGAGCTCGTCTCCTCTGAGGGTTTTCCTAATGTCTCTGTGCCAGGGAATGCAAGGGCGGGTTTGCAGGAAATCCCAGTGAAAGAGGCTGCCTCGCCAAGGTCAGGGAATGTATTTCTCGGACTTCCCCGAACAGGGAACACCTGTGACTGAAGAGAGCTGCGTGGAGTTGTCTCTCGAGCTCCCCCACGCACTGACAATGGTTCCGGAATACTGAGCGTGGGGAGGTTCCACCAACGGTCGGCAGCACGTGGGTTCTAACGGGATGCCTGAGCTCGTCTCCCCTGAGGGTTTCCCTAATATCTCTGTGCCAGGGAATGCTAGGGGGGTTTGCAGGAATTCCCAGTGACAGAGGTTGCCTCCCCAAGGTCAGGGAATGTATTTCTCAGGCTTCCCCGAACAGGGAACACCTGTGACTGAAGAGAGCTGCGTGGAGTTGTCTCTCGAGCTCCCCCACGCACTGATAATGTTTCCGGAATCCTGAGCGTGGGGAGGTTCCACCAACGGTCGGCAGCGTGTGGGTTCTAACGGGATGCCTGAGCTCGTCTCCCCTTAGAATTTTCCTAATGTCTCTGGGCCAGGGAATGCTAGGGGAGGTTTGCAGGAAATCCCAGTGACAGAGGCTGCCTCCCCAAGGTCAGGGAAGGTATTTCTCGGACTTCCCCGAACAGGGAACACGTGTGACTGAAGAGAGCTACGTGGAGTTGTCTCTCGAGCTCCCCCACGCACTGACAATGGTTCCAGAATCCTGAGCGTGGGGAGGTTCCACCATCGGTCGGCAGCGGGTGGATTCTAACGAGATGCATGAGCTGGTCTCCCCTGAGGGTTTCCCTAATATGTCTGTGCCAGGGAGTGCTAGGGGGGGTTTGCAGGAAATCCCAGTGACAGAGGCTGCCTCCCCAATGTCAGGGAAGGTATTTCTCGGACTTCCCCGAACAGGGAACACCTGTGACTGAAGAGAGCTGCGTGGAGTTGTCTCTCGAGCTCCCCCACGCACTGACAATTGTTCCGGAATCCTGAGCGTGGGGAGGTTCCACCAACGGTCGGCAGCGCGTGTGTTCAAACGGGAAGCCTGAGCTCGTCTCCCCTGAGTGTTTCCCTAATGCCCCTGTGCCAGGGAATGCTAGGGGGTTTTTGCAGGAAATCCCAGTGACAGAGGATGCCTCCCCTAGGTCAGGGAACATATTTCTCGGACTTCCCGGAACAGGGAACACCTGTGACTGAAGAGAGCTGCGTGGAGTTGTCTCTCGAGCTCCCCCACGCACTGACAATGGTTCCGGAATCCTGAGCGTGGGGAGGTTCCACCAACGGTCGGCAGCGCGTGGGTTCTAACGGGATGCCTGAGCTCGTCTCCCCTGAGTGTTTCCCTAATGTTCCTGTGCCAGGGAATGCTAGGGGGGGTTTGCAGGAAATCCCAGTGACTGAGGCTGCCTTCCCAATGTCAGGGAAGGTATTTCTTGGACTTCCCCGAACAGGGAACATCTGTGACTGAAGAGAGCTGCGTGGAGTTGTCTCTCGAGCTCCCCCACGCACTGACAATGCTTCCGGAATCCTGAGCGTGGGGAGGTTCCACCAACGGTCGGCAGCGCGTGGGTTCAAACGGGATGCCTGAGCTCGTCTCCCCTGAGGGTTTCCCTAATGTCTCTTTGCCAGGGAATGCTAGGGGGTGTTTGCAGAAAATCCGAGTGACAGGGGCTGCCTCCCCAAGGTCAGGGAAGGTATTTCTCGGACTTCCCCGAACAGGGAACACCTGTGACTGAAGAGAGCTGCGTGGAGTTGTCTCTCGAGCTCCCCCACGCACTGACAATGGTTCCGGAATCCTGAGCGTGGGGAGGTTCCACCAAAGGTCGGCAGCGCGTGGGTTCTAACGGGATGCCTGAGCTCGTCTCCCCTGAGGGTTTCCCTAATGTCTCTGTGCCAGGGAATGCTAGGGGGGGTTTGCAGGACATCCCAGTGACAGAGGCTGCCTCCCCAAGGTCAGGGAAGGTATTTCTCGGATTTCCCCGAACAGGGAACACCTGTGACTGAAGAGAGCTGCGTGGAGTTGTCTCTCGAGCTCCCCCACGCACTGATAATGTTTCCGGAATCCTGAGCGTGGGGAGGTTCCACCAACGGTCGGCAGCGTGTGGGTTCTAACGGGATGCCTGAGCTCGTCTCCCCTTAGAATTTTCCTAATGTCTCTGGGCCAGGGAATGCTAGGGGAGGTTTGCAGGAAATCCCAGTGACAGAGGCTGCCTCCCCAAGGTCAGGGAAGGTATTTCTCGGACTTCCCCGAACAGGGAACACGTGTGACTGAAGAGAGCTACGTGGAGTTGTCTCTCGAGCTCCCCCACGCACTGACAATGGTTCCAGAATCCTGAGCGTGGGGAGGTTCCACCATCGGTCGGCAGCGGGTGGATTCTAACGAGATGCATGAGCTGGTCTCCCCTGAGGGTTTCCCTAATATGTCTGTGCCAGGGAGTGCTAGGGGGGGTTTGCAGGAAATCCCAGTGACAGAGGCTGCCTCCCCAATGTCAGGGAAGGTATTTCTCGGACTTCCCCGAACAGGGAACACCTGTGACTGAAGAGAGCTGCGTGGAGTTGTCTCTCGAGCTCCCCCACGCACTGACAATTGTTCCGGAATCCTGAGCGTGGGGAGGTTCCACCAACGGTCGGCAGCGCGTGTGTTCAAACGGGAAGCCTGAGCTCGTCTCCCCTGAGTGTTTCCCTAATGCCCCTGTGCCAGGGAATGCTAGGGGGTTTTTGCAGGAAATCCCAGTGACAGAGGATGCCTCCCCTAGGTCAGGGAACATATTTCTCGGACTTCCCGGAACAGGGAACACCTGTGACTGAAGAGAGCTGCGTGGAGTTGTCTCTCGAGCTCCCCCACGCACTGACAATGGTTCCGGAATCCTGAGCGTGGGGAGGTTCCACCAACGGTCGGCAGCGCGTGGGTTCTAACGGGATGCCTGAGCTCGTCTCCCCTGAGTGTTTCCCTAATGTTCCTGTGCCAGGGAATGCTAGGGGGGGTTTGCAGGAAATCCCAGTGACTGAGGCTGCCTTCCCAATGTCAGGGAAGGTATTTCTTGGACTTCCCCGAACAGGGAACATCTGTGACTGAAGAGAGCTGCGTGGAGTTGTCTCTCGAGCTCCCCCACGCACTGACAATGCTTCCGGAATCCTGAGCGTGGGGAGGTTCCACCAACGGTCGGCAGCGCGTGGGTTCAAACGGGATGCCTGAGCTCGTCTCCCCTGAGGGTTTCCCTAATGTCTCTTTGCCAGGGAATGCTAGGGGGTGTTTGCAGAAAATCCGAGTGACAGGGGCTGCCTCCCCAAGGTCAGGGAAGGTATTTCTCGGACTTCCCCGAACAGGGAACACCTGTGACTGAAGAGAGCTGCGTGGAGTTGTCTCTCGAGCTCCCCCACGCACTGACAATGGTTCCGGAATCCTGAGCGTGGGGAGGTTCCACCAAAGGTCGGCAGCGCGTGGGTTCTAACGGGATGCCTGAGCTCGTCTCCCCTGAGGGTTTCCCTAATGTCTCTGTGCCAGGGAATGCTAGGGGGGGTTTGCAGGACATCCCAGTGACAGAGGCTGCCTCCCCAAGGTCAGGGAAGGTATTTCTCGGATTTCCCCGAACAGGGAACACCTGTGACTGAAGAGAGCTGCGTGGAGTTGTCTCTCGAGCTCCCCCACGCACTGACAATTTTTCCGGAATCCTGAGCGTGGGGAGGTTCCACCAACGGTCGGCAGCGCGTGGGTTCTAACGGGATGACTGAGCTCGTCTCCTCTGAGGGTTTTCCTAATGTCTCTGTGCCAGGGAATGCAAGGGCGGGTTTGCAGGAAATCCCAGTGAAAGAGGCTGCCTCGCCAAGGTCAGGGAATGTATTTCTCGGACTTCCCCGAACAGGGAACACCTGTGACTGAAGAGAGCTGCGTGGAGTTGTCTCTCGAGCTCCCCCACGCACTGACAATGGTTCCGGAATACTGAGCGTGGGGAGGTTCCACCAAAGTTCGGCAGCGCGTGGGTTCTAACGGGATGCCTGAGCTCGTCTCCCCTGAGGGTTTTCCTAATGTCTCTGTGCCAGGGAATGCTAGGGGTGGTTTGCAGGAAATCCCAGTGACAGAGGCTGCCTCCCCAAGTCCAGGGAAGGTATTTCTTGGACTTCCCCGAACAGGGAACACCTGTGACTGAAGAGAGCTGCGTGGAGTTGTCTCTCGAGCTCCCCCACGCACTGAAAATGGTTCCGGAATCCTGAGCATTGGGAGGTTCCACCAACGGTCGGCAGCACGTGGGTTCTAACGGGATGCCTGAGCTCGTCTCCCCTGAGGGTTTCCCTAATGTCTCTGTGCCAGGGAATGCTAGGGGGGTTTGCAGGAATTCCCAGTGACAGAGGTTGCCTCCCCAAGGTCAGGGAATGTATTTCTCAGGCTTCCCCGAACAGGGAACACCTGTGACTGAAGAGAGCTGCGTGGAGTTGTCTCTCGAGCTCCCCCACGCACTGATAATGTTTCCGGAATCCTGAGCGTGGGGAGGTTCCACCAACGGTCGGCAGCGCGTGTGTTCAAACGGGAAGCCTGAGCTCGTCTCCCCTGAGTGTTTCCCTAATGCCCCTGTGCCAGGGAATGCTAGGGGGTTTTTGCAGGAAATCCCAGTGACAGAGGATGCCTCCCCTAGGTCAGGGAACATATTTCTCGGACTTCCCGGAACAGGGAACACCTGTGACTGAAGAGAGCTGCGTGGAGTTGTCTCTCGAGCTCCCCCACGCACTGACAATGGTTCCGGAATCCTGAGCGTGGGGAGGTTCCACCAACGGTCGGCAGCGCGTGGGTTCTAACGGGATGCCTGAGCTCGTCTCCCCTGAGTGTTTCCCTAATGTTCCTGTGCCAGGGAATGCTAGGGGGGGTTTGCAGGAAATCCCAGTGACTGAGGCTGCCTTCCCAATGTCAGGGAAGGTATTTCTTGGACTTCCCCGAACAGGGAACATCTGTGACTGAAGAGAGCTGCGTGGAGTTGTCTCTCGAGCTCCCCCACGCACTGACAATGCTTCCGGAATCCTGAGCGTGGGGAGGTTCCACCAACGGTCGGCAGCGCGTGGGTTCAAACGGGATGCCTGAGCTCGTCTCCCCTGAGGGTTTCCCTAATGTCTCTTTGCCAGGGAATGCTAGGGGGTGTTTGCAGAAAATCCGAGTGACAGGGGCTGCCTCCCCAAGGTCAGGGAAGGTATTTCTCGGACTTCCCCGAACAGGGAACACCTGTGACTGAAGAGAGCTGCGTGGAGTTGTCTCTCGAGCTCCCCCACGCACTGACAATGGTTCCGGAATCCTGAGCGTGGGGAGGTTCCACCAAAGGTCGGCAGCGCGTGGGTTCTAACGGGATGCCTGAGCTCGTCTCCCCTGAGGGTTTCCCTAATGTCTCTGTGCCAGGGAATGCTAGGGGGGGTTTGCAGGACATCCCAGTGACAGAGGCTGCCTCCCCAAGGTCAGGGAAGGTATTTCTCGGATTTCCCCGAACAGGGAACACCTGTGACTGAAGAGAGCTGCGTGGAGTTGTCTCTCGAGCTCCCCCACGCACTGACAATTTTTCCGGAATCCTGAGCGTGGGGAGGTTCCACCAACGGTCGGCAGCGCGTGGGTTCTAACGGGATGCCTGAGCTCGTCTCCTCTGAGGGTTTTCCTAATGTCTCTGTGCCAGGGAATGCAAGGGCGGGTTTGCAGGAAATCCCAGTGAAAGAGGCTGCCTCGCCAAGGTCAGGGAATGTATTTCTCGGACTTCCCCGAACAGGGAACACCTGTGACTGAAGAGAGCTGCGTGGAGTTGTCTCTCGAGCTCCCCCACGCACTGACAATGGTTCCGGAATACTGAGCGTGGGGAGGTTCCACCAAAGTTCGGCAGCGCGTGGGTTCTAACGGGATGCATGAGCTCGTCTCCCCTGAGGGTTTTCCTAATATCTCTGTGCCAGGGAATTCTTGGGGGGGTTTGCAGGAAATCCCAGTGACAGAGGCTGCCTCCCCAAGTCCAGGGAAGTTATTTCTTGGACTTCCCCGAACAGGGAACACCTGTGACTGAAGAGAGCTGCGTGGAGTTGTCTCTCGAGCTCCCCCACGCACTGAAAATGGTTCCGGAATCCTGAGCATTGGGAGGTTCCACCAAAGGTCGGCAGCACGTGGGTTCTAACGGGATGCCTGAGCTCGTCTCCCCTGAGGGTTTCCCTAATGTCTCTGTGCCAGGGAATGCTAGGGGGGTTTGCAGGAATTCCCAGTGACAGAGGTTGCCTCCCCAAGGTCAGGGAATGTATTTCTCAGGCTTCCCCGAACAGGGAACACCTGTGACTGAAGAGAGCTGCGTGGAGTTGTCTCTCGAGCTCCCCCACGCACTGATAATGTTTCCGGAATCCTGAGCGTGGGGAGGTTCCACCAACGGTCGGCAGCGTGTGGGTTCTAACGGGATGCCTGAGCTCGTCTCCCCTTAGAATTTTCCTAATGTCTCTGGGCCAGGGAATGCTAGGGGAGGTTTGCAGGAAATCCCAGTGACAGAGGCTGCCTCCCCAAGGTCAGGGAAGGTATTTCTCGGACTTCCCCGAACAGGGAACACGTGTGACTGAAGAGAGCTACGTGGAGTTGTCTCTCGAGCTCCCCCACGCACTGACAATGGTTCCAGAATCCTGAGCGTGGGGAGGTTCCACCATCGGTCGGCAGCGGGTGGATTCTAACGAGATGCATGAGCTGGTCTCCCCTGAGGGTTTCCCTAATATGTCTGTGCCAGGGAGTGCTAGGGGGGGTTTGCAGGAAATCCCAGTGACAGAGGCTGCCTCCCCAATGTCAGGGAAGGTATTTCTCGGACTTCCCCGAACAGGGAACACCTGTGACTGAAGAGAGCTGCGTGGAGTTGTCTCTCGAGCTCCCCCACGCACTGACAATTGTTCCGGAATCCTGAGCGTGGGGAGGTTCCACCAACGGTCGGCAGCGCGTGTGTTCAAACGGGAAGCCTGAGCTCGTCTCCCCTGAGTGTTTCCCTAATGCCCCTGTGCCAGGGAATGCTAGGGGGTTTTTGCAGGAAATCCCAGTGACAGAGGATGCCTCCCCTAGGTCAGGGAACATATTTCTCGGACTTCCCGGAACAGGGAACACCTGTGACTGAAGAGAGCTGCGTGGAGTTGTCTCTCGAGCTCCCCCACGCACTGACAATGGTTCCGGAATCCTGAGCGTGGGGAGGTTCCACCAACGGTCGGCAGCGCGTGGGTTCTAACGGGATGCCTGAGCTCGTCTCCCCTGAGTGTTTCCCTAATGTTCCTGTGCCAGGGAATGCTAGGGGGGGTTTGCAGGAAATCCCAGTGACTGAGGCTGCCTTCCCAATGTCAGGGAAGGTATTTCTTGGACTTCCCCGAACAGGGAACATCTGTGACTGAAGAGAGCTGCGTGGAGTTGTCTCTCGAGCTCCCCCACGCACTGACAATGCTTCCGGAATCCTGAGCGTGGGGAGGTTCCACCAACGGTCGGCAGCGCGTGGGTTCAAACGGGATGCCTGAGCTCGTCTCCCCTGAGGGTTTCCCTAATGTCTCTTTGCCAGGGAATGCTAGGGGGTGTTTGCAGAAAATCCGAGTGACAGGGGCTGCCTCCCCAAGGTCAGGGAAGGTATTTCTCGGACTTCCCCGAACAGGGAACACCTGTGAATGAAGAGAGCTGCGTGGAGTTGTCTCTCGAGCTCCCCCACGCACTGACAATGGTTCCGGAATCCTGAGCGTGGGGAGGTTCCACCAAAGGTCGGCAGCGCGTGGGTTCTAACGGGATGCCTGAGCTCGTCTCCCCTGAGGGTTTCCCTAATGTCTCTGTGCCAGGGAATGCTAGGGGGGGTTTGCAGGACATCCCAGTGACAGAGGCTGCCTCCCCAAGGTCAGGGAAGGTATTTCTCGGATTTCCCCGAACAGGGAACACCTGTGACTGAAGAGAGCTGCGTGGAGTTGTCTCTCGAGCTCCCCCACGCACTGACAATTTTTCCGGAATCCTGAGCGTGGGGAGGTTCCACCAACGGTCGGCAGCGCGTGGGTTCTAACGGGATGCCTGAGCTCGTCTCCTCTGAGGGTTTTCCTAATGTCTCTGTGCCAGGGAATGCAAGGGCGGGTTTGCAGGAAATCCCAGTGAAAGAGGCTGCCTCGCCAAGGTCAGGGAATGTATTTCTCGGACTTCCCCGAACAGGGAACACCTGTGACTGAAGAGAGCTGCGTGGAGTTGTCTCTCGAGCTCCCCCACGCACTGACAATGGTTCCGGAATACTGAGCGTGGGGAGGTTCCACCAAAGTTCGGCAGCGCGTGGGTTCTAACGGGATGCATGAGCTCGTCTCCTCTGAGGGTTTTCCTAATGTCTCTGTGCCAGGGAATGCAAGGGCGGGTTTGCAGGAAATCCCAGTGACAGAGGCTGCCTCCCCAAGTCCAGGGAAGGTATTTCTTGGACTTCCCCGAACAGGGAACACCTGTGACTGAAGAGAGCTGCGTGGAGTTGTCTCTCGAGCTCCCCCACGCACTGAAAATGGTTCCGGAATCCTGAGCATTGGGAGGTTCCACCAACGGTCGGCAGCACGTGGGTTCTAACGGGATGCCTGAGCTCGTCTCCCCTGAGGGTTTCCCTAATGTCTCTGTGCCAGGGAATGCTAGGGGGGTTTGCAGGAATTCCCAGTGACAGAGGTTGCCTCCCCAAGGTCAGGGAATGTATTTCTCAGGCTTCCCCGAACAGGGAACACCTGTGACTGAAGAGAGCTGCGTGGAGTTGTCTCTCGAGCTCCCCCACGCACTGATAATGTTTCCGGAATCCTGAGCGTGGGGAGGTTCCACCAACGGTCGGCAGCGTGTGGGTTCTAACGGGATGCCTGAGCTCGTCTCCCCTTAGAATTTTCCTAATGTCTCTGGGCCAGGGAATGCTAGGGGAGGTTTGCAGGAAATCCCAGTGACAGAGGCTGCCTCCCCAAGGTCAGGGAAGGTATTTCTCGGACTTCCCCGAACAGGGAACACGTGTGACTGAAGAGAGCTACGTGGAGTTGTCTCTCGAGCTCCCCCACGCACTGACAATGGTTCCAGAATCCTGAGCGTGGGGAGGTTCCACCATCGGTCGGCAGCGGGTGGATTCTAACGAGATGCATGAGCTGGTCTCCCCTGAGGGTTTCCCTAATATGTCTGTGCCAGGGAGTGCTAGGGGGGGTTTGCAGGAAATCCCAGTGACAGAGGCTGCCTCCCCAATGTCAGGGAAGGTATTTCTCGGACTTCCCCGAACAGGGAACACCTGTGACTGAAGAGAGCTGCGTGGAGTTGTCTCTCGAGCTCCCCCACGCACTGACAATTGTTCCGGAATCCTGAGCGTGGGGAGGTTCCACCAACGGTCGGCAGCGCGTGTGTTCAAACGGGAAGCCTGAGCTCGTCTCCCCTGAGTGTTTCCCTAATGCCCCTGTGCCAGGGAATGCTAGGGGGTTTTTGCAGGAAATCCCAGTGACAGAGGATGCCTCCCCTAGGTCAGGGAACATATTTCTCGGACTTCCCGGAACAGGGAACACCTGTGACTGAAGAGAGCTGCGTGGAGTTGTCTCTCGAGCTCCCCCACGCACTGACAATGGTTCCGGAATCCTGAGCGTGGGGAGGTTCCACCAACGGTCGGCAGCGCGTGGGTTCTAACGGGATGCCTGAGCTCGTCTCCCCTGAGTGTTTCCCTAATGTTCCTGTGCCAGGGAATGCTAGGGGGGGTTTGCAGGAAATCCCAGTGACTGAGGCTGCCTTCCCAATGTCAGGGAAGGTATTTCTTGGACTTCCCCGAACAGGGAACATCTGTGACTGAAGAGAGCTGCGTGGAGTTGTCTTTCGAGCTCCCCCACGCACTGACAATGCTTCCGGAATCCTGAGCGTGGGGAGGTTCCACCAACGGTCGGCAGCGCGTGGGTTCAAACGGGATGCCTGAGCTCGTCTCCCCTGAGGGTTTCCCTAATGTCTCTTTGCCAGGGAATGCTAGGGGGTGTTTGCAGAAAATCCGAGTGACAGGGGCTGCCTCCCCAAGGTCAGGGAAGGTATTTCTCGGACTTCCCCGAACAGGGAACACCTGTGACTGAAGAGAGCTGCGTGGAGTTGTCTCTCGAGCTCCCCCACGCACTGACAATGGTTCCGGAATCCTGAGCGTGGGGAGGTTCCACCAAAGGTCGGCAGCGCGTGGGTTCTAACGGGATGCCTGAGCTCGTCTCCCCTGAGGGTTTCCCTAATGTCTCTGTGCCAGGGAATGCTAGGGGGGGTTTGCAGGACATCCCAGTGACAGAGGCTGCCTCCCGAAGGTCAGGGAATGTATTTCTCGGACTTCCCTGAACAGGGAACACCTGTGACTGAAGAGAGCTGCGTGGAGTTTTCTCTCTTGATCCCCAACGCACTGACAATGGTTCCGGAATCCTGAGCTTGGGGAGGTTCCACCAACGGTCGGCAGCGCGTGGGTTCTAATGGGATGCCTGAGCTCGTTTCCCCTGAGGGTTTTCCTAATGTCTCTGTGCCAGGGAATGCTAGGGGGGGTTTGCAGGAAACCCCAGTGACAGAGGCTGCCTCCCCAAGGTCAGGGAAGGTATTTCTCGGACTTCCCCGAACAGGGAACACCTGTGACTGAAGAGAGCTGCGTGGAGTTGTCTCTCGAGCTCCCCCACGCACTGACAATGTTTCCGGAATCCTGAGCGTGGGGAGGTTCCACCAACGGTCGGCAGCGCGTGGGTTCTAACGGGATGCCTGAGCTCGTCTCCCCTGAGTGTTTTCCTAATGTCCCTGTGCCAGGGAATGCTAGGGGTGGTTTGCAGGAAATCCCAGTGACAGAGGCTGCCTCCCCAAGGTCAGGGAAGTTATTTCTCGGACTTCCCCGAACAGGGAACACCTGTGACTGAAGAGAGCTGCGTGGAGTTGTCTCTCGAGCTCCCCCACGCTCTGACAATGGTTCCGGAATCCTGAGCGTGGGGAGGTTCCACCAACGGTCGGCAGCGCGTGGGTTCTAACGGGATGCCTGAGCTCGTCTCCCCTGAGTGTTTTCCTAATGTCTCTGTGCCAGGGAATGCTAGGGTGTGTTTGCAGGAAATCCGAGTGACAGGGGCTGCCTCCCCAAGGTCAGGGAATGTATTTCTCGGACTTCCCCGAACAGGGAACACCTGTGACTGAAGAGAGCTGCGTGGAGTTGTCTCTCGAGCTCCCCCACGCACTGACAATGGTTCCGGAATCCTGAGTGTGGGGAGGTTCCACCAACGGTCGGCAGCGCGTGGGTTCTAACGGGATGCCTGAGCTCGTCTCCCCTTAGAGTTTTCCTAATGTCTCTGGGCCAGGGAATGCTAGGGGGGGTTTGCAGGACATCCCAGTGACAGAGGCTGCCTCCCCAAGGTCAGGGAATGTATTTCTTGGACTTCCCCGAACAGGGAACACGTGTGACTTAAGAGAGCTACGTGCAGTTGTCTCTCGAGCTCCCCCACTCACTGACAATGTTTCCGGAATTCTGAGCGTGGGGAGGTTCCACCAACGGTCGGCAGCGCGTGGATTCTAACGGGATGCCTGAGCTCGTCTCCCCTGAGGGTTTTCCTAATGTCTCTGTGCCAGGGAATGCTAGGGGTGGTTTGCAGGAAATCCCAGTGACAGAGGCTGCCTCACCAAGGTCAGGGAATGTATTTCACGGACTGCCCCCAAAAGGGAACACCTGTGACTGAACAGAGCTACGTGGAGTTGTCTCTCGAGCTCCCCCACGCACTGACAATGGTTCCGGAATCCTGAGCGTGGGGAGGTTCCACCAACGGTCGGCAGCGCGTGGGTTCTAACGGGATGCCTGAGCTCGTCTCCCCTGAGGGTTTTCCTAATATCTCTGTGCCAGGGAATGCTAGGGGTGGTTTGCAGGGAATCCCAGTGACAGAGGCTGCCTCCACAAGGTCAGGGAAGGTGTTTCTCGGACTTCCCCAAACAGGGAACACCTGTGACTGAAGAGAGCTGCGTGGAGTTGTCTCTCGAGCTCCCCCACGCACTGACAATGGTTCCGGAATCCTGAGCGTTTGGAGGTTCCACCAACGGTCGGCAGCGCGTGGGTTCTAAAGGGATGCCTGAGCTCGTCTCCCCTGAGAGTTTCCCTAATGTTTCTTTGCCAGGGAATGCTAGGGGGGGTTTGCAGGACATCTCAGTTACAGAGGCTGCCTCCCCAAGGTCACGGAATGTATTTCTCGTACTTCCCCGAACAGGGAACACCTGTGACTGAAGAGAGCTGCATGGAGTTGTCTCTCGAGCTTCCCCACGCACTGACAATGTTTCCGGAATCCTGAGCGTGGGGAGGTTTCACCAACGGTCGGCAGCGCGTGAGTTCTAACTGGATTCATGATTTCGTCTCCCCTGAGGGTTTTCCTAATTTCTCTGTGCCAAGGAATGCTAGGGGGGTTTTGCAGGAAATCCCAGTGACAGAGGCTGCCTCCCCAAGGTCATGGAATGTACTTCTCGTACTTACACGTACAGGGAACACCTGTGACTGAAGAGAGCTGCTTGGAGTTGTCTCTCCAGCTCCCTCACGCACTGACAATGGTTCCGGAATACTGAGCGTGGGGAGGTTCCACCAACGGTCGGCAGCGCGTGGGTTCTAACGGGATGCCTGAGCTCGTCTTCCCTGAGTGTTTCCCTAATGTCTCTGTGCCAGGGAATGCTAGGGGGGGTTTGCAGGATATCCCAGTGACAGAGGCTGCCTCTCCAAAGTCAGGGTAGGTATTTCTCGGACTTCCCCGAACAGGGAACACCTGTGACTGAAGAGAGCTGCGTGGAGTTCTCTCTCGAGCTCCCCCACGCACTGACAATGATTCCGGAATCCTGAGCGTGGGGAGGTTCCACCAACGGTCGGCAGAGCGTGGGTTCTAACGGGATGCCTGAGCTCATCTCCCCTGAGTGTTTCCCTAATGTCTCTGTGCCAGGGAATGCTAGGGGGGGTTTGCAGGAAAACCCAGTGACAGAGGCTGCCTCCACAAGGTCAGGGAAAGTATTTCTCGGACTTCCCCGAACAGGGAACTCCTGTGACTGAAGAGAGCTGCGTGGAGTTGTCTCTCGTGCTCCCCCACGCACTGACAATTGTTCCGGAATCCTGAGCGTGGGAAGGTTCCACCAACGGTCGGCAGCGCGTGGGTTCAAACGGGATGCCTGAGCTCGTCTCCCCTGAGGGTTTCCCTAATGTCTCTGTGCCAGGGAATGCTAGGGGGTGTTTGCAGGAAATCCCAGTGACAGAGGCTGTCTCCCCAAGGTCAGGGAAAGTATTTCTCGGACTTCCCCGAACAGGGAACACCTGTGACTGAAGAGAGCTTCGTGGAGTTGTCTCTCGAGCTCCCCAAAGCACTGACAATGGTTCCGGAATCCTGAGCGTGGGGAGGTTCCACCAACGGTCGGCAGCGCGTGGGTTCTAACGGGATGCCTGAGCTCATCTCCCCTGAGGGTTTCCCTAAAGTCTCTGTGCCAGGGAATGCTAGGGGGGGTTTGCAGGAAATCCCAGTGACAGAGGCTGCCTCCCCAAGGTCAGGGAAGGTATTTCTCGGACTTCCCCAAACAGGGAACACCTGTGACTGAAGAGAGCTGCGTGGAGTTTTCTCTCGAGCTCCCCCACGCACTGACAATGGTTCCGGAATCCTGAGCGTGGGGAGGTTCCACCAACGGTCGGCAGCGCGTGGGTTCTAACGGTATGCCTGAGCTCGTCTCCCCTGAGGGTTTTCTAAATGTCTCTGTGCCAGGGAATGCTAGGGGGGGTTTGCAGGAAATCCCAGTGACAGAGGCTGCCACCCCAAGATCAGGGAAGGTATTTCCCGGACTTCCCCGAACAGGGAACACCTGTGACTGAAGAGAGCTGCGTGGAGTTGTCTCTCGAGCTCCCCCACGCACTGAGAATGTTTCCGGAATCCTGAGCGTGGGGAGGTTCCACCAACGGTCGGCAGCGCGTGGGTTCTAACGGGATGCATGAGCTCGTCTCCCCTGAGGGTTTTCCTAATGTCTCTGTGCCAGGGAATGCTAGGGGGGGTTTGCAGGAAATCCCAGTGACAGAGGCTGCCTCCCCAAGTTCAGGGAAGGAATTTCTCGGACTTCCCCGTACAGGGAAAATCTGTGACTGAAGAGAGCTGCGTGGAGTTGTCTCTCGAGCTCCCCCACGCACTGACAATGGTTCCGGAATCCTGAGCGTGGGGAGGTTCCACCAACGGTCGGCAGCGCGTGGGTTCTAACGGGATGCCTGAGCTCGTCTCCCCTGAGGGTTTCCCTAATATCTCTGTGCCAGGGAATTCTAGGGGGGGTTTGCAGGAAATCCCAGTGACAGAGGCTGCCTCCCCAAGGTCAGGGAAGGTATTTCTCGGACTTCCCCGAACAGGGAACACCTGTGACTGAAGAGAGCTGCGTGGAGTTGTCTCTCGAGCTCCCCCACGCACTGACAATGGTTCCGGAATCCTGAGCGTGGGGAGGTTCCACCAAAGGTCGGCAGCGCGTGGGTTCGAACGGGATGCCTGAGCTCGTCTCCCCTGAGAGTTTTCCTAATGTCTCTGTGCCAGGGAATGCTAGGGGGGGTTTGCAGGAAATCCCAGTGACAGAGGCTGCCTCCCCAAGTCAGGGAAGGTGTTCTCGGACTTCCCCGACTAGGGAACACTTGTGACTGAAGAGAGCTGCGTGGAGTTGTCTCTCGAGCTCCCCCACGCACTGACAATGGTTCCGGAATCCTGAGCGTGGGGAGGTTCCACCAACGGTCGGCAGCGCGTGGGTTCTAACGGGATGCCTGAGCTCGTCTCCCCTGAGTGTTTCCCTAATGTCTCTGTGCCAGGGAATGCTAGGGGTGGTTTGCAGGAAATTACAGTGACAGAGGCTGCCTCGCCAAGGTCAGGGAATGTATTTCTCGGATTTCCCCGAACAGGGAACACCTGTGAATGAAGAGAGCTGCGTGGAGTTGTCTCTCGAGCTCCCCCACGCACTGACAATGGTTCCGGATTCCTGAGCGTTGGGAGGTTCCACCAACGGTCGGCAGCGCGTGGGTTCTAACGGGATGCCTGAGCTCGTCTCCCCTGAGTGTTTCCCTAATGTTCCTGTGCCAGGGAATGCTAGGGGGGGTTTTCAGGAAATCCCAGTGACAGAGGCTGCCTCCCCAATGTCAGGGAAGGTATTTCTCGGACTTCCCCGAACAGGGAACATCTGTGACTGAAGAGAGCTGCGTGGAGTTGTCTCTCGAGTTCCCCCACGCACTGACAATGCTTCGGAATCCTGAGCGTGGGGAGGTTCCACCAACGGTCGGCAGCGCGTGGGTTCTAACGGGATGCCTGGGCTCGTCTCCCCTGAGGGTTTGCCTAATGTCTCTTTGCCAGGGAATGCTAGGGGGTGTTTGCAGTAAATCCGAGTGACAGGGGCTGCTTCCCCAAGGTCAGGGAAGGTATTTCTCGGACTTCCCCGAACAGGGAACACCTGTGACTGAAGAGAGCTGCGTGGAGTTGTCTCTCGAGCTCCCCCACGCACTGACAATGGTTCCGGAATCCTGAGCGTGGGGAGGTTCCACCAAAGGTCGGCAGCGCGTGGGTTCTAACGGGATGCCTGAGCTCGTCTCCCCTGAGGGTTTCCCTAATGTCTCTGTGCCAGGGAATGCTAGGGGGGGTTTGCAGGAAATCCCAGTGACAGAGGCTGCCTCCCCAAGGTCAGGGAAGGTATTTCTCGGACTTCCCCGAACAGGGAACACCTGTGACTGAAGAGAGATGCGTGGAGTTGTCTCTCGAGCTCCCCCACGCACTGACAATGTTTCCGGAATCCTGAGCGTGGGGAGGTTCCACCAACGGTCGGCAGCGCTTGGGTTCTAACGGGATGCCTGAGCTCGTCTCCCCTGAGGGTTTTCCTAATATCTCTGTGCCAGGGAATTCTTGGGGGGGTTTGAAGGAAATCCCAGTGACAGAGGCTGCCTCACGAAGATCAGGGAATGTATTTCTCGGACTTCCCTGAACAGGGAACACCTGTGAGTGAAGAGAGCTGCGTGGAGTTTTCTCTCTTGATCCCCCACGCACTGACAATGGTTCCGGAATCCTGAGCGTGGGGAGGTTCCAACAACGGTCGGCAGCGCTTGGGTTCTAACGGGATGCCTGAGCTCGTCTCCCCTGAGGGTTTTCCTAATGTCTCTGTGCCAGGGAATGCAAGGGGGTTTTGCAGGAAATCCCAGTGAAAGAGGCTGCCTCGCCAAGGTCAGGGAAGGTATTTCTCGGACTTCCCCGAACAGGGAACACCTGTGACTGAAGAGAGCTGCGTGGAGTTGTCTCTCGAGCTCCCCCACGCACTGACAATGTTTCCGGAATCCTGAGCGTGGGGAGGTTCCACCAACGGTCGGTAGCGCGTGGGTTCTAACGGGATGCCTGAGCTCGTTTCCCCTGAGGGTTTTCCTAATGTCTCTGTGCCAGGGAATGCTAGGGGGGGTTTGCAGGAAATCCCAGTGACAGAGGCTGCCTCCCCAAGGTCAGGGAAGGTTTTTCTCGGACTTCCCCTAACAGGGAACACCTGTGACTGAAGAGAGCTGCGTGGAGTTGTCTCTCGAGCTCCCCCACGCACTGACAATGTTTCCGGAATCCTGAGCGTGGGGAGGTTCCACCAACGGTCGGCAGCGCATGGGTTCTAACGGGATGCCTGAGCTCGTCTCCCCTGAGGGTTTTCCTAATGTCCCTGTGCCAGGGAATGCTAGGGGTGGTTTGCAGGAAATCCCAGTGACAGAGGCTGCCTCCCCAAGGTCAGGGAAGTTATTTCTCGGACTTCCCCGAACAGGGAACACCTGTGACTGAAGAGAGCTGCGTGGAGTTGTCTCTCGAGCTCCCCCACGCACTGACAATGGTTCCGGAATCCTGAGCGTGGGGAGGTTCCACCAACGGTCGGCAGCGCGTGGGTTCTAACGGGATGCCTGAGCTCGTCTCCCCTGAGTGTTTTCCTAATGTCTCTGTGCCAGGGAATGCTAGGGTGTGTTTGCAGGAATTCCGAGTGACAGGGGCTGCCTCCCCAAGGTCAGGGAATGTATTTCTCGGACTTCTCCGAACAGGGAACACCTGTGACTGAAGAGCTGCGTGGAGTTGTCTCTCGAGCTCCCCCACGCACTGACAATGGTTCCGGAATCCTGAGCGTGGGGAGGTTCCACCAACGGTCGGCAGCGCGTGGGTTCTAACGGGATGCCTGAGCTCGTCTCCCCTTAGAGTTTTCCTAATGTCTCTGGGCCAGGGAATGCTAGGGGGGGTTTGTAGGAAATCCCAGTGATAGAGGCTGCCTCCGCAAGTTCAGGGAATGTATTTCTCGGACTTCCCCGAACAGGGAACACGTGTGACTGAAGAGAGGTACGTGGAGTTGTCTCTCGAGCTCCCCCACGCACTGACAATGGTTCCAGAATCGTGAGCGTGGGGAGGTTCCACCAACGGTCGGCAGCGCGTGGGTTCTAACGGGATGCCTGAGCTCGTCTCCCCTGAGGGTTTTCCTAATATCTCTGTGCCAGGGAATGCTAGGGGTGGTTTGCAGGAAATCCCAGTGACAGAGGCTGCCTCCCCAAGGTCAGGGAAGGTATTTCTCGGACTTCCCCGAACAGGGAACACCTGTGACTGAAGAGAGCTGCGTGGAGTTGTCTCTCGAGATCCCCCACGCAGTAACAATGGTTCCGGAATCCTGAGCGTGGGGAGGTTCCACCAACGGTCGGCAGCGCGTGGGTTCTAACGGGATGCCTGAGCTCGTCTCCCCTGAGGGTTTCCCTAATATCTCTGTGCCAGGGAATGCTAGGGGGGGTTTGCAGGAAATCCCAGTGACAGAGGCTGCCTCCCCAATATCAGGGAAAGTATTTCTCGGACTTCCCCGAACAGGGAACACCTGTGACTGAAGAGAGCTGCGTGGGGTTGTCTCTCGAGTTCTCCCACGCACTGACAATGGTTCCGGAATCCTGAGCGTGGGGAGGTTCCACCATCGGTCGGCAGCGGGTGGGTTCTAACGAGATGCCTGAGCTGGTCTCCCCTGAGTGTTTCCCTAATTTCTCTGTGCCAGGGAGTGCTAGGGGGGGTTTGCAGGAAATCCCGGTGACATAGGCTGCCTCCCCAATGTCAGGGAAGGTATTTCTCGGACTTCCCCGGACAGGGAACACCTGTGACTGAAGAGAGCTGCGTGGAGTTTTCTCTCGAGCTCCCCCACGAACTGACAATGGTTCCGGAATCCTGAGCGTGGGGAGGATCCACCAACGGTCGGCAGCGCGTGGGTTCAAACGGGATGCCTGATCTCGTCTCCCCTGAGTGTTTCCCTAATGTCCCTGTGCCAGGGAATGCTAGGGGGGGTTTGCAGGAAATCCCAGTGACATAGGCTGCCTCCCCTATGTCAGGGAAGATATTTCTCGGACTTCCCCGAACAGGGAACACCTGTGAATGAAGAGAGCTGCGTGGAGTTGTCTCTCGAGCTCCCCCACGCACTGACAATGGTTCCGGATTCCTGAGCGTTGGGAGGTTCCACCAACGGTCGGCAGCGCGTGGGTTCTAACGGGATGCCTGAGCTCGTCTCCCCTGAGTGTTTCCCTAATGTTCCTGTGCCAGGGAATGCTAGGGGGGGTTTTCAGGAAATCCCAGTGACAGAGGCTGCCTCCCCAATGTCAGGGAAGGTATTTCTCGGACTTCCCCGAACAGGGAACATCTGTGACTGAAGAGAGCTGCGTGGAGTTGTCTCTCGAGTTCCCCCACGCACTGACAATGCTTCGGAATCCTGAGCGTGGGGAGGTTCCACCAACGGTCGGCAGCGCGTGGGTTCTAACGGGATGCCTGGGCTCGTCTCCCCTGAGGGTTTGCCTAATGTCTCTTTGCCAGGGAATGCTAGGGGGTGTTTGCAGTAAATCCGAGTGACAGGGGCTGCTTCCCCAAGGTCAGGGAAGGTATTTCTCGGACTTCCCCGAACAGGGAACACCTGTGACTGAAGAGAGCTGCGTGGAGTTGTCTCTCGAGCTCCCCCACGCACTGACAATGGTTCCGGAATCCTGAGCGTGGGGAGGTTCCACCAAAGGTCGGCAGCGCGTGGGTTCTAACGGGATGCCTGAGCTCGTCTCCCCTGAGGGTTTCCCTAATGTCTCTGTGCCAGGGAATGCTAGGGGGGGTTTGCAGGAAATCCCAGTGACAGAGGCTGCCTCCCCAAGGTCAGGGAAGGTATTTCTCGGACTTCCCCGAACAGGGAACACCTGTGACTGAAGAGAGATGCGTGGAGTTGTCTCTCGAGCTCCCCCACGCACTGACAATGTTTCCGGAATCCTGAGCGTGGGGAGGTTCCACCAACGGTCGGCAGCGCTTGGGTTCTAACGGGATGCCTGAGCTCGTCTCCCCTGAGGGTTTTCCTAATATCTCTGTGCCAGGGAATTCTTGGGGGGGTTTGAAGGAAATCCCAGTGACAGAGGCTGCCTCACGAAGATCAGGGAATGTATTTCTCGGACTTCCCTGAACAGGGAACACCTGTGAGTGAAGAGAGCTGCGTGGAGTTTTCTCTCTTGATCCCCCACGCACTGACAATGGTTCCGGAATCCTGAGCGTGGGGAGGTTCCACCAACGGTCGGCAGCGCTTGGGTTCTAACGGGATGCCTGAGCTCGTCTCCCCTGAGGGTTTTCCTAATGTCTCTGTGCCAGGGAATGCAAGGGGGTTTTGCAGGAAATCCCAGTGAAAGAGGCTGCCTCGCCAAGGTCAGGGAAGGTATTTCTCGGACTTCCCCGAACAGGGAACACCTGTGACTGAAGAGAGCTGCGTGGAGTTGTCTCTCGAGCTCCCCCACGCACTGACAATGTTTCCGGAATCCTGAGCGTGGGGAGGTTCCACCAACGGTCGGTAGCGCGTGGGTTCTAACGGGATGCCTGAGCTCGTTTCCCCTGAGGGTTTTCCTAATGTCTCTGTGCCAGGGAATGCTAGGGGGGGTTTGCAGGAAATCCCAGTGACAGAGGCTGCCTCCCCAAGGTCAGGGAAGGTTTTTCTCGGACTTCCCCTAACAGGGAACACCTGTGACTGAAGAGAGCTGCGTGGAGTTGTCTCTCGAGCTCCCCCACGCACTGACAATGTTTCCGGAATCCTGAGCGTGGGGAGGTTCCACCAACGGTCGGCAGCGCATGGGTTCTAACGGGATGCCTGAGCTCGTCTCCCCTGAGGGTTTTCCTAATGTCCCTGTGCCAGGGAATGCTAGGGGTGGTTTGCAGGAAATCCCAGTGACAGAGGCTGCCTCCCCAAGGTTAGGGAAGTTATTTCTCGGACTTCCCCGAACAGGGAACACCTGTGACTGAAGAGAGCTGCGTGGAGTTGTCTCTCGAGCTCCCCCACGCACTGACAATGGTTCCGGAATCCTGAGCGTGGGGAGGTTCCACCAACGGTCGGCAGCGCGTGGGTTCTAACGGGATGCCTGAGCTCGTCTCCCCTGAGTGTTTTCCTAATGTCTCTGTGCCAGGGAATGCTAGGGTGTGTTTGCAGGAATTCCGAGTGACAGGGGCTGCCTCCCCAAGGTCAGGGAATGTATTTCTCGGACTTCTCCGAACAGGGAACACCTGTGACTGAAGAGCTGCGTGGAGTTGTCTCTCGAGCTCCCCCACGCACTGACAATGGTTCCGGAATCCTGAGCGTGGGGAGGTTCCACCAACGGTCGGCAGCGCGTGGGTTCTAACGGGATGCCTGAGCTCGTCTCCCCTTAGAGTTTTCCTAATGTCTCTGGGCCAGGGAATGCTAGGGGGGGTTTGTAGGAAATCCCAGTGATAGAGGCTGCCTCCGCAAGTTCAGGGAATGTATTTCTCGGACTTCCCCGAACAGGGAACACGTGTGACTGAAGAGAGGTACGTGGAGTTGTCTCTCGAGCTCCCCCACGCACTGACAATGGTTCCAGAATCGTGAGCGTGGGGAGGTTCCACCAACGGTCGGCAGCGCGTGGGTTCTAACGGGATGCCTGAGCTCGTCTCCCCTGAGGGTTTTCCTAATATCTCTGTGCCAGGGAATGCTAGGGGTGGTTTGCAGGAAATCCCAGTGACAGAGGCTGCCTCCCCAAGGTCAGGGAAGGTATTTCTCGGACTTCCCCGAACAGGGAACACCTGTGACTGAAGAGAGCTGCGTGGAGTTGTCTCTCGAGATCCCCCACGCAGTAACAATGGTTCCGGAATCCTGAGCGTGGGGAGGTTCCACCAACGGTCGGCAGCGCGTGGGTTCTAACGGGATGCCTGAGCTCGTCTCCCCTGAGGGTTTCCCTAATATCTCTGTGCCAGGGAATGCTAGGGGGGGTTTGCAGGAAATCCCAGTGACAGAGGCTGCCTCCCCAATATCAGGGAAAGTATTTCTCGGACTTCCCCGAACAGGGAACACCTGTGACTGAAGAGAGCTGCGTGGGGTTGTCTCTCGAGTTCTCCCACGCACTGACAATGGTTCCGGAATCCTGAGCGTGGGGAGGTTCCACCATCGGTCGGCAGCGGGTGGGTTCTAACGAGATGCCTGAGCTGGTCTCCCCTGAGTGTTTCCCTAATTTCTCTGTGCCAGGGAGTGCTAGGGGGGGTTTGCAGGAAATCCCGGTGACATAGGCTGCCTCCCCAATGTCAGGGAAGGTATTTCTCGGACTTCCCCGGACAGGGAACACCTGTGACTGAAGAGAGCTGCGTGGAGTTTTCTCTCGAGCTCCCCCACGAACTGACAATGGTTCCGGAATCCTGAGCGTGGGGAGGATCCACCAACGGTCGGCAGCGCGTGGGTTCAAACGGGATGCCTGATCTCGTCTCCCCTGAGTGTTTCCCTAATGTCCCTGTGCCAGGGAATGCTAGGGGGGGTTTGCAGGAAATCCCAGTGACATAGGCTGCCTCCCCTATGTCAGGGAAGATATTTCTCGGACTTCCCCGAACAGGGAACACCTGTGACTGAAGAGAGCTGCGTGGAGTTGTCTCTCGAGCTCCCCCACGCACTGACAATGGTTCGGGAATCCTGAGCGTGGGGAGGTTCCACCAACGGTCGGCAGCGCGTGGGTTCAAACGGGATGCCTGAGCTCGTCTCCCCTGAGTGTTTCCCTAATGTCCCTGTGCCAGGGAATGCTAGGGGGGGTTTGCAGGAAATCCCAGTGACAGAGGCTGCCTCCCCTATGTCAGGGAAGATATTTCTCGGACTTCCCCGAACAGGGAACACCTGTGACTGAAGAGAGCTGCGTGGAGTTGTCTCTCGAGCTCCCCCACGCACTGACAATGGTTCCGGAATCCTGAGCTTGGGGAGGTCCCACCAACGGTCGGCAGCGCGTGGGTTCTAACGGGATGCCTGAGCTCGTCTCCCCTGAGTGTTTCCCTAATGTTCCTGTGCCAGGGAATGCTAGGGGGGGTTTGCAGGAAATCCCAGTGACAGAGGCTGCCTTCCCAATGTCAGGGAAGGTATTTCTTGGACTTCCCCGAACAGGGAACATCTGTGACTGAAGAGAGCTGCGTGGAGTTGTCTCTCGAGCTCCCCCACGCACTGACAATGCTTCCGGAATCCTGAGCGTGGGGAGGTTCCACCAACGGTCGGCAGCGCGTGGGTTCTAACGGGATGCCTGAGCTCGTCTCCCCTGAGGGTTTGCCTAATGTCTCTTTGCCAGGGAATGCTAGGGGGTGTTTGCAGGAAATCCGAGTGACAGGGGCTGCCTCCCCAAGGTCAGGGAAGGTATTTCTCGGACTTCCCTGAACAGGGAACACCTGTGACTGAAGAGAGCTGCGTGGAGTTGTCTCTCGAGCTCCCCCACGCACTGACAATGTTTCCGGAATCCTGAGCGTGGGGAGGTTCCACCAACGGTCGGCAGTGCGTGGGTTCTAACGGGATGCCTGAGCTCGTCTCCCCTGAGTGTTTTCCTAACGTCTCTGTGCCAGGGAATACTAGGGGGGGTTTGCAGGAAATCCCAGTGAAAGAGGCTGCCTCGCCAAGGTCAGGTAAGGTATTTCTCGGACTTCCCCGAACAGGGAACACCTGTGACTGAAGAGAGATGCGTGGAGTTGTCTCTCGAGCTCTCCCACGCACTGACAATGGTTCCGGAATACTGAGCGTGGGGAGGTTCCAACAAAGGTCGGCAGCGCGTGGGTTCTAACAGGATGCCTGAACTCGTCTCCCCAGAGGGTTTTCCTAATATCTCTGTGCCAGGGAATTCTTGGGGGGGTTTGCAGGAAATCCCAGTGACAGAGGCTGCCTCCTGAAGGTCAGGGAATGTATTTCTCGGACTTCCCTGAACAGGGAACACCTGTGACTGAAGAGAGCTGCGTGGAGTTTTCTCTCTTGATCCCCCACGCACTTACAATGGTTCCGGAATCCTGAGCGTGGGGAGGTTCCACCAACGGTTGGCAACGCGTGGGTTCTAATGGGATGCCTGAGCTCGTTTCCCCTGAGGGTTTTCCTAATGTCTCTGTGCCAGGGAATGCTAGGGGGGGTTTGCAGGAAATCCCAGTGACAGAGGCTGCCTCCCCAAGGTCAGGGAAGGTATTTCTCGGACTTCCCCGAACAGGGAACACCTGTGACTGAAGAGAGCTGCGTGGAGTTGTCTCTCGAGCTCCCCCACGCACTGACAATGTTTCCGGAATCCTGAGCGTGGGAGGTTCCACCAACGGTCGGCAGCGCGTGGGTTCTAACGGGATGCCTGAGCTCGTCTCCCCTGAGGGTTTTCCTAATGTCCCTGTGCCAGGGAATGCTAGGGGGGGTTTGCAGGAAATCCCAGTGACAGAGGCTGCCTCCCCAAGGTCAGGGAAGTTATTTCTCGGACTTCCCCCAAAAGGGAAAACCTGTGACTGAACAGAGCTACGTGGAGTTGTCTCTCGAGCTCCCCCACGCACTGACAATGTTTCCGGAATCCTGAGCGTGGGGAGGTTCCACCAACGGTCGGCAGCGCGTGGGTTCTAACGGGATGCCTGAGCTCGTCTCCCCTTAGAGTTTTCCTAATGTCTCTGGGCCAGGGAATGCTAGGGGGTGTTTGCAGGAAATCCCAGTGACAGAGGCTGCCTCCCCAAGGTCAGGGAATGTATTTCTCGGACTTCCCCGAACAGGGAACACGTGTGACTGAAGAGAGCTACGTGCAGTTGTCTCTCGAGCTCCCCCACGCACTGACAATGTTTCCGGAATCCTGAGCGTGGGGAGGTTCCACCAACGGTCGGTAGCGCGTGGATTCTAACGGGATGCCTGAGCTCGTCTCCCCTGAGGGTTTTCCTAATGTCTCTGTGCCAGGGAATGCTAGGGGTGGTTTGCAGGAAATCCCAGTGACAGAGGCTGCCTCCCCAAGGTCAGGGAATGTATTTCTCGGACTTCCCCCAAAAGGGAACACCTGTGACTGAACAGAGCTACATGGAGTTGTCTCTCGAGCTCCCCCACGCACTGACAATGGTTCCGGAATCCTGAGCGTGGGGAGGTTCCACCAACGGTCGGCAGCGCGTGGGTTCTAACGGGATGCCTGAGCTCGTCTCCCCTGAGGGTTTTCCTAATGTCTCTGTGCCAGGGAATGCTAGGGGTGGTTTGCAGGAAATCCCAGTGACAGAGGCTGCCTCCCCAAGGTCAGGGAAGGTATTTCTCGGACTTCCCCGAACAGGGAACACCTGTGACTGAAGAGAGCTGCGTGGAGTTGTCTCTCGAGCTCCCCCACGCACTGACAATGGTTCCGGAATCCTGAGCGTTTGGAGGTTCCACCAACGGTCGGCAGCGCGTGGGTTCTAAAGGGATGCCTGAGCTCGTCTCCCCTGAGGGTTTCCCTAATGTCTCTGTGCCAGGGAATGATAGGGGGGGTTTGCAGGACATCTCAGTGACAGAGGCTGCCTCCCCAAGGTCACGGAATGTATTTCTCGGAATTCCCCGAACAGGGAACACCTGTGACTGAAGAGAGCTGCGTGGAGTTGTCTCTTGAGCTTCCCCACGCACTGACAATGTTTCCGGAATCCTGAGCGTGGGGAGGTTCCACCAACGGTCGGCAGCGCGTTGGTTCTAACGGGATGCCGGAGCTCGTCACCCCTGAGGGTTTCCCTAATATCTCTGTGCCAGGGAATGCTAGGGGGGGGTTTGCAGGAAATCCCAGTGACAGAGGCTGCCTCCCCAAGGTCAGGGAAGGTATTTCTCGGACTTCCATGAACAGGGAACACCTGTGACTGAAGAGAGCTGCGTGGAGTTGTCTCTCAAGCTCCCCCACGCACTGACATTGGTTCCGGAATCCTGAGCGTGGGGAGGTTCCACCAAC
This sequence comes from Vicugna pacos, assembly GCF_048564905.1. Lineage (NCBI taxonomy): Eukaryota > Metazoa > Chordata > Mammalia > Artiodactyla > Camelidae > Vicugna > Vicugna pacos. The sequence continues at coordinate 29,262,597 of NW_027328721.1, read as the reverse complement.
GGTCGGCAGCGCGTGGTTTCTAACGGGATGCCTGATCTCGTCTCCCTTGAGGGTTTTCCAATGTCTCTGTGCCAGGGAATGCTAGGGGGTGCTTGCAGGAAATCCCAGTGACAGAGGCTGACTCCCCAAGTTCAGGGAAGGTATTTCTCGTACTTCCCCGAACAGGGAACACCTGTGACTGAAGAGAGCTGCGTGGAGTTGTCTCTCCAGCTCCCCCACGCACTGATAATGGTTCCGGAATCCTGAGCGTGGGGAGGTTCCACCAAAGGTCGCAGCGCGTGGGTTCTAACGGAAAGCCTAAGCTCGTCTCCCCTGAGTGTTTTCCTAATGTCTCTGTGCCAGGGAATGCTAGGGGAGTTTGCAGGACATCCCAGTGACTGAGGCTGCCTCCCCAAGTTCAGGGAAGGTATTTCTCGGACTTCCCCGAACAGGGAACACCTGTGACTGAAGAGAGCTGCGTGGAGTTTTCTCTCGAGCTCCCCCACGCACTGAAAATGGTTCCGGAATCCTGAGCGTGGGGAGGTTCCACCAACTGTCGTCAGCGCGTGATTTCTAACGGAAAGCCTAAGCTCGTCTCCCCTGAGGGTATTCCTAATGTCTGTGTGCCAGGGAATTCTAGGGGGTTTTGAATGATATCCCAGTGACAGACGATGCCTCCCCAAAGTCAGGGAAGTTATTTCTCGGACTTCCCCGAACAGGGAACACCTGTGACTGAAGAGAGCTGCGTGGAGTTTTTTCTCGAGTTCCCCACGCACTGACAATGGTTCCGGAATCCTGAGCGTGGGGAGGTTCCACCAACGGTCGGCAGGGTCTGGGTTCTAACGGAAAGCCTAAGCTCGTCTCCCCTGAGGGTTTTCCTAATGTCTGTGTGCCAGGGAATGCTAGGGTGGTTTGCAGAATATCCCAGTGACAGAGGCTGCCTCCCCAAGGTCAGGGAAGGTATTTCTCGGACTTCCCCGAACAGGGAACACCTGTGACTGAAGAGAGTTGCGTGAAGTTTTTTCTCGAGCTCCCCTACGCACTGACAATGGTTCCGGAATCCTGAGCGTGGGGAGGTTCCACCAACGGTCGGCAGCGCGTGGGTTCTAACGGAAAGCCTAAGCTCGTCTCCCCTGAGTTTTTTCTTAATGTCTTTGTGCCATTGAATGCTAGGGGGTTTGCAGGATATACCAGTGAAAGAGGCTGCCTCCCCAAGGTCAGGGAAGTTATTTCTCGGACTTCACCGAACAGGGAACACCTGTGACTGAAGAGAGCTGCGTGGAGTTGTCTCTCGAGCTCCCCCACGCACTGACAATGTTTCCGGAATCCTGAGCGTGGGGAGGTTCCACCAACGGTCGGCAGCGCGTGGGTTCTAACGGGAAGCCTAAGCTCGTCTCCCCTGAGGGTTTTCCTAATGTCTCTGTGCCAGGGAATGCTAGGGGGGTTTGCAGGATATCCCAGTGACAGAGGCTGCCTCCCCAAGGTCAGGGAAGGTATTTCTCGGACTTCCCCGAACAGGGAACACCTGTGAATGAAGAGAGCTGCGTGGAGTTGTCTCTCGAGCTCCCCCACGCACTGACAATGTTTCCGGAATCCTGAGGGTGGGGAGGTTCCACCAACGGTCGGCAGCGCGTGGATTCTAACGGGATGCCTGAGCTCGTCTCCCCTGAGGGTTTTCCTAATGTCTCTGTGCCAGGGAATGCTAGGGGTGGTTTGCAGGAAATCCCAGTGACAGAGGCTGCCTCCCCAAGGTCAGGGAATGTATTTCTCGGACTTCCCCCAAAAGGGAACACCTGTGACTGAACAGAGCTACGTGGAGTTGTCTCTCGAGCTCCCCCACGCACTGACAATGGTTCCGGAATCCTGAGCGTGGGGAGGTTCCACCAACGGTCGGCAGCGCGTGGGTTCTAACGGGATGCCTGAGCTCGTCTCCCCTGAGGGTTTTCCTAATGTCTCTGTGCCAGGGAATGCTAGGGGTGGTTTGCAGGAAATCCCAGTGACAGAGGCTGCCTCCCCAAGGTCAGGGAAGGTATTTCTCGGACTTCCCCGAACAGGGAACACCTGTGACTGAAGAGAGCTGCGTGGAGTTGTCTCTCGAGCTCCCCCACGCACTGACAATGGTTCCGGAATCCTGAGCGTTTGGAGGTTCCACCAACGGTCGGCAGCGCGTGGGTTCTAAAGGGATGCCTGAGCTCGTCTCCCCTGAGGGTTTCCCTAATGTCTCTGTGCCAGGGAATGATAGGGGGGGTTTGCAGGACATCTCAGTGACAGAGGCTGCCTCCCCAAGGTCACGGAATGTATTTCTCGGACTTCCCCGAACAGGGAACACCTGTGACTGAAGAGAGCTGCGTGGAGTTGTCTCTTGAGCTTCCCCACGCACTGACAATGTTTCCGGAATCCTGAGCGTGGGGAGGTTCCACCAACGGTCGGCAGCGCGTGGGTTCTAACGGGATGCCGGAGCTCGTCACCCCTGAGGGTTTCCCTAATATCTCTGTGCCAGGGAATGCTAGGGGGGGGGTTGCAGGAAATCCCAGTGACAGAGGCTGCCTCCCCAAGTTCAGGGAAGGTATTTCTCGGACTTCCATGAACAGGGAACACCTGTGACTGAAGAGAGCTGCGTGGAGTTGTCTCTCCAGCTCCCCCACGCACTGACATTGGTTCCGGAATCCTGAGCGTGGGGAGGTTCCACCAACGGTCGGCAGCGCGTGGTTTCTAACGGGATGCCTGATCTCGTCTCCCTTGAGTGTTTTCCAATGTCTCTGTGCCAGGGAATGCTAGGGGGTGCTTGCAGGAAATCCCAGTGACAGAGGCTGCCTCCCCAAGTTCAGGGAAGGTATTTCTCGTACTTCCCCGAACAGGGAACACCTGTGACTGAAGAGAGCTGCGTGGAGTTGTCTCTCGAGCTCCCCCACGCACTGATAATGGTTCCGGAATCCTGAGCGTGGGGAGGTTCCACCAACGGTCGCAGCGCGTGGGTTCTAACGGAAAGCCTAAGCTCGTCTCCCCTGAGTGTTTTCCTAATGTCTCTGTGCCAGGGAATGCTAGGGGAGTTTGCAGGACATCCCAGTGACTGAGGCTGCCTCCCCAAGGTCAGGGAAGGTATTTCTCGGACTTCCCCGAACAGGGAACACCTGTGACTGAAGAGAGCTGCGTGGAGTTTTCTCTCGAGCTCCCCCACGCACTGAAAATGGTTCCGGAATCCTGAGCGTTGGGAGGTTCCACCAACTGTCGTCAGCGCGTGATTTCTAACGGAAAGCCTAAGCTCGTCTCCCCTGAGGGTATTCCTAATGTCTGTGTGCCAGGGAATTCTAGGGGGTTTTGAATGATATCCCAGTGACAGACGATGCCTCCCCAAAGTCAGGGAAGTTATTTCTCGGACTTCCCCGAACAGGGAACACCTGTGACTGAAGAGAGCTGCGTGGAGTTTTTTCTCGAGTTCCCCACGCACTGACAATGGTTCTGGAATCCTGAGCGTGGGGAGGTTCCACCAACGGTCGGCAGGGTCTGGGTTCTAACGGAAAGCCTAAGCTCGACTCCCCTGAGGGTTTTCCTAATGTCTGTGTGCCAGGGAATGCTAGGGTGGTTTGCAGAATATCCCAGTGACAGAGGCTGCCTCCCCAAGGTCAGGGAAGGTATTTCTCGGACTTCCCCGAACAGGGAACACCTGTGACTGAAGAGAGTTGCGTGAAGTTTTTTCTCGAGCTCCCCCACGCACTGACAATGGTTCCGGAATCCTGAGCGTGGGGAGGTTCCACCAACGGTCGGCAGCGCGTGGGTTCTAACGGAAAGCCTAAGCTCGTCTCCCCTGAGATTTTCCTTAATGTCTTTGTGCCATTGAATGCTAGGGGGTTTGCAGGATATACCAGTGAAAGAGGCTGCCTCCCCAAGGTCAGGGAAGTTATTTTTCGGACTTCACCGAACAGGGAACACCTGTGACTGAAGAGAGCTGCGTGTAGTTGTCTCTCGAGCTCCCCCACGCACTGACAATGGTTCCGGAATCCTGAGCGTGGGGAGGTTCCACCAACGGTCGGCAGCGCGTGGGTTCTAACGGGAAGCCTAAGCTCGTCTCCCCTGAGGGTTTTCCTAATGTCTCTGTGCCAGGGAATGCTAGGGGGGTTTGCAGGATATCCCAGTGACAGAGGCTGCCTCCCCAAGGTCAGGGAAGGTATTTCTCGGACTTCCCCGAACAGGGAACACCTGTGAATGAAGAGAGCTGCGTGGAGTTGTCTCTCGAGCTCCCCCACGCACTGACAATGGTTCCGGAATCCTGAGCGTGGGGAGGTTCCACCAACTGTCGTCAGCGCGTGATTTCTAACGGAAAGCCTAAGCTCGTCTCCCCTGAGGGTATTCCTAATGTCTGTGTGCCAGGGAATTCTAGGGGGTTTTGAATGATATCCCAGTGACAGACGATGCCTCCCCAAAGTCAGGGAAGTTATTTCTCGGACTTCCCCGAACAGGGAACACCTGTGACTGAAGAGAGCTGCGTGGAGTTTTTTCTCGAGTTCCCCACGCACTGACAATGGTTCCGGAATCCTGAGCGTGGGGAGGTTCCACCAACGGTCGGAAGGGTCTGGGTTCTAACGGAAAGCCTAAGCTCGTCTCCCCTGAGGGTTTTCCTAATGTCTGTGTGCCAGGGAATGCTAGGGTGGTTTGCAGAATATCCCAGTGACAGAGGCTGCCTCCCCAAGGTCAGGGAAGGTATTTCTCGGACTTCCCCGGACAGGGAACACCTGTGACTGAAGAGAGTTGCGTGGAGTTTTTCTCGAGCTCCCCCACGCACTGACAATGGTTCCGGAATCCTGAGCGTGGGGAGGTTCCACCAACGGTCGGCAGCGCGTGGGTTCTAACAGAAAGCCTAAGCTCGTCTCCCCTGAGTTTTTTCTTAATGTCTTTGTGCCATTGAATGCTAGGGGGTTTGCAGGATATACCAGTGAAAGAGGCTGCCTCCACAAGGTCAGGGAAGTTATTTCTCGGACTTCACCGAACAGGGAACACCTGTGACTGAAGAGAGCTGCGTGGAATTGTCTCTCGAGCTCCCCCACGCACTGACAATGGTTCCGGAATCCTGAGCGTGGGGAGGTTCCACCAACGGTCGGCAGCGCGTGGGTTCTAACGGGAAGCCTAAGCTCGTCTCCCCTGAGGGTTTTCCTAATGTCTCTGTGCCAGGGAATGCTAGGGGGGTTTGCAGGATATCCCAGTGACAGAGGCTGCCTCCCCAAGGTCAGGGAAGGTATTTCTCGGACTTCCCCGAACAGGGAACACCTGTGAATGAAGAGAGCTGCGTGGAGTTGTCTCTCGAGCTCCCCCACGCACTGACAATGGTTCCGGAATCCTGAGCGTGGGGAGGATCCACCAACGGTCGGCAGCGCGTGGGTTCTAACAGAAAGCCTAAGATCGTCTCCCCTGAGGGTTTTCCTAATGTCTCTTTGCCAGGGAATGCTAGGGGTGTTTGCAGGATATCCCAGTGAGAGAGGCTGCCTCCCCAAGGTCAGGGAATGTATTTCTCGGACTTCCCAGAACAGGGAACACCTGTGATTGAAGAGAGCTGCGTGGAATTTTCTCTCTAGCTCCCCCACGCACTGACAATGTTTCCGGAATCCTGAGCGTGGGGAGGTTCCACCAACGGTCGTCAGCGCGTGATTTCTAACGGAAAGCCTAAGCTCGTCTCCCCTGAGGATATTCCTAATGTCTGTGTGCCAGGGAATTCTAGGGGGTTTTGCAGGATATCCCAGTGACAGAGGCTGCCTCCCCAAAGTCAGGGAAGTTATTTCTCGGACTTCCCCGAAAAGGGAACACCTGTGACTGAAGAGAGCTGCGTGGAGTTTTCTCTCGTGTTACCCACGCTCTGACAATGGTTCCGGAATCCTGAGCGTGGGGAGGTTCCACCAACGGTCGGCAGCGTCTGGGTTCTAACGGAAAGCCTAAGCTCGTCTCCCATGAGGGTTTTCCTAATGTCTCTGTGCCAGGGAATGCTTGGGGTGTTTGCAGGATATCCCAGTGACAGAGGCTGCCTCCCCAAATTCAGGGAAGGTATTTCTCGGACTTCCCCGAACAGGGAACACCTGTGACTGAGGAGAGCTGCGTGGAGTTGTCTCTCGAGTTCCCCCACTCACTGACAATGGTTCCGGAATCCTGAGCGTGGGGAGGTTCCACAAACGGTCGACAGCGCGTGGGTTCTAACGGAAAGCCTAAGCTCGTCTCCCCTGAGTTTTTTCTTAATGTCTTTGTGCCATTGAATGCTAGGGGGTTTGCAGGATATACCAGTGAAAGAGGCTGCCTCCCCAAGGTCAGGGAAGTTATTTTTCGGACTTCACCGAACAGGGAACACCCGTGACTGAAGAGAGCTGCGTGGAGTTGTCTCTCGAGCTCCCCCACGCACTGACAATGGTTCCGGAATCCTGAGCGTGGGGAGGTTCCACCAACGGTCGGCAGCGCGTGGGTTCTAACGGGAAGCCTAAGCTCGTCTCCCCTGATGGTTTTCCTAATGTCTCTGTGCCAGGGAATGCTAGGGGGGTTTGCAGGATATCCCAGTGACAGAGGCTGCCTCCCCAAGGTCAGGGAAGATATTTCTCGGACTTCCCCGAACAGGGAACACCTGTGAATGAAGAGAGCTGCGTGGAGTTGTCTCTCGAGCTCCCCCACGCACTGACAATGGTTCCGGAATCCTGAGCGTGGGGAGGTTCCACCAACGGTCGGCAGCGCGTGGGTTCTAACAGAAAGCCTAAGATCGTCTCCCCTGAGGGTTTTCCTAATGTCTCTTTGCCAGGGAATGCTAGGGGTGTTTGCAGGATATCCCAGTGAGAGAGGCTGCCTCCCCAAGGTCAGGGAATGTATTTCTCGGACTTCCCAGAACAGGGAACACCTGTGATTGAAGAGAGCTGCGTGGAATTTTCTCTCTAGCTCCCCCACGCACTGACAATGTTTCCGGAATCCTGAGCGTGGGGAGGTTCCACCAACGGTCGTCAGCGCGTGATTTCTAACGGAAAGCATAAGCTCGTCTCCCCTGAGGATATTCCTAATATCTGTGTGCCAGGGAATTCTAGGGGGTTTTGCAGGATATCCCAGTGACAGAGGCTGCCTCGCCAAAGTCAGGGAAGTTATTTCTCGGACTTCCCCGAAAAGGGAACACCTGTGACTGAAGAGAGCTGCGTGGAGTTTTCTCTCGAGTTACCCACGCTCTGACAATGGTTCCGGAATCCTGAGCGTGGGGAGGTTCCACAAACGGTCGGCAGCGTCTGGGTTCTAACGGAAAGCCTAAGCTCGTCTCCCCTGAGGGTTTTCCTAATGTCTCTGTGCCAGGGAATGCTAGGGGTGTTTGCAGGATATCCCAGTGTCAGAGGCTGCCTCCCCAAATTCAGGGAAGGTATTTCTCGGACTTCCCCGAACAGGGAACACCTGTGACTAAAGAGAGCTGCGTGGAGTTGTCTCTCGAGTTCCCCCACTCACTGACAATGGTTCCGGAATCCTGAGCGTGGGGAGGTTCCACCAACGGTCGGCAGCGCGTGGGTTCTAACGGAAAGCCTAAGCTCGCCTCCCCTGAGGGTTTTCCTAATGTCTCTGTGCCAGGGAATGCTAGGGGGGTTTGCAGGATATCCCAGTGACAGAGGCTGCCTCCCCAAGTTCAGGGGAGGTATTTCTCGGATTTCCCCGAACAGGGTACACCTGTGACTGAAAAGAGCTGCGTGGAGTTGTCTCTCGAGCTCCCCCACGCACTGACAATGGTTCCGGAATCCTGAGCGTTTGGAGGTTCCACCAACGTTCGGCAGCGCGTGGGTTCTAACGGAAAGCATAAGCTCGTGTCCCCTGAGGGTTTTCCAAATGTCTCTGTGCCAGGGAATGCCAGGGGTGTTTGCAGGACATCCCAGTGACTTAGACTGCCTCCCCAATTTCAGGGAAGGTATTTCTCGGACTTCCCCGAACTGGGAACACCTGTGACTGAAGAGAGCTGCGTGGAGTTGTCTCTCGTGGTCCCCAACGCACTGACAATGGATCCGGAATCCTGAGCGTGGGGAGGTTCCACCAACGGTCGGCAGCGCGTGGGTTCTAACGGAAAGCCTAAGCTCGTCTCCCCTGAGGGTTTTCCTAATGTCTCTGTGCCAGGGAATGCTAGGGGGTTTTGCAGGATATCCCAGTGACAGAGGCTGACTCCCCAAGGTCAGGGAATGTATTTCTCGGACTTCCCCGAACAGGAAACTCCTGTGACTGAAGAGAGCTGCGTGGAGTTGTCTCTCGAGCTCCCCCACGCACTGATAATTGTTCCGGAATCCTGAGCGTGGGGAGGTTCCACCAACGGTCGGCAGCGAGTGGGTTCTAACGGAAAGCCTAAGCTCGTCTCCCCTGAGTGTTTTCCTAATGTCTCTGCGCCAGGGAATGCTAGGGGAGTTTGCAGGACATCCCAGTGACAGAGGCTGCCTCCCCAAGTACAGGGAAGGTATTTCTCGGACTTCCCCGAACAGGGAACACCTGTGACTGAAGAGAGCTGCGTGGAGTTTTCTCTCGAGCTCCCCCACGCAATGAAAATGGTTCCGGAATCCTGAGCGTGGGGAGGTTCCACCAACTGTCGTCAGCGCGTGATTTCTAACGGAAAGCCTAAGCTCGTCTCCCCTGAGTTTATTCCTAATGTCTGTGTGCCAGGGAATTCTAGGGGGTTTTGAATGATATCCCAGTGACAGACGATGCCTCCCCAAAGTCAGGGAAGTTATTTCTCGGACTTCCCCGAACAGGGAACACCTGTGACTGAAGAGAGCTGCGTGGAGTTTTTTCTCGAGTTCCCCACGCACTGACAATGGTTCCGGAATCCTGAGCGTGGGGAGGTTCCACCAACGGTCGGCAGCGTCTGGGTACTAACGGAAAGCCTAAGCTCGTCTCCCCTGAGGTTTTTCCTAATGTCTGTGTGCCAGGGAATGCTAGGGTGGTTTGCAGGATATCCCAGTGACAGAGGCTGCCTCCCCAAGGTCAGGGAAGGTATTTCTCGGACTTCCCCGAACAGGGAACACCTGTGACTGAAGAGATTTGCGTGGAGTTTTTTCTCGAGCTCCCCCACGCACTGACAATGGTTCCGGAATCCTGAGCATGGGGAGGTTCCACCAACGATCGGCAGCGCGTGGGTTCTAACGGAAAGCCTAAGCTCGTCTCCCCTGAGGGTTTTCCTAATGTCTCTGTGCCAGGGAATGCTAGGGGGGTTTGCAGGATATCCCAGTGACAGAGGCTGCCTCCCCAAGGTCAGGGAAGGTATTTCTCGGACTTCCCCGAACAGGGAACACCTGTGAATGAAGAGAGCTGCGTGGAGTTGTCTCTCGAGCTCCCCCACGCACTGACAATGGTTCCGGAATCCTGAGCGTGGGGAGGTTCCACAAACGGTCGACAGCGCGTGGGTTCTAACGGAAAGCCTAAGCTCGTCTCCCCTGAGTTTTTTCTTAATGTCTTTGTGCCATTGAATGCTAGGGGGTTTGCAGGATATACCAGTGAAAGAGGCTGCCTCCCCAAGGTCAGGGAAGTTATTTTTCGGACTTCACCGAACAGGGAACACCCGTGACTGAAGAGAGCTGCGTGGAGTTGTCTCTCGAGCTCCCCCACGCACTGACAATGGTTCCGGAATCCTGAGCGTGGGGAGGTTCCACCAACGGTCGGCAGCGCGTGGGTTCTAACGGGAAGCCTAAGCTCGTCTCCCCTGATGGTTTTCCTAATGTCTCTGTGCCAGGGAATGCTAGGGGGGTTTGCAGGATATCCCAGTGACAGAGGCTGCCTCCCCAAGGTCAGGGAAGATATTTCTCGGACTTCCCCGAACAGGGAACACCTGTGAATGAAGAGAGCTGCGTGGAGTTGTCTCTCGAGCTCCCCCACGCACTGACAATGGTTCCGGAATCCTGAGCGTGGGGAGGTTCCACCAACGGTCGGCAGCGCGTGGGTTCTAACAGAAAGCCTAAGATCGTCTCCCCTGAGGGTTTTCCTAATGTCTCTTTGCCAGGGAATGCTAGGGGTGTTTGCAGGATATCCCAGTGAGAGAGGCTGCCTCCCCAAGGTCAGGGAATGTATTTCTCGGACTTCCCAGAACAGGGAACACCTGTGATTGAAGAGAGCTGCGTGGAATTTTCTCTCTAGCTCCCCCACGCACTGACAATGTTTCCGGAATCCTGAGCGTGGGGAGGTTCCACCAACGGTCGTCAGCGCGTGATTTCTAACGGAAAGCATAAGCTCGTCTCCCCTGAGGATATTCCTAATATCTGTATGCCAGGGAATTCTAGGGGGTTTTGCAGGATATCCCAGTGACAGAGGCTGCCTCGCCAAAGTCAGGGAAGTTATTTCTCGGACTTCCCCGAAAAGGGAACACCTGTGACTGAAGAGAGCTGCGTGGAGTTTTCTCTCGAGTTACCCACGCTCTGACAATGGTTCCGGAATCCTGAGCGTGGGGAGGTTCCACAAACGGTCGGCAGCGTCTGGGTTCTAACGGAAAGCCTAAGCTCGTCTCCCCTGAGGGTTTTCCTAATGTCTCTGTGCCAGGGAATGCTAGGGGTGTTTGCAGGATATCCCAGTGTTAGAGGCTGCCTCCCCAAATTCAGGGAAGGTATTTCTCGGACTTCCCCGAACAGGGAACACCTGTGACTAAAGAGAGCTGCGTGGAGTTGTCTCTCGAGTTCCCCCACTCACTGACAATGGTTCCGGAATCCTGAGCGTGGGGAGGTTCCACCAACGGTCGGCAGCGCGTGGGTTCTAACGGAAAGCCTAAGCTCGCCTCCCCTGAGGGTTTTCCTAATGTCTCTGTGCCAGGGAATGCTAGGGGGGTTTGCAGGATATCCCAGTGACAGAGGCTGCCTCCCCAAGTTCAGGGGAGGTATTTCTCGGATTTCCCCGAACAGGGTACACCTGTGACTGAAAAGAGCTGCGTGGAGTTGTCTCCCGAGCTCCCCCACGCACTGACAATGGTTCCGGAATCCTGAGCGTTTGGAGGTTCCACCAACGTTCGGCAGCGCGTGGGTTCTAACGGAAAGCATAAGCTCGTGTCCCCTGAGGGTTTTCCAAATGTCTCTGTGCCAGGGAATGCCAGGGGTGTTTGCAGGACATCCCAGTGACTTAGACTGCCTCCCCAATTTCAGGGAAGGTATTTCTCGGACTTCCCCGAACTGGGAACACCTGTGACTGAAGAGAGCTGCGTGGAGTTGTCTCTCGTGGTCCCCAACGCAGTGACAATGGATCCGGAATCCTGAGCGTGGGGAGGTTCCACCAACGGTCGGCAGCGCGTGGGTTCTAACGGAAAGCCTAAGCTCGTCTCCCCTGAGGGTTTTCCTAATGTCTCTGTGCCAGGGAATGCTAGGGGGTTTTGCAGGATATCCCAGTGACAGAGGCTGACTCCCCAAGGTCAGGGAATGTATTTCTCGGACTTCCCCGAACAGGGAACTCCTGTGACTGAAGAGAGCTGCGTGGAGTTGTCTCTCGAGCTCCCCCACGCACTGATAATTGTTCCGGAATCCTGAGCGTGGGGAGGTTCCACCAACGGTCGGCAGCGAGTGGGTTCTAACGGAAAGCCTAAGCTCGTCTCCCCTGAGTGTTTTCCTAATGTCTCTGCGCCAGGGAATGCTAGGGGAGTTTGCAGGACATCCCAGTGACAGAGGCTGCCTCCCCAAGTTCAGGGAAGGTATTTCTCGGACTTCCCCGAACAGGGAACACCTGTGACTGAAGAGAGCTGCGTGGAGTTTTCTCTCGAGCTCCCCCACGGAATGAAAATGGTTCCGGAATCCTGAGCGTGGGGAGGTTCCACCAACTGTCGTCAGCGCGTGATTTCTAACGGAAAGCCTAAGCTCGTCTCCCCTGAGTTTATTCCTAATGTCTGTGTGCCAGGGAATTCTAGGGGGTTTTGAATGATATCCCAGTGACAGACGATGCCTCCCCAAAGTCAGGGAAGTTATTTCTCGGACTTCCCCGAACAGGGAACACCTGTGACTGAAGAGAGCTGCGTGGAGTTTTTTCTCGAGTTCCCCACGCACTGACAATGGTTCCGGAATCCTGAGCGTGGGGAGGTTCCACCAACGGTCGGCAGCGTCTGGGTACTAACGGAAAGCCTAAGCTCGTCTCCCCTGAGGATATTCCTAATGTCTGTTTGCCAGGGAATTCTAGGGGCTTTTGCAGGATATCCCAGTGACAGAGGCTGACTCCCCAAAGTCAGGGAAGTTTTTTCTCGGACTTCCCCGAAAAGGGAACACCTGTGACTGAAGAGAGCTGCGTGGAGTTTTCTCTCGAGTTACCCACGCTCTGACAATGGTTCCGGAATCCTGAACGTGGGGAGGTTCCACCAACGGTCGGCAGCGCGTGGGTTCTAACGGAAAGCCTAAGCTCGCCTCCCCTGAAGGTTTTCCTAATGTCTCTGTGCCAGGGAATGCTAGGGGGGTTTGCAGGATATTCCAGTGACAGAGGCTGCCTCCCCAAGTTCAGGGAAGGTATTTCTCGGATTTCCCCGAACAGGGTACACCTGTGACTGAAAAGAGCTGCGTGGAGTTGTCTCTCGAGCTCCCCCACGCACTGACAATTGTTCCGGAATCCTGAGCGTTTGGAGGTTCCACCAACGGTCGGCAGCGCGTGGGTTCAAACGGAAAGCCTAAGCTCGTCTCCCCTGAGTGTTTTCCTCATATCTCTGTGCCAGGGAATTCTAGGGGGGTTTGCAGGATATCCCAGTGACAGAAGCTGCTTCCCCAAGGTCAGGGAAGGTATTTCTCGGGCTTCCCCGAACAGGGAACACCTGTGACTGAAGAGAGCTACGTGGAGTTGTCTCTCAAGCTCCCCAACGCACTGACAATGGTTCCGGAATCCTGAGCGTGGGGAGGTTCCACCAACGGTCGGCAGCGGGTGGGTACTAACGGAAAGCCTAAGCTCGTCTCCCCTGAGGGTTTTCCTAATGTCTCTATCCCAGGGAATGCTAGGGTGTTTGCAGGATATCCCAGTGACAGAGGCTGCCTCCCCAATGTCAGGGAAGGTATTTCTCGGACTTCCCCGAAAAGGGAACACCTGTGACAGAAGAGAGCTGCGTGGAGTTGTCTCTCGAGCTCCCCCACGCACTGACAATGGTTCCGGAATCCTGAGTGTGTGGAGGTTCCACCAACGGTCGGCAGCGCGTGGGTTCTAACGGAAAGCCTAAGCTCGTCTCCCCTGAGTGTTTTCCTAATGTCTCTGTGCCAGGGAATGCTAGGGGGGTTTGCAGGATATCCCAGTGACAGAGGCTGCCTCCCCAAGTTCAGGGAAGGTATTTCTCGGACTTCCCCGAACAGGGAACACCTGTGACTGAAGAGAGCTGCGTGGAGTTGTCTCTCGATCTCCCCAACGCACTGACAATGGTTCCGGAATCCTGAGCGTGGGGAGGTTCCACCAACGGTCGGCAGCGCGTGGGTTCTAACGGAAAGCCTAAGCTCGTCTCCCCTGAGGGTTTTCCTAATGTCTCTGTGCCAGGGAATGCTAGGGGGTTTGCAGGGTATCCCAGTGACAGAGGCTGCCTCCCCAAAGTCAGGGAAGGTATTTCTCGGACTTCCCCGAACAGGGAACACCTGTGACTGAAGAGAGCTGCGTGGAGTTGTCTCTCGAGCTCCCCCACGCACTGACAATGGTTCTGGAATCCTGAGCGTGGGGAGTTTCCACCAACGGTCGGCAGCGCGTGGGTTCTAACGGAAAGCCTAAGCTCGTCTCCCCTGAGGGTTTACCTAACGTCTCTGTGCCAGGGAATGCTAGGGGGGTTTGCAGGATATCCCAGTGACAGAGGCTGCCTCCCCAAGGTCAAGGAAGTTATTTCTCTTACTTCCCCGTACAGGGAACACCTGTGACTGAAGAGAGCTGCGTGAAGTTGTCCCTCGAGCTCCCCCACGCACTGACAATGGTTCCGGAATCCTTAGTGTGGGGAGGTTCCCCAACGGTCGGCAGCGTCTGGGTTCTAACGGAAAGCATAAGCTCGTCTCCCCTGAGGGTTTTCCTAATGTCTCTGTGCCAGGGATTGCTAGGGGGGTTTGCAGGATATCCCAGTGACAGAGGCTGCCTCCCCAAGGTCAGGGAAGGTTTTTCTCGGACTTCTCCGAACAGGGAACACCTGTGACTGAAGAGAGCTGCGTGGAGTTGTCTCTCGAGCTCCCCCACGCAATGACAATGGTTCCGGAATCCTGAGCGTGGGAAGGTTCCACCAACGGTCGGCAGCGCTTGGGTTCTAACGGAAAGACTAAGCTCGTCTCCCCTGAGGGTTTTCCTAATGTGTCTGTGCCAGGGAATGCTAGGGGTGTTTGCAGGTTTTCCCAGTGACAGTGACTGACTCCCCAAGGTCAGGGAAGTTATTTATCGGACTTCCCCGAACAGGGAACACCTGTGACTGAAGAGAGCTGCGTAGAGTTGTCTCTCGAGCTCCCCCACGCACTGACAATGGTTCCGGAATCCTGAGCGTGGGGAGGTTCCACCAACGGTCGGCAGCGCGTGGGTTCTTACGGAAAGCCTAAGCTCGTCTCCCCTGAGGGTTTTCCTAATGTCTCTGTGCCAGGGAATGCTAGGGGGGTTTGCAGGATATCCCAGTGACAGAGGCTGCCTCCCCAAAGTCAGGGAAGGTATTTCTCGGACTTCCCCTAACAGGGAACACCTGTGACTGAAGAGAGCTTCGTGGAGTTGTCTCTCGAGCTCCCCCACGCACTGACAATGGTTACGGAATCCTGAGCGTGTGAAGGTTCCACCAACGTTCGGCAGCACGTGGGTTCTAACGGAAAGCCTAAGCTCGTCTCCCCTGAGAGTTTTCCTAATGTCTTTGTGCCAGGGAATGCTAGGGGTGTTTGCAGGATATCCCAGTGACAGAGGCTGCCTCCCCAAGGTCAGGGAAGTTATTTCTCGGACTTCCCCGAACAGGGAACACCTGTGACTGAAGAGAGCTTCGTGGAGTTGTCTCTCGAGCTCCCCCACGCACTGACAATGGTTCCGGAATCCTGAGCGTGGGGAGGTTCCACCAACGGTCGGCAGCGCGTGGGTTCTAACGGAAAGCCTAAGCTCGTCTCCCCTGAGGGTTTTCCTAATGTCTCTGTGCCAGGGAATGCTAGGGGGGTTTGCAGGATATCCCAGTGACAGAGGCTGACTCCCCAAGGTCAGGGAAGGTATTTCTCGGACTTCCCCGAACAGGGAACACCTGTGACTGAAGAGAGCTGCGTGGAGTTGTCTCTCGAGCTCCCCCACGCACTGACAATGGTTCCGGAATCCTGAGCGTGGGGAGGTTCCACCAACGGTCGGCAGCGCGTTGGTTCTAACGGAAAGCCTAAGCTCGTCTCCCCTGAGGCTTTTCCTAATGTCTCTGTGCCAGGGAATGCTAGGGGCGTTTGCAGGATATCCCAGTGACAGAGGCTGCCTCCCCAAGGTCAGGGAAGGTATTTCTAGGACTTCCCCGAACAGGGAACACATGTGACTGAAGAGAGCTGCGTGGAGTTTTCTCTCGAGCTTCCCCACGCAATGACAATGGTTCCGGAATCCTGAGCGTGGGGAGGTTCCACCAACGGTCGGCAGCGCGTGGGTTCCAACGGAATGCCTAAGCTCGTCTGCCCTGAGTGTTTTCCTAATGTCTCTGTGCCAGGGAATGCTAGGGGGTTTTGCAGGATATCCCAGTGACAGAGGCTGCCTCCGCAAGGTCAGGGAAGGTATTTCTCGGACTTCCCCGTACAGGGAACACCTGTGACTGAAGAGAGCTGCGTGGAGTTGTCTCTCGAGCTCCCCCACGCACTGACAATGGTTCCGGAATACTGAACGTGGGGAGGTTCCACCAACGGTCGGCAGCGCGTGGGTTCTAACGGAAAGCCTAAGCTCGTCTCCCCTGAGGGTTTTCCTAATGTCTCTGTGCCAGGGAATGCTAGGGGGGTTTGCAGGGTATCCCAGTGACAGAGGCTGCCTCCCCAAGGTCAGGGAAGTTATTTCTCGGACTTCCCCGAACAGGGAACACCTGTGACTGAAGAGAGCTGCGTAGAGTTGTCTCTCGAGCTCCCCCACGCACTGACAATGGTTCCGGAATCCTGAGCGTGGGGAGGTTCCACCAACGGTCGGCAGCGCGTGGGTTCTAACGGAAAGACTAAGCTCGTCTCCCCTGAGGGTTTTCCTAATGTCTCTGCCAGGGAATGCTAGGGGTGTTTGCAGGATATCCCAGTGACAGAGGCTGCCTCCCCAAGGTCAGGGAAGGTTTTTCTCGGACTTCCCCGAACAGGGAACACCTGTGACTGAAGAGAGCTGCGTGGAGTTTTCTCTCGAGCTCCCCCACGCACTGACAATGTTTCCGGAATCCTGAGCGTGGGGAGGTTCCACCAACGGTCATCAGCGCGTGGGTTCTTACGGAAAGCTTAAGCTCGTCTCCCCTGAGGGTATTCCTAATGTCTGTGTGCCAGGGAATGCTAGGGGGTTTTGCAGGATATCCCAGTCACAGAGGCTGCCTCCCCAAGGTCAGGGAAGTTATTTTTCGGACTTCCACGAACAGGGAACACCTGTGACTGAAGAGAGCTGCGTGGAGTTTTCTCTCGAGCTCCCCCACGCACTGACAATGGTTCCAGAATCCTGAGCGTGGGGAGGTTTCACCAACGGTCGGCAGCGCGTGGGTTCTAACGGAAAGCCTAAGCTCGTCTCCCCTGAGGGTTTTCCTAATGTCTCTGTGCCAGGGAATGCTAGGGGGTTTGCAGGGTATCCCAGTGACAGAGGCTGCCTCCCCAAAGTCAGGGAAGGTATTTCTCGGACTTCCCCGAACAGGGAACACCTGTGACTGAAGAGAGCTGCGTGGAGTTTTCTCACGAGCTCCCCCACGCACTGACAATGGTTCTGGAATCCTGAGCGTGGGGAGTTTCCACCAACGGTCGGCAGCGCGTGGGTTCTAACGGAAAGCCTAAGCTCGTGTCTCCTGAGGGTTTACCTAACGTCTCTGTGCCAGGGAATGCTAGGGGGGTTTTCAGGATATCCCAGTGACAGAGGCTGCCTCCCCAAGGTCAAGGAAGTTATTTCTCGGACTTCCCTGTACAGGGAACACCTGTGACTGAAGAGAGCTGCGTGAAGTTGTCCCTCGAGCTCCCCCACGCACTGACAATGGTTCCGGAATCCTTAGTGTGGGGAGGTTCCCCAACGGTCGGCAGCGTTGGGGTTCTAACGGAAAGCCTAAGCTCGTCTCCCCTGAGGGTTTTCCTAATGTCTCTGTGCCAGGGAATGCTAGGGGGGTTTGCAGGATATCCCAGTGACAGAGGCTGCCTCCCCAAGTTCAGGGAAGGTTTTTCTCGGACTTCTCCGAACAGGGAACACCTGTGACTGAAGAGAGCTGCGTGGAGTTGTCTCTCGAGCTCCCCCACGCAATGACAATGGTTCCGGAATCCTGAGCGTGGGGAGGTTCCACCAACGGTCGGCAGCGCTTGGGATCTAACGGAAAGACTAAGCTCGTCTCCCCTGAGGGTTTTCCTAATGTGTCTGTGCCAGGGAATGCTAGGGGTGTTTGCAGGTTTTCCCAGTGACAGTGACTGACTCCCCAAGGTCAGGGAAGTTATTTATCGGACTTCCCCGAACAGGGAACACCTGTGACTGAAGAGAGCTGCGTAGAGTTGTCTCTCGAGCTCCCCCACGCACTGACAATGGTTCCGGAATCCTGAGCGTGGGGAGGTTCCACCAACGGTCGGCAGCGCGTGGGTTCTTACGGAAAGCCTAAGCTCGTCTCCCCTGAGGGTTTTCCTAATGTCTCTGTGCCAGGGAATGCTAGGGGGGTTTGCAGGATATCCCAGTGACAGAGGCTGCCTCCCCAAAGTCAGGGAAGGTATTTCTCGGACTTCCCCTAACAGGGAACACCTGTGACTGAAGAGAGCTTCGTGGAGTTGTCTCTCGAACTCCCCCACGCACTGACAATGGTTACGGAATCCTGAGCGTGTGAAGGTTCAACCAACGTTCGGCAGCACGTGGGTTCTAACGGAAAGCCTAAGCTCGTCTCCCCTGAGAGTTTTCCTAATGTCTTTGTGCCAGGGAATGCTAGGGGTGTTTGCAGGATATCCCAGTGACAGAGGTTGCCTCCCCAAGGTCAGGGAAGGTATTTCTCGGACTTCCCCGAACAGGGAACACCTGTGACTGAAGAGAGCTTCGTGGAGTTGTCTCTCGAGCTCCCCCACGCACTGACAATGGTTCCGGAATCCTGAGCGTGGGGAGGTTCCACCAACGGTCGGCAGCGCGTGGGTTCTAACGGAAAGCCTAAGCTCGTCTCCCCTGAGGGTTTTCCTAATGTCTCTGTGCCAGGGAATGCTAGGGGGGTTTGCAGGATATCCCAGTGACAGAGGCTGCCTCCCCAAGGTCAGGGAAGGTATTTCTCGGACTTCCCCGTACAGGGAACACCTGTGACTGAAGAGAGCTGCGTGGAGTTGTCTCTCGAGCTCCCCACGCACTGACAATGGTTCCGGAATCCTGAGCGTGGGGAGGTTCCACCAACGGTCGGCAGCGCGTTGGTTCTAACGGAAAGCCTAAGCTCGTCTCCCCTGAGGCTTTTCCTAATGTCTCTGTGCCAGGGAATGCTAGGGGCGTTTGCAGGATATCCCAGTGACAGAGGCTGCCTCCCCAAGGTCAGGGAAGGTATTTCTCGGACTTCCCCGAACAGGGAACACATGTGACTGAAGAGAGCTGCGTGGAGTTTTCTCTCGAGCTCCCCCACGCACTGACAATGGTTCCGGAATCCTGAGCGTGGGGAGGTTCCACCAACGGTCGGCAGCGCGTGGGTTCCAACGGAATGCCTAAGCTCGCCTGCCCTGAGTGTTTTCCTAATGTCTCTGTGCCAGGGATTGCTAGGGGGTTTTGCAGGATATCCCAGTGACAGAGGCTGCCTCCGCAAGGTCAGGGAAGGTATTTCTCGGACTTCCCCGTACAGGGAACACCTGTGACTGAAGAGAGCTGCGTGGAGTTGTCTCTCGAGCTCCCCCACGCACTGACAATGGTTCCGGAATCCAGAGCGTGGGGAGGTTCCACCAACGGTCAGCAGCGCGTTGGTTCTAACGGAAAGCCTAAGCTCGTCTCCCCTGAGGTTTACCCTAATGTCTCTGTGCCAGGGAATGCTAGGGGGGTTTGCAGGATATCCCAGTGACAGAGGCTGCCTCCCCAAAGTCAAGGAAGGTATTTCTCGGACTTCCCCAACAGGGAACACCTGTGACTGAAGAGAGGTGCGTGGAGTTGTCTCACGAGCTCCCACACGCACTGAAAGTGCTTCCGGAATCCTGAGCGTGGGGAGGTTCCACCAACGGTCGGCAGCGCGTGGGTTCTAACGGAAAGCCTAAGCTCGTCTCCCCTGAGTGTTTTCCTAATGTCTCTGTGCCAGGGAATGCTAGGGGTGTTTGCAGGAAATCCCAGTGACAGAGGCTGCCTCCCCAAAGTCAGGGAAATTATTTCACGGATTTCCCCGAACAGGGAACACATGTGAAGGAAGAGAGCTGCGTGGAGTTGTCTCTCGAGCTCCCCCAAGCACTGACAATGGTTCCGGAATCCTGAGCGTGGGTAGGTTCCACCAACTGTCGGCAGCGCGTGCGTTCTAACGGAAAGCCTAAGCTCGTCTCCCCTGAGGGTTTTCCTAATGTCTCTGTGCCAGGGAATGCTAGGGGGGTTTGCAGGATATCCCAGTTACAGAGGTTGCCTCCCCAAGGTCAGGGAAGGTATTTCTCAGAATTCCCCGAACAGCGAACCCCTGTGAATGAAGAGAGCTGCGTGGAGTTGTCTCTCGTGATCCCCCACGCACTGAAAATGGTTCCGGAATCCTGAGCGTGGGGAGGTTCCACCAACGGTCGGCAGCGCGTGGGTTCTAACGGAAAGCCTAAGCTCGTCTCCCCTGAGGGTTTTCCTAATGTCTCTGTGCCAGGGAATGCTAGGGGGGTTTGCAGGATATCCCAGTGACAGAGGCTGCCTCCCAAAGGTCAGGGAATGTATTTCTCGGACTTCCCCGTACACGGAACTCCTGTGATGAAGAGAGCACCGTGGAGTTGTCTCTCGAGCTCCCCGTCGCACTGACAATGTTTCCGGAATCCTGAGCGTGGGGAGGTTCCACCAACTGTCGGCAGCGCGTGGGTTCTAACGGAAAGCCTAAGCTCGTCTCCCCTGAGGGTTTTCCTAATATCTCTGTGCCAGGGAATGCTAGGGGTGTTTGCAGGATATCCCAGTGACAGAGGCTGCCTCCCCAAG
This sequence comes from Vicugna pacos, assembly GCF_048564905.1. NCBI lineage: Eukaryota > Metazoa > Chordata > Mammalia > Artiodactyla > Camelidae > Vicugna > Vicugna pacos. Next base: position 29,242,464 of record NW_027328721.1, on the reverse strand, counting down.
TCAGGGAAGGTATTTCTCGGTCTTCCCATAACAGGGAACGCCTGTGACTGAAGAGAGCTGCGTGGAGTTGTCTCTCGAGCTCCCTCTCGCACTGAGAATGCTTCCGGAATCCTGAGCGTGGGGAGGTTTCACCAACGGTCAGCAGCGCGTGGGTTCTAACGGAAAGCCTAAGCTCATCTCCCCTGAGGTTTTTCCTAATGTCTCTGTGCCAGGGAATGCTAGGGGTGTTTGCAGGATATCCCAGTGACAGAGGCTGCCTCCCCATGTTCAGGGAAGTTATTTCTCAGACTTCCCCGAACAGGGAACACCTGTGACTGAAGAGAGCTGCGTGGAGTTTTCTCTCGAGCTCCACCACGCACTGACATTGTTTCCGGAATCCTGAGCGTGGGGAGGTTTCACCAACGGTCGGCAGCGCGTGGGTTCTAACGGACAGCTTAAGCTCGTCTCCCCTGAGGGTTTTCCTAATGTCTATGTGCCAGGGAATGCTAGGGGGGTTTGCAGGATATCCCAGTGACAGAGGCTGCCCCACCAAGGCCAGGGAAGTTATTTCTCGGACTTCCCCGAACAGGGAACACCTGTGACTGAAGAGAGCTGCGTGGAGTTGTCTCTCGAGCTCCCCCACGCACTGACAATGATTCCGGAATCCTGAGCTTGGGGAGGTTCCACCAACGGTCGGCAGCGAGTGCGTTCTAACGGAAAGCCTAAGTTCGTCTCCCCTGAGGGTTTTCCTAATGTCTCTGTGCCAGGGAATGCTAGGGTGGTGTGCAGGATATCCAAGTGACAGAGGCTGCCTCCCCAAGGTCAGGGAAGTTATTTCTCAGACTTCCCCGAACAGGGAACACATGTGACTGAAGAGAGCAGCGTGGAGTTTTCTCTCGAGTTCCCCCACGCAATGACATGGTACCGGAATCCTGAGCGTGGGGAGTTTCCACCAACGGTCGGCAGCGCGTGGGTTCCAGCGGAAAGCCTAAGCTCGTCTCCCCTGAGGGTTTTCCTAATGTCTCTTGCCAGGGTATGCTAGGGAAGTTTGCAGGATATCCCAGTGACCGAGTCTACCTCCACAAGGTCAGGGAAGGTATTTCTCGGACTTCCCAGAACAGGGAACACCTGTGACTGAAGAGAACTGCGGGGAGTTGTCTCTCGAGCTCCCCCACGCACTGACAATGGTTCCGGAATACTGAACGTGGGGAGGTTCCACCAACTGTCGGCAGCGCGTGGGTTCTAACGGGAAGCCTAAGCTCGTCTCCCCTGAGGATTTTCCTAATGTCTCTGTGCCAGTGAATGCTAGGGGCTTTTGCAGTATATCCCAGTGACAGAGGATGCCTCCCCAAGATCAGGGAAGGTATTTCTCGGACTTCCCCGAACAGGGAACACCTGTGACTGAAAGAGCTGCGTGGAGTTGTCTCTCGAGCTCCCCCACGCACTGACAATGATTCCGGAATCCTGAGCGTGGGGAGGTTCCACCAACGGTCGGCAGCGCGTGGGTTCTAACGGAAAGCCTAAGCTCGTCTCCCCTGAGGGTTTTCCTAATGTCTCTGTGCCAGGGAATGCTAGGGGCGTTTGCAGGATATCCCAGTGACAGAGGCTGCCTCCCCAAGTTCAGGGAAGTTATTTTCGGACTTCCCCGAACAGGGAACACCTGTGACTGAAGAGAGCTGCGTGGAGTTGTCTCTCGAGCTCCCCCACGCACTGACAATGGTTCCGGAATCCTGAGCGTGGGAAGGTTCCACCAACGGTCGGCAGCGCGTGGGTTCTAACGGAAAGCCTAAGCTCTTCTCCCCTTAGTGTTTTCCTAATATCTCTGTGCCAGATAATGCCTGGGTTGTTTGCAGGATATCCCAGAGACAGAGGCTGCCTCCCCAAGGTCAGGGAAGGTATTTCTCGGACTTCCCCGAACAGGGAACACCTGTGACTGAAGAGAGCTGCGTGGAGTTGTCTCTCGAGCTCCCCCACGCACTGACAATGATTCCGGAATCCTGATCGTGCGGATGTTCCACCAACGGTCGGCAGCGCGTGGGTTCTAACGGAAAGCGTAAGCTCGTCTCCCCTGAGGGTTTTCCTAATGTCTCTGTGCCAGGGAATGCTAGGGTGGTGTGCAGGATATCCCAGTGACAGAGGCTGCCTCCCCAAGGTCAGGGAAGTTATTTCTCAGACTTCCCCGAACAGGGAACACATGTGACTGAAGAGAGCAGCGTGGAGTTTTCTCTCGAGCTCCCCCACGCACTGACATGGTACCGGAATCCTGAGCGTGGGGAGTTTCCACCAACGGTCGGCAGCGCGTGGGTTCCAGCGGAAAGCCTAAGCTCGTCTCCCCTGAGGGTTTTCCTAATGTCTATTGCCAGGGTATGCTAGGGAAGTTTGCAGGATATCCCAGTGACCGAGTCTACCTCCACAAGGTCAGGGAAGGTATTTCTCGGACTTCCCAGAACAGGGAACACCTGTGACTGAAGAGAACTGCGGGGAGTTGTCTCTCGAGCTCCCCCACGCACTGACAATGGTTCCGGAATCCTGAACGTGGGGACGTTCCACCAACTGTCGGCAGCGCGTGGGTTCTAACGGGAAGCCTAAGCTCGTCTCCCCTGAGGATTTTCCTAATGTCTCTGTGCCAGTGAATGCTAGGGGCTTTTGCAGTATATCCCAGTGACAGAGGATGCCTCCCCAAGTTCAGGGAAGGTATTTCTCGGACTTCCCCGAACAGGGAACACCTGTGACTGAAAGAGCTGCGTGGAGTTGTCTCTCGAGCTCCCCCACGCACTGACAATGATTCCGGAATCCTGAGCGTGGGGAGGTTCCACCAACGGTCGGCAGCGCGTGGGTTCTAACGGAAAGCCTAAGCTCTTCTCCCCTTAGTGTTTTCCTAATGTCTCTGTGCCAGGGAATGCTAGGGTTGTTTGCAGGATATCCCAGAGACAGAGGCTGCCTCCCCAAGGTCAGGGAAGGTATTTCTCGGACTTCCCCGAACAGGGAACACCTGTGACTGAAGAGAGCTGCGTGGAGTTGTCTCTCGAGCTCCCCCACGCACTGACAATGATTCCGGAATCCTGATCGTGCGGATGTTCCACCAACGGTCGGCAGCGCGTGGGTTCTAACGGAAAGCCTAAGCTCGTCTCCCCTGAGGGTTTTCCTAATATCTCTGTGCCAGGGAATACTAGGGGGGTTTGCAGGATAAACCAGTGACAGAGGCTGCCTCCCCAAGGTCAGGGAAGTTATTTCTCAGACTTCCCCGATCAGGGAACACCTGTGACTGAAGAGAGCTGCGTGGAGTTTTCTCTCGAGCTCCCACACGCACTGACAATGGTTCCGGAATCCTGAGCGTGGGGAGGTTCCACCAACGGTCGGCAGCGCGTGGGTTCTAACGGAAAGCCTAAGCTCGTATCCCCTGAGTGTTTTCCTAATATCTCTGTGCCAGATAATGCTAGGGGTGTTTGCAGGATATCCCAGTGCCAGAGGCTTCCTCCCCAAGGTAAGGGAAGGTATTTCTCGGACTTCCCCGAACAGGGAACACCTGTGACTGAAGAGAGCTGCGTGGAGTTGTCTCTCAAGCTCCCCCACGCACTGACAATGATTCCGGAATCCTGATCGTGGGGATGTTCCACCAACGGATGGCAGCGCGTGGGTTCTAACGGAAAGCCTAAGCTCGTCTCCCCTGAGGGTTTTCCTATTGTCTCTGTGCCAGGGAATACTAGGGGTGTTTGCAGGATATCCCAGTGACAGAGGCTGCCTCCCCAAGGTCAGGGAAGTTATTTCTCGTACCTCCCCAAACAGGGAACACCTGTGACTGAAGAGAGCTGCGTGGAGTTGTCTCTCGAGCTCCCTCACTCACTGACAATGGTTCCGGAATCCTGAGCGTGGGGAGGTTCCACCAACGGTCGGCAGCGCGTGGGTTCTAACGGAAAGCCTAAGCTCGTCTCCCCTGAGTGTTTTCCTAATATCTCTGTGCCAGATAATGCTAGGGGTGTTTGCAGGATATCCCAGTGCCAGAGGCTGCCTCCCCAACTTCAGGGAAGGTATTTCTCGGAATTCCCCGAACAGGGAACACCTGTGACTGAAGAGAGCTGCGTGGAGTTGTCTCTCGAGCTCCCCCACGCCCCCACAATGTTTCCGGAATCCTGAGCGTGGGGAGGTTCCACCAACGGTCGGCATCGCGTGGGTTCTAACGGAAAGCCTAAGCTCGTCTCCCCTGAGGGTTTTCCTAATGTCTCTTTGCCAGGGAATGCTAGGTGGGTTTGCAGGATATCCCAGTGACAGACACTGCCTCGCCAAGGTCAGGGAAGGTATTTCTCGGACTTACCCGAACAGGGAACACCTGTGACTGAAGAGAGCTGCGTGGAGTTTTCTCTCGAGCTCCCCCACGGACTGACAATGGTTCCGGAATCCTGAGCGTGGGGAGGTTCCAACAACGGTCGGCAGCGCGTGGGTTCTAATGGAAAGCCAAAGCTCGTCTCCCCTGAGGGTTTTCCTAATGTCTCTGTGCCAGGGAATGCTAGGGGGGTTTGCAGGATATCTCAGTGACAGAGGCTGCCTCCCCAAGGTCATGGAATGGATTTTCGGACTTCCCCGAACAGGGAACACCTGTGACTGAAGAGAGCTGCGCGGAGATGTCTCTCGAGCTCCCCCACGCACTGACAATGGTTCCGGAATCCTGAGCGTGGGGAAGTTCCACCAACGGTCGGCAGCGCGTGGGTTCTAACGGAAAACCTAAGCTCGTCTCCCCTGAGTATTTTCCTAATATCTCTGTGCCAGATAATGCTAGGGGTGTTTGCAGGATATCCCAGTGACAGAGGCTGCTTCCCCAAGGTCAGGGAAGTTTTTTCTCCGACTTCCCCGAACAGGGAACACCTGTGACTGAAGAGAGCTGCGTGGAGTTGTCTCTCGAGCTCCCCCACGCACTGACAATGATTTCGGATTCCTGATCGTGGGGATGTTCCACCAACGGTCGGCAGCGCGTGGGTTCTAACGGAAAGCCTAAGCTCGTCTCCCCTGAGATTTTTCCTAATTTCTCTTTGCCAGGGAATACTAGGGGGGATTACAGGATATCCCAGTGACAGAGGCTGCCTCCACAAGGTCAGGGAAGATATTTCTCGGACTTCCCCGAACAGGGAACACCTGTAACTGAAGAGAGCTGCGTGTAGTTTTCTCTCGAGCTCCCCGACGCTCTGACAATGGTTCCGGAATCCTGAGCGTGGGGAGGTTCCACCATCGGTCGGCAGCGCGTGGGTTCTAACGGAATGCCTAAGTTCGTCTCCCCTGAGTGTTTTCCTAATGTCTCTGTGCCAAGGAATGCTAGGGGTGTTTGCAGGTTATCCCAGTGACAGATGCTGCCTCCCCAAGATCAGGGAAGGTATTTCTCGGACTTCCCCGAACAGGGAACACCTGTGACAGAAGAGAGCTACGTGGAGTTCTCTGTCGAGCTAACCAACGCACTGACAATGGTTCCGGAACCCTGAGCGTGGGGAGGTTCCACCAACGGTCGGCATCGCGTGGGTCTAACGGAAAACCTAAGCTGGTCTCCCCTGAGGGTTTTCCTAATATCTCTGTGCCTGGGAATGGTAGGGGTGTTTGCAGGATATCCCAGTGACAGAGGCTGCCACCCCAAGGTCAGGGAAGTTATTTCTCGGACTTCCCCAAACAGGGAACACCTGTGACTGAAGAGAGCTGCGTGGAGTTGTCTCTCGAGCTCCCCCACGCACTGAGAATGATTCCGGAATCCTGACCGTGGGGAGGTTCCATCAATGGTCGGCAGCGCGTGGGTTCTAATGGAAAACGTAAGCTCGTCTCCCTTGAGGGTTTTCCTAATGTCTCTGTGCCAGGGAATGCTAGGGGGTTTTGCAGGATATCCCAGGTCTGAGGCTGCCTCCCCAAAGTCAGGGAAGGTATTTCTCGGACTTCCCCGCACAGGGAACACCTGTGACTTAAGAGAGCTGCGTGGATTTGTCTCTCGAGCTCCCCCACGCACTGACAATGATTCGGGAATCCTGAGCGTGGGGAGGTTCCACCAACGGTCGGCAGCACGTGGGTTCAAACGGAAAGCCTAAACTCGTCTCCCCTGAGGGTTTTCCTAATATCTCTGTGCCAGGGATTGTTAGGGGGGTTTGCAGGATATCCCAGTGACAGAGGCTGCCTCCTCAAGGTCAGGGAAGTTATTTTTCGGACGTCCCCCAACATGGAACATCTGTGACTGAAGAGAGCTGCGTGGAGTTGTCTCTCGAGCTCCCCCACGCACTGACAATGGTTCCGGAATCCTGAACGTGGGGAGGTTCCACCAACGGTCGGCTGCGCGTGGGTTCTAACGGAAATCCTAAGCTCGTCTACCCTGAGGGTTTTCCTAATGTCTCTGTGCCAGGGAATGCTAGGGGGGTTTGCAGGATATCCCAGTGACAGAGGCTGCCTCCCCAAGGTCAGGGAAGGTTTTTCTCGGACTTCCCCGAACAGGGAACACCTGTGACTGAAGAGAGCTGCGTGGAGTTGTCTCTCGAGCTCCCCCACGCACTGACAATGGTTCCGGAATCCTGAGCGTGGGGAGGTTCCACCAACGGTCGGCAGCGCGTGGGTTCTAACGGAAAGCATAAGCTCGTCTCCCCTGAGGATTTTCCAAATATCTCTGTGCCAGGGAATGCTAGGGGGGTTTGCAGGATATCCCAGTGACAGAGGCTGCCTCCCCAAGATCAGGGAAGGTTTTTCTCGGACTTCCCCGAACAGGGAACTCCTGTGACAGAAGAGAGCTGCGTGGAGTTGTCTCTCGAGCTCCCCCACGCACTGACAATGGTTCCGGAATCCTGAGCGTGGGGAGGTTCCACCAACGTTCGGCAGCGCGTGTGTTCTAACGGAAAGCCTAAGCTGGTCTCCCCTGAGGATTTTCCTAATGTCTCTGTGCCTGGGAATGGTAGGGGTGTTTGCAGGATATTCCAGTTACAGAGGCTGCCTCCCCAAGGTCAGGGAAGCTTTTTCTCGGACTTCCCTGAACAGGGAACACCTGTGACTGAAGAGAGCTGCGTGGAGTTGTCTCTCGAGCTCCCCCACGCACTGACAATGGTTCCGGAATCCTGAGCGTGGGGAGGTTCCACCAACGGTCGGCAGCGCGTGGGTTCTAACGGAAAGCATAAGCTCGTCTCCCCTGAGGATTTTCCAAATATCTCTGTGCCAGGGAATGCTAGGGGTGTTTGCAGGATATCCCAGTGACAGAGGCTGCCTCCCCAAGGTCAGGGAACGTATTTCTCGGACTTCCCCGAACAGGGAACACCTGTGACTGAAGAGAGCTGCGTGGAGTTGTCTCTCGAGCTCCCCCACGCACTGACAATTGTTCCGGAATCCTGAGCGTGGAGAGTTTCCACCAACGGTCGTCAGCGCGTGGGTTCTAACGGAAAGCCTAAGCTCCTCTCCCCTGAGGGTTTTCCTAATCTCTCTCTGCCAGGGAATGCTAGGGGGTTTTGCAAGATATCCCAGTGTCAGAGGCTGCCTCCCCAAGGTCAGGGAAGGTATTTCTCGGACTTCCCCGAACAAGGAACACCTTTACCTGAAGAGAGCTGCGTGGAGTTGTCTCTCGAGCTCCCCTATGCACTGAAAATGGTTCCGGAATCCTGAGCGTGGGGAGGTTCCACCAACGGTAGGCAGCGCGTGGGTTCTAACGGAATGCCTAAGCTCGTATCCCCTGAGGGTTTTCCTAATATCTCTGTGCCAGGGAATGCTAGGGATGTTTGCAGGATATCCCAGTGACAGAGTCTGCCTCCCCAAGGTCAGGGAAGTTATTTCTCGGACTTTCCCTTACAGGGAACACATGTGACTGAAGAGAGCTGCGTGGAGTTGTCTCTCGTGGTCCCGAACGCACTGACAATGGTTCCGGAATCCTGAGCGTGGGGAGGTTCCACCAACGTTCGGCAGCACGTGGGTTCAAACGGAAAGCCTAAGCTCGTCTCCCCTGAGTGTTTTCCTAATTTCTCTGTGACAGGGAATGCCAGGGGTGTTTGCAGGATATCCCAGTGACAGAGGCTGCCTCCCCAAGATCAGGGAAGGTATTTCTCGGACTTCCCCGAACAGGGAACACCTGTGAATGAAGAGAGCTGCGTGGAGTTGTCTCTCGAGCTCCCCCACGCACTAACAATGGTTCCGGAATCCTGAGCGTTGGGAGGTTCCACCAAAGTTCGGCAGCGCGTGTGTTCTAACGGAAAGCCTAAGCTCATCTACCCTGAGGGTTTTCCTACTGTCTCTGTGCCAGGGAAGTCTAGGGGGGTTTGCAGGATATCCCAGTGACAGAGGCTGCCTCCCCAAGTTCAGGGAAGGTATTTCTCGGACTTCCCCGAAAAGGGAACACCTGTGACTGAAGAGAGCTTCGTGGAGTTGTCTCTCGAGCTCCTCCACGCACTGACAATGGTTCCGGAATCCTGAGCGTGGGGAGGTTCCACCAACGGTCGGCAGCGCGTGGGTTCTAACGGAAAGCCGAAGCTCGTCTCCCCTGAGGGTTTTCCTAATGTCTCTGTGCCAGGGAATGCTAGGGGCGTTTGCAGGATATCCCAGTGACACCGGCTGCCTCCTCAAGGTCAGGGAAGGTATTTCTCGGACTTCCCCCAACAGGGAACACCTGTGACTGAAGAGAGCTGCGTGGAGTTGTCTCTCGAGCTCCCCCACGCACTGACAAAGTTTCCGGAATTCTGAACGTGGGGAGGTTCCACCAACGGTCGGCAGCGCGTGGGTTCTAACGGAAAGCCTAAGCTCGTCTCCCCTGAGGGTTTTCCTAATGTCTCTGTGCCAAGGAATGCTAGGGGGTTTTGCAGGATATCCCAGTGACAGAGGCTGTCTCCCCAAGGTCAGGGAAGCTATTTCTGGGACTTCCCCTAACAGGGAACACCTGTGACTGAAGAGAGCTGCGTGGAGTTGTCTCTCGAGCTCCCCCACGCTCTGACAATTGTTCCGGAATCCTGATCGTGTAGAGGTTCCACCAACGGTCGGCAGCGCGTGGGTTCTAACGGAAAGCCTAAGCTCATCTCCCCTGAGGCTTTTCCTAATGTCTCTTTGCCAGGGAATGCTAGGGGTGTTTGCAGGATATCCCAGTGACCGAGGCTGCCTCCCCAAGGTCAGGGAAGATTTTACACGGACTTCCCCGAACAGGGAACACCTGTGACTGAAGAGAGCTGCGTGGAGTTTTCTCTCGAGCTCCCCCACGCACTGACAATGGTTCCGGAATCCTGAGCGTGGGGAGGTTCCACCAAAGGTCGGCAGCGCGTGGGTTCTAACGGAAAGCATAAGCTCGTCTCCCCTGAGGATTTTCCTAATATCTTTTTGCCAGGGAATGCTAGGGGGGTTTACAGGATATCCCAGTGACAGAGGCTGCCTCCCCAAGGTCAGGGAAGTTATTTCTCGGACTTCCCCGAACAGGGAACACCTGTGACTGAAGAGAGCTGCGTGGAGTTGTCCCTCGAGCTCCCCCACACAATGACAATGTTTCCGGAGTCCTGAGCGTGGGGAGGTTCCACGAACAGTCGGCAGCGCGTGGGTTCTAACGGAAAGCCTAAGCTCGTCTCCCCTGAGGGTTTTCCTAATGTCTCTGTGCCAGGGAATGAAAGGGGAGTTTGCAGGATATCCCAGTGACAGAGGCTGCCTCCCCAAGGTCAGGGAAGATATTTCTCGGACTTCCCGGAACAGGGAACACCTGTGATTGAAGAGAGCTGCGTGGAGTTGTCTCTCGAGCTCACCCACGCCCTGACAATGGTTCGGGAATCCTGAGCGTGGGGAGGTTCCACCAACGGTCGGCAGCACGTGGGTTCAAACGGAAAGCCTAAGCTCGTCTCCCCTGAGGGTTTTCCTAATGTCTCTGTGCCAGGGATTGCTAGGGGGGTTTGCAGGATATCCCAGTGACAGAGGCTGCCTCCCCAAGGTCAGGGAAGGTATTTCTGGGACTTCCCCTAACAGGGAACACCTGTGACTGAAGAGAGCTGCGTGGAGTTGTCTCTCGAGCTCCCCCACGCACTGACAATTTTTCCGGAATCCTGAGCGTGGAGAGGTTCCACCAACGTTCGGCAGCGCGTGGGTTCAAACGGAAAGCCTAAGCTCATCTCCCCTGAGGTTTTTCCTAATGTCTCTGTGCCAGGGTATGCTAGGGGGGTTTGCAGGATATCCCAGTGACAGAGGCTGCCTCCCCAAGGTCAGGGAAGGTTTTTCTCTGACTTCCCTGAACAGGGAACCCCTGTGACTGAAGAGAGCTGCGTGGAGTTGTCTCTCGAGCTCCCCCACGCACTGACAATGGTTCCGGAATCCTGAGCGTGGAGAGGTTCCACCAACGGTCGGCAGCGCGTGGGTTCTAACGGAAAGCATAAGCTCCTCTCCCCTGAGGATTTTCCAAATATCTCTGTGCCAGGGAATGCTAGGGGGGTTTGCAAGATATCCCAGTGGCAGAGGCTGCCTCCCCAAGGTCAGAGAAGTTATTTCTCGGACTTCCCCGAACAGGGAACACCTTTACCTGAAGAGAGCTGCGTGGAGTTGTCTCTCGAGCTCCCCCATGCACTGACAATGGTTCCGGAATCCTGAGCGTGGGGAGGTTCCACCAACGGTCGGCAGCACGTGGGTTCAAACGGAAAGCCTAAGCTCATCTACCCTGAGTGTTTTCCTAATGTCTCCGTGCCAGGGAATGCTAGGGTGATTGCAGGATATCCCAGTGGCAGAGGCTGCCTCCCCAAGTTCAGGGAAGTTATTTCTCGGACTTCCCCGAAAAGTGAACACCTGTGACTGAAGAGAGCTTCGTGGAGTTGTCTCTCGAGCTCCCCCACGCACTGACAATGGTTCCGGAATCCTGAGCGTGGGGAGGTTCCACCAACGGTCGGCAGCGCGTGGGTTCTAACGGAATGCCTAAGCTCGTCTCCCCTGAGGGTTTTTGTAATGTCTCTGTGCCAGGGAATGCTAGGGGGGTTTGCAGGATATCCCAGTGACAGAGGCTGCCTCCCCAAGTTCAGGGAAGGTATTTCTCGGACTTCCCCGAACAGGGAACACCTGTGACTGAAGAGAGCTGTGTGGAGTTGTCTCTCGTGCTCCCCCACGCACTGACAATGGTTCCGGAATCCTGAGCGAGGGGAGGTTCCACCAACGGTTGGCAGCGCGTGGGTTCTTACGGAAAGCTTAAGCTCGTCTCCCCTGAGGGTTTTCCTAATGTCTCTGTTCCAGATAATGCTAGGGGTATTTGCAGGATATCCCTGTGACAGAGGCTGCCTCCTCAAGGTCAGCAAAGGTATTTCTCGGACTTCCCCCAACAGGGAACACCTGTGACTGAAGAGAGCTGCGTGGAGTTGTCTCTCGAGCTCCCCCACGCACTGACAATTTTTCCGGAATCCTGAGCGTGTAGAGGTTCCACCAACGGTCGCCAGCGCGTGGGTTCTAACGGAAAGCCTAAGCTCATCTCCCCTGAGGGTTTTCCTATTGTCTCTGTTCCAGATAATGCTAGGGGTATTTGCAGGATATCCCAGTGACAGAGGCTGCCTCCCCAAGGCCAGGGAAGGTTTTTCTCGGACTTCCCCGAACAGGGAACACCTGTGACTGAAGAGAGCTGCGTGGAGTTTTCTCTCGAGCTCCCCCACGCACTGACAATGGTTCCGGAATCCTGAGCGTGGGGAAGTTCCACCAACGGTCGGCAGCGCGTGGGTTCTAACGGAAAGCATAAGCTCGTCTCCCCTGAGGATTTTCCTAATATCTCTTTGCCAGGGAATGCTAGGGGGGTTTGCAGGATATCCCAGTGACAGAGGCTGCCTCCCCAATTTCAGGGAAGTTATTTCTCGGACTTCCCCGATCAGGGAACACCTGTGACTGAAGAGAGCTGCGTGGAGTCGTCTCTCGGGCTCCCCCACGCACTGACAATGGTTCCGGAATCCTGAGTGTGGTGTGGTTCCACCAACGGTCGGCAGCGCGTGGGTTCGAACGGAAAGCCTAAGCTCGTCTCCCCTGAGGGTTTTCCTTATGTCTCTGTGCCAGGGAATGCTAGGGGGGTTTGCAGGATATCCCAGTGACAGTGGCTGCCTCCCCAAAGTCAGGGAAGGTATTTCTCGGACTTCCCCGAACTGGGAACACCTGTGACTGAAGAGAGCTACGTGGAGTTGTCTCTCGAGCTCCCCCACGCACTGACAATGTTTCCGGAATCCTGAGCGTGGGAAGGTTCCTCCAACGTTCGGCAGCGCGTGGGTTCTAACGGAATGCCTAAGCTCGCCTCCCCTGAGGGTTTTCCTAATGTGTCTGTGCCAGGGAATGCTATGGGGGTTTGCAGGATATCCCAGTGTCAGAGGCTGCCTCCCCAAAGTCAGGGAAGGTATTTCTCGGACTTCCCCGAACAGGGAACACCTGTGACTGAAGAGAGCTGCGTGGAGTTGTCTCTCGAGCTCCCCCACGCACTGACAATGGTTCCGGAATACTGAGCGTGGGGAGGTTCCACCAAAGTTCGGCAGCGCGTGGGTTCTAACGGGATGCATGAGCTCGTCTCCCCTGAGGGTTTTCCTAATATCTCTGTGCCAGGGAATTCTTGGGGGGGTTTGCAGGAAATCCCAGTGACAGAGGCTGCCTCCCGAAGGTCAGGGAATGTATTTCTCGGACTTCCCTGAACAGGGGACACCTGTGACTGAAGAGAGCTGCGTGGAGTTTTCTCTCTTGATCCCCCACGCACTGACAATGGTTCCGGAATCCTGAGCGTGGGGAGGTTCCACCAACGGTCGGCAGCGCGTGGGTTCGAACGGGATGCCTGAGCTCGTCTCCCCTGAGGGTTTCCCTAATGTCTCTTTGCCAGGGAATGCTAGGGGGTGTTTGCAGGAAATCCGAGTGACATGGGCTGCCTCCCCAAGGTCAGGGAAGGTATTTCTCGGACTTCCCCGAACAGGGAACACCTGTGACTGAAGAGAGCTGCGTGGAGTTGTCTCTAGAGATCCCCCACGCACTGACAATGGTTCCGGAATCCTGAGCGTGGGGAGGTTCCACCAAAGGTCGGCAGCGCGTGGGTTCTAACGGGATGCCTGAGCTCGTCTCCCCTGAGGGTTTCCCTAATGTCTCTGTGCCAAGGAATGCTAGGGGGCGTTTGCAGGAAATCCCAGTGACACAGGCTGCCTCCCCAAGGTCAGGGAAGGTATTTCTCGGACTTCCCCGAACAGGGAACACATGTGACTGAAGAGAGCTGCGTCGAGTTGTCTCTCGAGCTCCCCCACGCACTGACAGTGGTTCCGGAATCTTGAGCGTGGGGAGGTTCCACCAACGGTCGGCAGCGCGTGGGTTCTAACGGGATGCCTGAGCTCGTCTCCCCTGAGGGTTTTCCTAATGTCTCTGTGCCAGGGAATGCAAGGGGGGGTTTGCAGGAAATCCCAGTGAAAGAGGCTGCCTCGCCAAGGTCAGGGAAGGTATTTCTCGGACTTCCCCGAACAGGGAACACCTGTGACTGAAGAGAGCTTCGTGGAGTTGTCTCTCGAGCTCTCCCACGCACTGACAATGGTTCCGGAATACTGAGCGTGGGGAGGTTCCACCAAAGGTCGGCAGCGCGTGGGTTCTAACAGGATGCCTGAGCTCGTCTCCCCTGAGGGTTTTCCTAATATCTCTGTGCCAGGGAATTCTTGGGGGGGTTTGCAGGAAATCCCAGTGACAGAGGCTGCCTCCCGAAGGTCAGGGAATGTATTTCTCGGACTTCCCTGAACAGGGAACACCTGTGACTGAAGAGAGCTGCGTGGAGTTTTCTCTCTTGATCCCCAACGCACTGACAATGGTTCCGGAATCCTGAGCTTGGGGAGGTTCCACCAACGGTCGGCAGCGCGTGGGTTCTAATGGGATGCCTGAGCTCGTTTCCCCTGAGGGTTTTCCTAATGTCTCTGTGCCAGGGAATGCTAGGGGGGGTTTGCAGGAAATCCCAGTGACAGAGGCTGCCTCCCCAAGGTCAGGGAAGGTATTTCTCGGACTTCCCCGAACAGGGAACACCTGTGACTGAAGAGAGCTGCGTGGAGTTGTCTCTCGAGCTCCCCCACGCACTGACAATGTTTCCGGAATCCTGAGCGTGGGGAGGTTCCACCAACGGTCGGCAGCGCGTGGGTTCTAACGGGATGCCTGAGCTCGTCTCCCCTGAGTGTTTTCCTAATGTCCCTGTGCCAGGGAATGCTAGGGGTGGTTTGCAGGAAATCCCAGTGACAGAGGCTGCCTCCCCAAGGTCAGGGAAGTTATTTCTCGGACTTCCCCGAACAGGGAACACCTGTGACTGAAGAGAGCTGCGTGGAGTTGTCTCTCGAGCTCCCCCACGCTCTGACAATGGTTCCGGAATCCTGAGCGTGGGGAGGTTCCACCAACGGTCGGCAGCGCGTGGGTTCTAACGGGATGCCTGAGCTCGTCTCCCCTGAGTGTTTTCCTAATGTCTCTGTGCCAGGGAATGCTAGGGTGTGTTTGCAGGAAATCCGAGTGACAGGGGCTGCCTCCCCAAGGTCAGGGAATGTATTTCTCGGACTTCCCCGAACAGGGAACACCTGTGACTGAAGAGAGCTGCGTGGAGTTGTCTCTCGAGCTCCCCCACGCACTGACAATGGTTCCGGAATCCTGAGTGTGGGGAGGTTCCACCAACGGTCGGCAGCGCGTGGGTTCTAACGGGATGCCTGAGCTCGTCTCCCCTTAGAGTTTTCCTAATGTCTCTGGGCCAGGGAATGCTAGGGGGGGTTTGCAGGACATCCCAGTGACAGAGGCTGCCTCCCCAAGGTCAGGGAATGTATTTCTTGGACTTCCCCGAACAGGGAACACGTGTGACTTAAGAGAGCTACGTGCAGTTGTCTCTCGAGCTCCCCCACTCACTGACAATGTTTCCGGAATTCTGAGCGTGGGGAGGTTCCACCAACGGTCGGCAGCGCGTGGATTCTAACGGGATGCCTGAGCTCGTCTCCCCTGAGGGTTTTCCTAATGTCTCTGTGCCAGGGAATGCTAGGGGTGGTTTGCAGGAAATCCCAGTGACAGAGGCTGCCTCACCAAGGTCAGGGAATGTATTTCTCGGACTGCCCCCAAAAGGGAACACCTGTGACTGAACAGAGCTACGTGGAGTTGTCTCTCGAGCTCCCCCACGCACTGACAATGGTTCCGGAATCCTGAGCGTGGGGAGGTTCCACCAACGGTCGGCAGCGCGTGGGTTCTAACGGGATGCCTGAGCTCGTCTCCCCTGAGGGTTTTCCTAATATCTCTGTGCCAGGGAATGCTAGGGGTGGTTTGCAGGAAATCCCAGTGACAGAGGCTGCCTCCACAAGGTCAGGGAAGGTGTTTCTCGGACTTCCCCAAACAGGGAACACCTGTGACTGAAGAGAGCTGCGTGGAGTTGTCTCTCGAGCTCCCCCACGCACTGACAATGGTTCCGGAATCCTGAGCGTTTGGAGGTTCCACCAACGGTCGGCAGCGCGTGGGTTCTAAAGGGATGCCTGAGCTCGTCTCCCCTGAGAGTTTCCCTAATGTTTCTTTGCCAGGGAATGCTAGGGGGGGTTTGCAGGACATCTCAGTTACAGAGGCTGCCTCCCCAAGGTCACGGAATGTATTTCTCGTACTTCCCCGAACAGGGAACACCTGTGACTGAAGAGAGCTGCATGGAGTTGTCTCTCGAGCTTCCCCACGCACTGACAATGTTTCCGGAATCCTGAGCGTGGGGAGGTTTCACCAACGGTCGGCAGCGCGTGAGTTCTAACTGGATTCATGATTTCGTCTCCCCTGAGGGTTTTCCTAATTTCTCTGTGCCAAGGAATGCTAGGGGGGTTTTGCAGGAAATCCCAGTGACAGAGGCTGCCTCCCCAAGGTCATGGAATGTACTTCTCGTACTTACACGTACAGGGAACACCTGTGAATGAAGAGAGCTGCGTGGAGTTGTCTCTCGAGCTCCCCCACGCACTGACAATGGTTCCGGAATACTGAGCGTGGGGAGGTTCCACCAAAGTTCGGCAGCGCGTGGGTTCTAACGGGATGCATGAGCTCGTCTCCCCTGAGGGTTTTCCTAATATCTCTGTGCCAGGGAATTCTTGGGGGGGTTTGCAGGAAATCCCAGTGACAGAGGCTGCCTCCCGAAGGTCAGGGAATGTATTTCTCGGACTTCCCTGAACAGGGGACACCTGTGACTGAAGAGAGCTGCGTGGAGTTTTCTCTCTTGATCCCCCACGCACTGACAATGGTTCCGGAATCCTGAGCGTGGGGAGGTTCCACCAACGGTCGGCAGCGCGTGGGTTCGAACGGGATGCCTGAGCTCGTCTCCCCTGAGGGTTTCCCTAATGTCTCTTTGCCAGGGAATGCTAGGGGGTGTTTGCAGGAAATCCGAGTGACATGGGCTGCCTCCCCAAGGTCAGGGAAGGTATTTCTCGGACTTCCCCGAACAGGGAACACCTGTGACTGAAGAGAGCTGCGTGGAGTTGTCTCTAGAGATCCCCCACGCACTGACAATGGTTCCGGAATCCTGAGCGTGGGGAGGTTCCACCAAAGGTCGGCAGCGCGTGGGTTCTAACGGGATGCCTGAGCTCGTCTCCCCTGAGGGTTTCCCTAATGTCTCTGTGCCAAGGAATGCTAGGGGGCGTTTGCAGGAAATCCCAGTGACACAGGCTGCCTCCCCAAGGTCAGGGAAGGTATTTCTCGGACTTCCCCGAACAGGGAACACATGTGACTGAAGAGAGCTGCGTCGAGTTGTCTCTCGAGCTCCCCCACGCACTGACAGTGGTTCCGGAATCTTGAGCGTGGGGAGGTTCCACCAACGGTCGGCAGCGCGTGGGTTCTAACGGGATGCCTGAGCTCGTCTCCCCTGAGGGTTTTCCTAATGTCTCTGTGCCAGGGAATGCAAGGGGGGGTTTGCAGGAAATCCCAGTGAAAGAGGCTGCCTCGCCAAGGTCAGGGAAGGTATTTCTCGGACTTCCCCGAACAGGGAACACCTGTGACTGAAGAGAGCTTCGTGGAGTTGTCTCTCGAGCTCTCCCACGCACTGACAATGGTTCCGGAATACTGAGCGTGGGGAGGTTCCACCAAAGGTCGGCAGCGCGTGGGTTCTAACAGGATGCCTGAGCTCGTCTCCCCTGAGGGTTTTCCTAATATCTCTGTGCCAGGGAATTCTTGGGGGGGTTTGCAGGAAATCCCAGTGACAGAGGCTGCCTCCCGAAGGTCAGGGAATGTATTTCTCGGACTTCCCTGAACAGGGAACACCTGTGACTGAAGAGAGCTGCGTGGAGTTTTCTCTCTTGATCCCCAACGCACTGACAATGGTTCCGGAATCCTGAGCTTGGGGAGGTTCCACCAACGGTCGGCAGCGCGTGGGTTCTAATGGGATGCCTGAGCTCGTTTCCCCTGAGGGTTTTCCTAATGTCTCTGTGCCAGGGAATGCTAGGGGGGGTTTGCAGGAAATCCCAGTGACAGAGGCTGCCTCCCCAAGGTCAGGGAAGGTATTTCTCGGACTTCCCCGAACAGGGAACACCTGTGACTGAAGAGAGCTGCGTGGAGTTGTCTCTCGAGCTCCCCCACGCACTGACAATGTTTCCGGAATCCTGAGCGTGGGGAGGTTCCACCAACGGTCGGCAGCGCGTGGGTTCTAACGGGATGCCTGAGCTCGTCTCCCCTGAGTGTTTTCCTAATGTCCCTGTGCCAGGGAATGCTAGGGGTGGTTTGCAGGAAATCCCAGTGACAGAGGCTGCCTCCCCAAGGTCAGGGAAGTTATTTCTCGGACTTCCCCGAACAGGGAACACCTGTGACTGAAGAGAGCTGCGTGGAGTTGTCTCTCGAGCTCCCCCACGCTCTGACAATGGTTCCGGAATCCTGAGCGTGGGGAGGTTCCACCAACGGTCGGCAGCGCGTGGGTTCTAACGGGATGCCTGAGCTCGTCTCCCCTGAGTGTTTTCCTAATGTCTCTGTGCCAGGGAATGCTAGGGTGTGTTTGCAGGAAATCCGAGTGACAGGGGCTGCCTCCCCAAGGTCAGGGAATGTATTTCTCGGACTTCCCCGAACAGGGAACACCTGTGACTGAAGAGAGCTGCGTGGAGTTGTCTCTCGAGCTCCCCCACGCACTGACAATGGTTCCGGAATCCTGAGTGTGGGGAGGTTCCACCAACGGTCGGCAGCGCGTGGGTTCTAACGGGATGCCTGAGCTCGTCTCCCCTTAGAGTTTTCCTAATGTCTCTGGGCCAGGGAATGCTAGGGGGGGTTTGCAGGACATCCCAGTGACAGAGGCTGCCTCCCCAAGGTCAGGGAATGTATTTCTTGGACTTCCCCGAACAGGGAACACGTGTGACTTAAGAGAGCTACGTGCAGTTGTCTCTCGAGCTCCCCCACTCACTGACAATGTTTCCGGAATTCTGAGCGTGGGGAGGTTCCACCAACGGTCGGCAGCGCGTGGATTCTAACGGGATGCCTGAGCTCGTCTCCCCTGAGGGTTTTCCTAATGTCTCTGTGCCAGGGAATGCTAGGGGTGGTTTGCAGGAAATCCCAGTGACAGAGGCTGCCTCACCAAGGTCAGGGAATGTATTTCTCGGACTGCCCCCAAAAAGGAACACATGTGACTGAACAGAGCTACGTGGAGTTGTCTCTCGAGCTCCCCCACGCACTGACAATTGTTCCGGAATCCTGAGCGTGGGGAGGTTCCACCAACGGTCGGCAGCGCGTGGGTTCTAACGGGATGCCTGAGCTCGTCTCCCCTGAGGGTTTTCCTAATATCTCTGTGCCAGGGAATGCTAGGGGTGGTTTGCAGGAAATCCCAGTGACAGAGGCTGCCTCCACAAGGTCAGGGAAGGTGTTTCTCGGACTTCCCCAAACAGGGAACACCTGTGACTGAAGAGAGCTGCGTGGAGTTGTCTCTCGAGCTCCCCCACGCACTGACAATGGTTCCGGAATCCTGAGCGTTTGGAGGTTCCACCAACGGTCGGCAGCGCGTGGGTTCTAAAGGGATGCCTGAGCTCGTCTCCCCTGAGAGTTTCCCTAATGTTTCTTTGCCAGGGAATGCTAGGGGGGGTTTGCAGGACATCTCAGTTACAGAGGCTGCCTCCCCAAGGTCACGGAATGTATTTCTCGTACTTCCCCGAACAGGGAACACCTGTGACTGAAGAGAGCTGCATGGAGTTGTCTCTCGAGCTTCCCCACGCACTGACAATGTTTCCGGAATCCTGAGCGTGGGGAGGTTTCACCAACGGTCGGCAGCGCGTGAGTTCTAACTGGATTCATGATTTCGTCTCCCCTGAGGGTTTTCCTAATTTCTCTGTGCCAAGGAATGCTAGGGGGGTTTTGCAGGAAATCCCAGTGACAGAGGCTGCCTCCCCAAGGTCATGGAATGTACTTCTCGTACTTACACGTACAGGGAACACCTGTGACTGAAGAGAGCTGCTTGGAGTTGTCTCTCCAGCTCCCTCACGCACTGACAATGGTTCCGGAATACTGAGCGTGGGGAGGTTCCACCAACGGTCGGCAGCGCGTGGGTTCTAACGGGATGCCTGAGCTCGTCTTCCCTGAGTGTTTCCCTAATGTCTCTGTGCCAGGGAATGCTAGGGGGGGTTTGCAGGATATCCCAGTGACAGAGGCTGCCTCTCCAAAGTCAGGGTAGGTATTTCTCGGACTTCCCCGAACAGGGAACACCTGTGACTGAAGAGAGCTGCGTGGAGTTCTCTCTCGAGCTCCCCCACGCACTGACAATGATTCCGGAATCCTGAGCGTGGGGAGGTTCCACCAACGGTCGGCAGAGCGTGGGTTCTAACGGGATGCCTGAGCTCATCTCCCCTGAGTGTTTCCCTAATGTCTCTGTGCCAGGGAATGCTAGGGGGGGTTTGCAGGAAAACCCAGTGACAG
The DNA here is from genome assembly GCF_048564905.1 of Vicugna pacos. Taxonomy (NCBI): domain Eukaryota; kingdom Metazoa; phylum Chordata; class Mammalia; order Artiodactyla; family Camelidae; genus Vicugna; species Vicugna pacos. Next base: position 29,222,706 of record NW_027328721.1, on the reverse strand, counting down.
AGGCTGCCTCCACAAGGTCAGGGAAAGTATTTCTCGGACTTCCCCGAACAGGGAACTCCTGTGACTGAAGAGAGCTGCGTGGAGTTGTCTCTCGTGCTCCCCCACGCACTGACAATGGTTCCGGAATCCTGAGCGTGGGAAGGTTCCACCAACGGTCGGCAGCGCGTGGGTTCAAACGGGATGCCTGAGCTCGTCTCCCCTGAGGGTTTCCCTAATGTCTCTGTGCCAGGGAATGCTAGGGGGTGTTTGCAGGAAATCCCAGTGACAGAGGCTGTCTCCCCAAGGTCAGGGAAAGTATTTCTCGGACTTCCCCGAACAGGGAACACCTGTGACTGAAGAGAGCTTCGTGGAGTTGTCTCTCGAGCTCCCCAAAGCACTGACAATGGTTCCGGAATCCTGAGCGTGGGGAGGTTCCACCAACGGTCGGCAGCGCGTGGGTTCTAACGGGATGCCTGAGCTCATCTCCCCTGAGGGTTTCCCTAAAGTCTCTGTGCCAGGGAATGCTAGGGGGGGTTTGCAGGAAATCCCAGTGACAGAGGCTGCCTCCCCAAGGTCAGGGAAGGTATTTCTCGGACTTCCCCAAACAGGGAACACCTGTGACTGAAGAGAGCTGCGTGGAGTTTTCTCTCGAGCTCCCCCACGCACTGACAATGGTTCCGGAATCCTGAGCGTGGGGAGGTTCCACCAACGGTCGGCAGCGCGTGGGTTCTAACGGTATGCCTGAGCTCGTCTCCCCTGAGGGTTTTCTAAATGTCTCTGTGCCAGGGAATGCTAGGGGGGGTTTGCAGGAAATCCCAGTGACAGAGGCTGCCACCCCAAGATCAGGGAAGGTATTTCCCGGACTTCCCCGAACAGGGAACACCTGTGACTGAAGAGAGCTGCGTGGAGTTGTCTCTCGAGCTCCCCCACGCACTGAGAATGTTTCCGGAATCCTGAGCGTGGGGAGGTTCCACCAACGGTCGGCAGCGCGTGGGTTCTAACGGGATGCATGAGCTCGTCTCCCCTGAGGGTTTTCCTAATGTCTCTGTGCCAGGGAATGCTAGGGGGGGTTTGCAGGAAATCCCAGTGACAGAGGCTGCCTCCCCAAGTTCAGGGAAGGAATTTCTCGGACTTCCCCGTACAGGGAAAATCTGTGACTGAAGAGAGCTGCGTGGAGTTGTCTCTCGAGCTCCCCCACGCACTGACAATGGTTCCGGAATCCTGAGCGTGGGGAGGTTCCACCAACGGTCGGCAGCGCGTGGGTTCTAACGGGATGCCTGAGCTCGTCTCCCCTGAGGGTTTTCCTAATATCTCTGTGCCAGGGAATTCTAGGGGGGGTTTGCAGGAAATCCCAGTGACAGAGGCTGCCTCCCCAAGGTCAGGGAAGGTATTTCTCGGACTTCCCCGAACAGGGAACACCTGTGACTGAAGAGAGCTGCGTGGAGTTGTCTCTCGAGCTCCCCCACGCACTGACAATGGTTCCGGAATCCTGAGCGTGGGGAGGTTCCACCAAAGGTCGGCAGCGCGTGGGTTCGAACGGGATGCCTGAGCTCGTCTCCCCTGAGAGTTTTCCTAATGTCTCTGTGCCAGGGAATGCTAGGGGGGGTTTGCAGGAAATCCCAGTGACAGAGGCTGCCTCCCCAAGTCAGGGAAGGTGTTCTCGGACTTCCCCGACTAGGGAACACTTGTGACTGAAGAGAGCTGCGTGGAGTTGTCTCTCGAGCTCCCCCACGCACTGACAATGGTTCCGGAATCCTGAGCGTGGGGAGGTTCCACCAACGGTCGGCAGCGCGTGGGTTCTAACGGGATGCCTGAGCTCGTCTCCCCTGAGTGTTTCCCTAATGTCTCTGTGCCAGGGAATGCTAGGGGTGGTTTGCAGGAAATTACAGTGACAGAGGCTGCCTCGCCAAGGTCAGGGAATGTATTTCTCGGATTTCCCCGAACAGGGAACACCTGTGAATGAAGAGAGCTGCGTGGAGTTGTCTCTCGAGCTCCCCCACGCACTGACAATGGTTCCGGATTCCTGAGCGTTGGGAGGTTCCACCAACGGTCGGCAGCGCGTGGGTTCTAACGGGATGCCTGAGCTCGTCTCCCCTGAGTGTTTCCCTAATGTTCCTGTGCCAGGGAATGCTAGGGGGGGTTTTCAGGAAATCCCAGTGACAGAGGCTGCCTCCCCAATGTCAGGGAAAGTATTTCTCGGACTTCCCCGAACAGGGAACATCTGTGACTGAAGAGAGCTGCGTGGAGTTGTCTCTCGAGTTCCCCCACGCACTGACAATGCTTCGGAATCCTGAGCGTGGGGAGGTTCCACCAACGGTCGGCAGCGCGTGGGTTCTAACGGGATGCCTGGGCTCGTCTCCCCTGAGGGTTTGCCTAATGTCTCTTTGCCAGGGAATGCTAGGGGGTGTTTGCAGTAAATCCGAGTGACAGGGGCTGCTTCCCCAAGGTCAGGGAAGGTATTTCTCGGACTTCCCCGAACAGGGAACACCTGTGACTGAAGAGAGCTGCGTGGAGTTGTCTCTCGAGCTCCCCCACGCACTGACAATGGTTCCGGAATCCTGAGCGTGGGGAGGTTCCACCAAAGGTCGGCAGCGCGTGGGTTCTAACGGGATGCCTGAGCTCGTCTCCCCTGAGGGTTTCCCTAATGTCTCTGTGCCAGGGAATGCTAGGGGGGGTTTGCAGGAAATCCCAGTGACAGAGGCTGCCTCCCCAAGGTCAGGGAAGGTATTTCTCGGACTTCCCCGAACAGGGAACACCTGTGACTGAAGAGAGATGCGTGGAGTTGTCTCTCGAGCTCCCCCACGCACTGACAATGTTTCCGGAATCCTGAGCGTGGGGAGGTTCCACCAACGGTCGGCAGCGCTTGGGTTCTAACGGGATGCCTGAGCTCGTCTCCCCTGAGGGTTTTCCTAATATCTCTGTGCCAGGGAATTCTTGGGGGGGTTTGAAGGAAATCCCAGTGACAGAGGCTGCCTCACGAAGATCAGGGAATGTATTTCTCGGACTTCCCTGAACAGGGAACACCTGTGAGTGAAGAGAGCTGCGTGGAGTTTTCTCTCTTGATCCCCCACGCACTGACAATGGTTCCGGAATCCTGAGCGTGGGGAGGTTCCACCAACGGTCGGCAGCGCTTGGGTTCTAACGGGATGCCTGAGCTCGTCTCCCCTGAGGGTTTTCCTAATGTCTCTGTGCCAGGGAATGCAAGGGGGTTTTGCAGGAAATCCCAGTGAAAGAGGCTGCCTCGCCAAGGTCAGGGAAGGTATTTCTCGGACTTCCCCGAACAGGGAACACCTGTGACTGAAGAGAGCTGCGTGGAGTTGTCTCTCGAGCTCCCCCACGCACTGACAATGTTTCCGGAATCCTGAGCGTGGGGAGGTTCCACCAACGGTCGGTAGCGCGTGAGTTCTAACGGGATGCCTGAGCTCGTTTCCCCTGAGGGTTTTCCTAATGTCTCTGTGCCAGGGAATGCTAGGGGGGGTTTGCAGGAAATCCCAGTGACAGAGGCTGCCTCCCCAAGGTCAGGGAAGGTTTTTCTCGGACTTCCCCTAACAGGGAACACCTGTGACTGAAGAGAGCTGCGTGGAGTTGTCTCTCGAGCTCCCCCACGCACTGACAATGTTTCCGGAATCCTGAGCGTGGGGAGGTTCCACCAACGGTCGGCAGCGCATGGGTTCTAACGGGATGCCTGAGCTCGTCTCCCCTGAGGGTTTTCCTAATGTCCCTGTGCCAGGGAATGCTAGGGGTGGTTTGCAGGAAATCCCAGTGACAGAGGCTGCCTCCCCAAGGTCAGGGAAGTTATTTCTCGGACTTCCCCGAACAGGGAACACCTGTGACTGAAGAGAGCTGCGTGGAGTTGTCTCTCGAGCTCCCCCACGCACTGACAATGGTTCCGGAATCCTGAGCGTGGGGAGGTTCCACCAACGGTCGGCAGCGCGTGGGTTCTAACGGGATGCCTGAGCTCGTCTCCCCTGAGTGTTTTCCTAATGTCTCTGTGCCAGGGAATGCTAGGGTGTGTTTGCAGGAATTCCGAGTGACAGGGGCTGCCTCCCCAAGGTCAGGGAATGTATTTCTCGGACTTCTCCGAACAGGGAACACCTGTGACGGAAGAGCTGCGTGGAGTTGTCTCTCGAGCTCCCCCACGCACTGACAATGGTTCCGGAATCCTGAGCGTGGGGAGGTTCCACCAACGGTCGGCAGCGCGTGGGTTCTAACGGGATGCCTGAGCTCGTCTCCCCTTAGAGTTTTCCTAAAGTCTCTGGGCCAGGGAATGCTAGGGGGGGTTTGTAGGAAATCCCAGTGATAGAGGCTGCCTCCGCAAGTTCAGGGAATGTATTTCTCGGACTTCCCCGAACAGGGAACACGTGTGACTGAAGAGAGGTACGTGGAGTTGTCTCTCGAGCTCCCCCACGCACTGACAATGGTTCCAGAATCGTGAGCGTGGGGAGGTTCCACCAACGGTCGGCAGCGCGTGGGTTCTAACGGGATGCCTGAGCTCGTCTCCCCTGAGGGTTTTCCTAATATCTCTGTGCCAGGGAATGCTAGGGGTGGTTTGCAGGAAATCCCAGTGACAGAGGCTGCCTCCCCAAGGTCAGGGAAGGTATTTCTCGGACTTCCCCGAACAGGGAACACCTGTGACTGAAGAGAGCTGCGTGGAGTTGTCTCTCGAGATCCCCCACGCAGTAACAATGGTTCCGGAATCCTGAGCGTGGGGAGGTTCCACCAACGGTCGGCAGCGCGTGGGTTCTAACGGGATGCCTGAGCTCGTCTCCCCTGAGGGTTTCCCTAATATCTCTGTGCCAGGGAATGCTAGGGGGGGTTTGCAGGAAATCCCAGTGACAGAGGCTGCCTCCCCAATATCAGGGAAAGTATTTCTCGGACTTCCCCGAACAGGGAACACCTGTGACTGAAGAGAGCTGCGTGGGGTTGTCTCTCGAGTTCTCCCACGCACTGACAATGGTTCCGGAATCCTGAGCGTGGGGAGGTTCCACCATCGGTCGGCAGCGGGTGGGTTCTAACGAGATGCCTGAGCTGGTCTCCCCTGAGTGTTTCCCTAATGTCTCTGTGCCAGGGAGTGCTAGGGGGGGTTTGCAGGAAATCCCGGTGACATAGGCTGCCTCCCCAATGTCAGGGAAGGTATTTCTCGGACTTCCCCGGACAGGGAACACCTGTGACTGAAGAGAGCTGCGTGGAGTTTTCTCTCGAGCTCCCCCACGAACTGACAATGGTTCCGGAATCCTGAGCGTGGGGAGGATCCACCAACGGTCGGCAGCGCGTGGGTTCAAACGGGATGCCTGATCTCGTCTCCCCTGAGTGTTTCCCTAATGTCCCTGTGCCAGGGAATGCTAGGGGGGGTTTGCAGGAAATCCCAGTGACATAGGCTGCCTCCCCTATGTCAGGGAAGATATTTCTCGGACTTCCCCGAACAGGGAACACCTGTGACTGAAGAGAGCTGCGTGGAGTTGTCTCTCGAGCTCCCCCACGCACTGACAATGGTTCGGGAATCCTGAGCGTGGGGAGGTTCCACCAACGGTCGGCAGCGCGTGGGTTCAAACGGGATGCCTGAGCTCGTCTCCCCTGAGTGTTTCCCTAATGTCCCTGTGCCAGGGAATGCTAGGGGGGGTTTGCAGGAAATCCCAGTGACAGAGGCTGCCTCCCCTATGTCAGGGAAGATATTTCTCGGACTTCCCCGAACAGGGAACACCTGTGACTGAAGAGAGCTGCGTGGAGTTGTCTCTCGAGCTCCCCCACGCACTGACAATGGTTCCGGAATCCTGAGCTTGGGGAGGTCCCACCAACGGTCGGCAGCGCGTGGGTTCTAACGGGATGCCTGAGCTCGTCTCCCCTGAGTGTTTCCCTAATGTTCCTGTGCCAGGGAATGCTAGGGGGGGTTTGCAGGAAATCCCAGTGACAGAGGCTGCCTTCCCAATGTCAGGGAAGGTATTTCTTGGACTTCCCCGAACAGGGAACATCTGTGACTGAAGAGAGCTGCGTGGAGTTGTCTCTCGAGCTCCCCCACGCACTGACAATGCTTCCGGAATCCTGAGCGTGGGGAGGTTCCACCAACGGTCGGCAGCGCGTGGGTTCTAACGGGATGCCTGAGCTCGTCTCCCCTGAGGGTTTGCCTAATGTCTCTTTGCCAGGGAATGCTAGGGGGTGTTTGCAGGAAATCCGAGTGACAGGGGCTGCCTCCCCAAGGTCAGGGAAGGTATTTCTCGGACTTCCCTGAACAGGGAACACCTGTGACTGAAGAGAGCTGCGTGGAGTTGTCTCTCGAGCTCCCCCACGCACTGACAATGTTTCCGGAATCCTGAGCGTGGGGAGGTTCCACCAACGGTCGGCAGTGCGTGGGTTCTAACGGGATGCCTGAGCTCGTCTCCCCTGAGTGTTTTCCTAACGTCTCTGTGCCAGGGAATGCTAGGGGGGGTTTGCAGGAAATCCCAGTGAAAGAGGCTGCCTCGCCAAGGTCAGGTAAGGTATTTCTCGGACTTCCCCGAACAGGGAACACCTGTGACTGAAGAGAGATGCGTGGAGTTGTCTCTCGAGCTCTCCCACGCACTGACAATGGTTCCGGAATACTGAGCGTGGGGAGGTTCCAACAAAGGTCGGCAGCGCGTGGGTTCTAACAGGATGCCTGAGCTCGTCTCCCCAGAGGGTTTTCCTAATATCTCTGTGCCAGGGAATTCTTGGGGGGGTTTGCAGGAAATCCCAGTGACAGAGGCTGCCTCCTGAAGGTCAGGGAATGTATTTCTCGGACTTCCCTGAACAGGGAACACCTGTGACTGAAGAGAGCTGCGTGGAGTTTTCTCTCTTGATCCCCCACGCACTTACAATTGTTCCGGAATCCTGAGCGTGGGGAGGTTCCACCAACGGTTGGCAACGCGTGGGTTCTAATGGGATGCCTGAGCTCGTTTCCCCTGAGGGTTTTCCTAATGTCTCTTTGCCAGGGAATGCTAGGGGGGGTTTGCAGGAAATCCCAGTGACAGAGGCTGCCTCCCCAAGGTCAGGGAAGGTATTTCTCGGACTTCCCCGAACAGGGAACACCTGTGACTGAAGAGAGCTGCGTGGAGTTGTCTCTCGAGCTCCCCCACGCACTGACAATGTTTCCGGAATCCTGAGCGTGGGAGGTTCCACCAACGGTCGGCAGCGCGTGGGTTCTAACGGGATGCCTGAGCTCGTCTCCCCTGAGGGTTTTCCTAATGTCCCTGTGCCAGGGAATGCTAGGGGGGGTTTGCAGGAAATCCCAGTGACAGAGGCTGCCTCCCCAAGGTCAGGGAAGTTATTTCTCGGACTTCCCCCAAAAGGGAAAACCTGTGACTGAACAGAGCTACGTGGAGTTGTCTCTCGAGCTCCCCCACGCACTGACAATGTTTCCGGAATCCTGAGCGTGGGGAGGTTCCACCAACGGTCGGCAGCGCGTGGGTTCTAACGGGATGCCTGAGCTCGCCTCCCCTTAGAGTTTTCCTAATGTCTCTGGGCCAGGGAATGCTAGGGGGTGTTTGCAGGAAATCCCAGTGACAGAGGCTGCCTCCCCAAGGTCAGGGAATGTATTTCTCGGACTTCCCCGAACAGGGAACACGTGTGACTGAAGAGAGCTACGTGCAGTTGTCTCTCGAGCTCCCCCACGCACTGACAATGTTTCCGGAATCCTGAGCGTGGGGAGGTTCCACCAACGGTCGGCAGCGCGTGGATTCTAACGGGATGCCTGAGCTCGTCTCCCCTGAGGGTTTTCCTAATGTCTCTGTGCCAGGGAATGCTAGGGGTGGTTTGCAGGAAATCCCAGTGACAGAGGCTGCCTCCCCAAGGTCAGGGAATGTATTTCTCGGACTTCCCCCAAAAGGGAACACCTGTGACTGAACAGAGCTACATGGAGTTGTCTCTCGAGCTCCCCCACGCACTGACAATGGTTCCGGAATCCTGAGCGTGGGGAGGTTCCACCAACGGTCGGCAGCGCGTGGGTTCTAACGGGATGCCTGAGCTCGTCTCCCCTGAGGGTTTTCCTAATGTCTCTGTGCCAGGGAATGCTAGGGGTGGTTTGCAGGAAATCCCAGTGACAGAGGCTGCCTCCCCAAGGTCAGGGAAGGTATTTCTCGGACTTCCCCGAACAGGGAACACCTGTGACTGAAGAGAGCTGCGTGGAGTTGTCTCTCGAGCTCCCCCACGCACTGACAATGGTTCCGGAATCCTGAGCGTTTGGAGGTTCCACCAACGGTCGGCAGCGCGTGGGTTCTAAAGGGATGCCTGAGCTCGTCTCCCCTGAGGGTTTCCCTAATGTCTCTGTGCCAGGGAATGATAGGGGGGGTTTGCAGGACATCTCAGTGACAGAGGCTGCCTCCCCAAGGTCACGGAATGTATTTCTCGGAATTCCCCGAACAGGGAACACCTGTGACTGAAGAGAGCTGCGTGGAGTTGTCTCTTGAGCTTCCCCACGCACTGACAATGTTTCCGGAATCCTGAGCGTGGGGAGGTTCCACCAACGGTCGGCAGCGCGTGGGTTCTAACGGGATGCCGGAGCTCGTCACCCCTGAGGGTTTCCCTAATATCTCTGTGCCAGGGAATGCTAGGGGGGGGTTTGCAGGAAATCCCAGTGACAGAGGCTGCCTCCCCAAGGTCAGGGAAGGTATTTCTCGGACTTCCATGAACAGGGAACACCTGTGACTGAAGAGAGCTGCGTGGAGTTGTCTCTCAAGCTCCCCCACGCACTGACATTGGTTCCGGAATCCTGAGCGTGGGGAGGTTCCACCAACGGTCGGCAGCGCGTGGTTTCTAACGGGATGCCTGATCTCGTCTCCCTTGAGGGTTTTCCAATGTCTCTGTGCCAGGGAATGCTAGGGGGTGCTTGCAGGAAATCCCAGTGACAGAGGCTGACTCCCCAAGTTCAGGGAAGGTATTTCTCGTACTTCCCCGAACAGGGAACACCTGTGACTGAAGAGAGCTGCGTGGAGTTGTCTCTCCAGCTCCCCCACGCACTGATAATGGTTCCGGAATCCTGAGCGTGGGGAGGTTCCACCAAAGGTCGCAGCGCGTGGGTTCTAACGGAAAGCCTAAGCTCGTCTCCCCTGAGTGTTTTCCTAATGTCTCTGTGCCAGGGAATGCTAGGGGAGTTTGCAGGACATCCCAGTGACTGAGGCTGCCTCCCCAAGTTCAGGGAAGGTATTTCTCGGACTTCCCCGAACAGGGAACACCTGTGACTGAAGAGAGCTGCGTGGAGTTTTCTCTCGAGCTCCCCCACGCACTGAAAATGGTTCCGGAATCCTGAGCGTGGGGAGGTTCCACCAACTGTCGTCAGCGCGTGATTTCTAACGGAAAGCCTAAGCTCGTCTCCCCTGAGGGTATTCCTAATGTCTGTGTGCCAGGGAATTCTAGGGGGTTTTGAATGATATCCCAGTGACAGACGATGCCTCCCCAAAGTCAGGGAAGTTATTTCTCGGACTTCCCCGAACAGGGAACACCTGTGACTGAAGAGAGCTGCGTGGAGTTTTTTCTCGAGTTCCCCACGCACTGACAATGGTTCCGGAATCCTGAGCGTGGGGAGGTTCCACCAACGGTCGGCAGGGTCTGGGTTCTAACGGAAAGCCTAAGCTCGTCTCCCCTGAGGGTTTTCCTAATGTCTGTGTGCCAGGGAATGCTAGGGTGGTTTGCAGAATATCCCAGTGACAGAGGCTGCCTCCCCAAGGTCAGGGAAGGTATTTCTCGGACTTCCCCGAACAGGGAACACCTGTGACTGAAGAGAGTTGCGTGAAGTTTTTTCTCGAGCTCCCCTACGCACTGACAATGGTTCCGGAATCCTGAGCGTGGGGAGGTTCCACCAACGGTCGGCAGCGCGTGGGTTCTAACGGAAAGCCTAAGCTCGTCTCCCCTGAGTTTTTTCTTAATGTCTTTGTGCCATTGAATGCTAGGGGGTTTGCAGGATATACCAGTGAAAGAGGCTGCCTCCCCAAGGTCAGGGAAGTTATTTCTCGGACTTCACCGAACAGGGAACACCTGTGACTGAAGAGAGCTGCGTGGAGTTGTCTCTCGAGCTCCCCCACGCACTGACAATGTTTCCGGAATCCTGAGCGTGGGGAGGTTCCACCAACGGTCGGCAGCGCGTGGGTTCTAACGGGAAGCCTAAGCTCGTCTCCCCTGAGGGTTTTCCTAATGTCTCTGTGCCAGGGAATGCTAGGGGGGTTTGCAGGATATCCCAGTGACAGAGGCTGCCTCCCCAAGGTCAGGGAAGGTATTTCTCGGACTTCCCCGAACAGGGAACACCTGTGAATGAAGAGAGCTGCGTGGAGTTGTCTCTCGAGCTCCCCCACGCACTGACAATGTTTCCGGAATCCTGAGGGTGGGGAGGTTCCACCAACGGTCGGCAGCGCGTGGATTCTAACGGGATGCCTGAGCTCGTCTCCCCTGAGGGTTTTCCTAATGTCTCTGTGCCAGGGAATGCTAGGGGTGGTTTGCAGGAAATCCCAGTGACAGAGGCTGCCTCCCCAAGGTCAGGGAATGTATTTCTCGGACTTCCCCCAAAAGGGAACACCTGTGACTGAACAGAGCTACGTGGAGTTGTCTCTCGAGCTCCCCCACGCACTGACAATGGTTCCGGAATCCTGAGCGTGGGGAGGTTCCACCAACGGTCGGCAGCGCGTGGGTTCTAACGGGATGCCTGAGCTCGTCTCCCCTGAGGGTTTTCCTAATGTCTCTGTGCCAGGGAATGCTAGGGGTGGTTTGCAGGAAATCCCAGTGACAGAGGCTGCCTCCCCAAGGTCAGGGAAGGTATTTCTCGGACTTCCCCGAACAGGGAACACCTGTGACTGAAGAGAGCTGCGTGGAGTTGTCTCTCGAGCTCCCCCACGCACTGACAATGGTTCCGGAATCCTGAGCGTTTGGAGGTTCCACCAACGGTCGGCAGCGCGTGGGTTCTAAAGGGATGCCTGAGCTCGTCTCCCCTGAGGGTTTCCCTAATGTCTCTGTGCCAGGGAATGATAGGGGGGGTTTGCAGGACATCTCAGTGACAGAGGCTGCCTCCCCAAGGTCACGGAATGTATTTCTCGGACTTCCCCGAACAGGGAACACCTGTGACTGAAGAGAGCTGCGTGGAGTTGTCTCTTGAGCTTCCCCACGCACTGACAATGTTTCCGGAATCCTGAGCGTGGGGAGGTTCCACCAACGGTCGGCAGCGCGTGGGTTCTAACGGGATGCCGGAGCTCGTCACCCCTGAGGGTTTCCCTAATATCTCTGTGCCAGGGAATGCTAGGGGGGGGGTTGCAGGAAATCCCAGTGACAGAGGCTGCCTCCCCAAGTTCAGGGAAGGTATTTCTCGGACTTCCATGAACAGGGAACACCTGTGACTGAAGAGAGCTGCGTGGAGTTGTCTCTCCAGCTCCCCCACGCACTGACATTGGTTCCGGAATCCTGAGCGTGGGGAGGTTCCACCAACGGTCGGCAGCGCGTGGTTTCTAACGGGATGCCTGATCTCGTCTCCCTTGAGGGTTTTCCAATGTCTCTGTGCCAGGGAATGCTAGGGGGTGCTTGCAGGAAATCCCAGTGACAGAGGCTGCCTCCCCAAGTTCAGGGAAGGTATTTCTCGTACTTCCCCGAACAGGGAACACCTGTGACTGAAGAGAGCTGCGTGGAGTTGTCTCTCGAGCTCCCCCACGCACTGATAATGGTTCCGGAATCCTGAGCGTGGGGAGGTTCCACCAACGGTCGCAGCGCGTGGGTTCTAACGGAAAGCCTAAGCTCGTCTCCCCTGAGTGTTTTCCTAATGTCTCTGTGCCAGGGAATGCTAGGGGAGTTTGCAGGACATCCCAGTGACTGAGGCTGCCTCCCCAAGGTCAGGGAAGGTATTTCTCGGACTTCCCCGAACAGGGAACACCTGTGACTGAAGAGAGCTGCGTGGAGTTTTCTCTCGAGCTCCCCCACGCACTGAAAATGGTTCCGGAATCCTGAGCGTTGGGAGGTTCCACCAACTGTCGTCAGCGCGTGATTTCTAACGGAAAGCCTAAGCTCGTCTCCCCTGAGGGTATTCCTAATGTCTGTGTGCCAGGGAATTCTAGGGGGTTTTGAATGATATCCCAGTGACAGACGATGCCTCCCCAAAGTCAGGGAAGTTATTTCTCGGACTTCCCCGAACAGGGAACACCTGTGACTGAAGAGAGCTGCGTGGAGTTTTTTCTCGAGTTCCCCACGCACTGACAATGGTTCTGGAATCCTGAGCGTGGGGAGGTTCCACCAACGGTCGGCAGGGTCTGGGTTCTAACGGAAAGCCTAAGCTCGACTCCCCTGAGGGTTTTCCTAATATCTGTGTGCCAGGGAATGCTAGGGTGGTTTGCAGAATATCCCAGTGACAGAGGCTGCCTCCCCAAGGTCAGGGAAGGTATTTCTCGGACTTCCCCGAACAGGGAACACCTGTGACTGAAGAGAGTTGCGTGAAGTTTTTTCTCGAGCTCCCCCACGCACTGACAATGGTTCCGGAATCCTGAGCGTGGGGAGGTTCCACCAACGGTCGGCAGCGCGTGGGTTCTAACGGAAAGCCTAAGCTCGTCTCCCCTGAGATTTTCCTTAATGTCTTTGTGCCATTGAATGCTAGGGGGTTTGCAGGATATACCAGTGAAAGAGGCTGCCTCCCCAAGGTCAGGGAAGTTATTTTTCGGACTTCACCGAACAGGGAACACCTGTGACTGAAGAGAGCTGCGTGGAGTTGTCTCTCGAGCTCCCCCACGCACTGACAATGGTTCCGGAATCCTGAGCGTGGGGAGGTTCCACCAACGGTCGGCAGCGCGTGGGTTCTAACGGGAAGCCTAAGCTCGTCTCCCCTGAGGGTTTTCCTAATGTCTCTGTGCCAGGGAATGCTAGGGGGGTTTGCAGGATATCCCAGTGACAGAGGCTGCCTCCCCAAGGTCAGGGAAGGTATTTCTCGGACTTCCCCGAACAGGGAACACCTGTGAATGAAGAGAGCTGCGTGGAGTTGTCTCTCGAGCTCCCCCACGCACTGACAATGGTTCCGGAATCCTGAGCGTGGGGAGGTTCCACCAACTGTCGTCAGCGCGTGATTTCTAACGGAAAGCCTAAGCTCGTCTCCCCTGAGGGTATTCCTAATGTCTGTGTGCCAGGGAATTCTAGGGGGTTTTGAATGATATCCCAGTGACAGACGATGCCTCCCCAAAGTCAGGGAAGTTATTTCTCGGACTTCCCCGAACAGGGAACACCTGTGACTGAAGAGAGCTGCGTGGAGTTTTTTCTCGAGTTCCCCACGCACTGACAATGGTTCCGGAATCCTGAGCGTGGGGAGGTTCCACCAACGGTCGGAAGGGTCTGGGTTCTAACGGAAAGCCTAAGCTCGTCTCCCCTGAGGGTTTTCCTAATGTCTGTGTGCCAGGGAATGCTAGGGTGGTTTGCAGAATATCCCAGTGACAGAGGCTGCCTCCCCAAGGTCAGGGAAGGTATTTCTCGGACTTCCCCGGACAGGGAACACCTGTGACTGAAGAGAGTTGCGTGGAGTTTTTCTCGAGCTCCCCCACGCACTGACAATGGTTCCGGAATCCTGAGCGTGGGGAGGTTCCACCAACGGTCGGCAGCGCGTGGGTTCTAACAGAAAGCCTAAGCTCGTCTCCCCTGAGTTTTTTCTTAATGTCTTTGTGCCATTGAATGCTAGGGGGTTTGCAGGATATACCAGTGAAAGAGGCTGCCTCCACAAGGTCAGGGAAGTTATTTCTCGGACTTCACCGAACAGGGAACACCTGTGACTGAAGAGAGCTGCGTGGAATTGTCTCTCGAGCTCCCCCACGCACTGACAATGGTTCCGGAATCCTGAGCGTGGGGAGGTTCCACCAACGGTCGGCAGCGCGTGGGTTCTAACGGGAAGCCTAAGCTCGTCTCCCCTGAGGGTTTTCCTAATGTCTCTGTGCCAGGGAATGCTAGGGGGGTTTGCAGGATATCCCAGTGACAGAGGCTGCCTCCCCAAGGTCAGGGAAGGTATTTCTCGGACTTCCCCGAACAGGGAACACCTGTGAATGAAGAGAGCTGCGTGGAGTTGTCTCTCGAGCTCCCCCACGCACTGACAATGGTTCCGGAATCCTGAGCGTGGGGAGGTTCCACCAACGGTCGGCAGCGCGTGGGTTCTAACAGAAAGCCTAAGATCGTCTCCCCTGAGGGTTTTCCTAATGTCTCTTTGCCAGGGAATGCTAGGGGTGTTTGCAGGATATCCCAGTGAGAGAGGCTGCCTCCCCAAGGTCAGGGAATGTATTTCTCGGACTTCCCAGAACAGGGAACACCTGTGATTGAAGAGAGCTGCGTGGAATTTTCTCTCTAGCTCCCCCACGCACTGACAATGTTTCCGGAATCCTGAGCGTGGGGAGGTTCCACCAACGGTCGTCAGCGCGTGATTTCTAACGGAAAGCCTAAGCTCGTCTCCCCTGAGGATATTCCTAATGTCTGTGTGCCAGGGAATTCTAGGGGGTTTTGCAGGATATCCCAGTGACAGAGGCTGCCTCCCCAAAGTCAGGGAAGTTATTTCTCGGACTTCCCCGAAAAGGGAACACCTGTGACTGAAGAGAGCTGCGTGGAGTTTTCTCTCGTGTTACCCACGTTCTGACAATGGTTCCGGAATCCTGAGCGTGGGGAGGTTCCACCAACGGTCGGCAGCGTCTGGGTTCTAACGGAAAGCCTAAGCTCGTCTCCCATGAGGGTTTTCCTAATGTCTCTGTGCCAGGGAATGCTTGGGGTGTTTGCAGGATATCCCAGTGACAGAGGCTGCCTCCCCAAATTCAGGGAAGGTATTTCTCGGACTTCCCCGAACAGGGAACACCTGTGACTGAGGAGAGCTGCGTGGAGTTGTCTCTCGAGTTCCCCCACTCACTGACAATGGTTCCGGAATCCTGAGCGTGGGGAGGTTCCACAAACGGTCGACAGCGCGTGGGTTCTAACGGAAAGCCTAAGCTCGTCTCCCCTGAGTTTTTTCTTAATGTCTTTGTGCCATTGAATGCTAGGGGGTTTGCAGGATATACCAGTGAAAGAGGCTGCCTCCCCAAGGTCAGGGAAGTTATTTTTCGGACTTCACCGAACAGGGAACACCCGTGACTGAAGAGAGCTGCGTGGAGTTGTCTCTCGAGCTCCCCCACGCACTGACAATGGTTCCGGAATCCTGAGCGTGGGGAGGTTCCACCAACGGTCGGCAGCGCGTGGGTTCTAACGGGAAGCCTAAGCTCGTCTCCCCTGATGGTTTTCCTAATGTCTCTGTGCCAGGGAATGCTAGGGGGGTTTGCAGGATATCCCAGTGACAGAGGCTGCCTCCCCAAGGTCAGGGAAGATATTTCTCGGACTTCCCCGAACAGGGAACACCTGTGAATGAAGAGAGCTGCGTGGAGTTGTCTCTCGAGCTCCCCCAAGCACTGACAATGGTTCCGGAATCCTGAGCGTGGGGAGGTTCCACCAACAGTCGGCAGCGCGTGGGTTCTAACAGAAAGCCTAAGATCGTCTCCCCTGAGGGTTTTCCTAATGTCTCTTTGCCAGGGAATGCTAGGGGTGTTTGCAGGATATCCCAGTGAGAGAGGCTGCCTCCCCAAGGTCAGGGAATGTATTTCTCGGACTTCCCAGAACAGGGAACACCTGTGATTGAAGAGAGCTGCGTGGAATTTTCTCTCTAGCTCCCCCACGCACTGACAATGTTTCCGGAATCCTGAGCGTGGGGAGGTTCCACCAACGGTCGTCAGCGCGTGATTTCTAACGGAAAGCATAAGCTCGTCTCCCCTGAGGATATTCCTAATATCTGTGTGCCAGGGAATTCTAGGGGGTTTTGCAGGATATCCCAGTGACAGAGGCTGCCTCGCCAAAGTCAGGGAAGTTATTTCTCGGACTTCCCCGAAAAGGGAACACCTGTGACTGAAGAGAGCTGCGTGGAGTTTTCTCTCGAGTTACCCACGCTCTGACAATGGTTCCGGAATCCTGAGCGTGGGGAGGTTCCACAAACGGTCGGCAGCGTCTGGGTTCTAACGGAAAGCCTAAGCTCGTCTCCCCTGAGGGTTTTCCTAATGTCTCTGTGCCAGGGAATGCTAGGGGTGTTTGCAGGATATCCCAGTGTCAGAGGCTGCCTCCCCAAATTCAGGGAAGGTATTTCTCGGACTTCCCCGAACAGGGAACACCTGTGACTAAAGAGAGCTGCGTGGAGTTGTCTCTCGAGTTCCCCCACTCACTGACAATGGTTCCGGAATCCTGAGCGTGGGGAGGTTCCACCAACGGTCGGCAGCGCGTGGGTTCTAACGGAAAGCCTAAGCTCGCCTCCCCTGAGGGTTTTCCTAATGTCTCTGTGCCAGGGAATGCTAGGGGGGTTTGCAGGATATCCCAGTGACAGAGGCTGCCTCCCCAAGTTCAGGGGAGGTATTTCTCGGATTTCCCCGAACAGGGTACACCTGTGAATGAAAAGAGCTGCGTGGAGTTGTCTCTCGAGCTCCCCCACGCACTGACAATGGTTCCGGAATCCTGAGCGTTTGGAGGTTCCACCAACGTTCGGCAGCGCGTGGGTTCTAACGGAAAGCATAAGCTCGTGTCCCCTGAGGGTTTTCCAAATGTCTCTGTGCCAGGGAATGCCAGGGGTGTTTGCAGGACATCCCAGTGACTTAGACTGCCTCCCCAATTTCAGGGAAGGTATTTCTCGGACTTCCCCGAACTGGGAACACCTGTGACTGAAGAGAGCTGCGTGGAGTTGTCTCTCGTGGTCCCCAACGCACTGACAATGGATCCGGAATCCTGAGCGTGGGGAGGTTCCACCAACGGTCGGCAGCGCGTGGGTTCTAACGGAAAGCCTAAGCTCGTCTCCCCTGAGGGTTTTCCTAATGTCTCTGTGCCAGGGAATGCTAGGGGGTTTTGCAGGATATCCCAGTGACAGAGGCTGACTCCCCAAGGTCAGGGAATGTATTTCTCGGACTTCCCCGAACAGGGAACTCCTGTGACTGAAGAGAGCTGCGTGGAGTTGTCTCTCGAGCTCCCCCACGCACTGATAATTGTTCCGGAATCCTGAGCGTGGGGAGGTTCCACCAACGGTCGGCAGCGAGTGGGTTCTAACGGAAAGCCTAAGCTCGTCTCCCCTGAGTGTTTTCCTAATGTCTCTGCGCCAGGGAATGCTAGGGGAGTTTGCAGGACATCCCAGTGACAGAGGCTGCCTCCCCAAGTTCAGGGAAGGTATTTCTCGGACTTCCCCGAACAGGGAACACCTGTGACTGAAGAGAGCTGCGTGGAGTTTTCTCTCGAGCTCCCCCACGCAATGAAAATGGTTCCGGAATCCTGAGCGTGGGGAGGTTCCACCAACTGTCGTCAGCGCGTGATTTCTAACGGAAAGCCTAAGCTCGTCTCCCCTGAGTTTATTCCTAATGTCTGTGTGCCAGGGAATTCTAGGGGGTTTTGAATGATATCCCAGTGACAGACGATGCCTCCCCAAAGTCAGGGAAGTTATTTCTCGGACTTCCCCGAACAGGGAACACCTGTGACTGAAGAGAGCTGCGTGGAGTTTTTTCTCGAGTTCCCCACGCACTGACAATGGTTCCGGAATCCTGAGCGTGGGGAGGTTCCACCAACGGTCGGCAGCGTCTGGGTACTAACGGAAAGCCTAAGCTCGTCTCCCCTGAGGTTTTTCCTAATGTCTGTGTGCCAGGGAATGCTAGGGTGGTTTGCAGGATATCCCAGTGACAGAGGCTGCCTCCCCAAGGTCAGGGAAGGTATTTCTCGGACTTCCCCGAACAGGGAACACCTGTGACTGAAGAGATTTGCGTGGAGTTTTTTCTCGAGCTCCCCCACGCACTGACAATGGTTCCGGAATCCTGAGCGTGGGGAGGTTCCACCAACGATCGGCAGCGCGTGGGTTCTAACGGAAAGCCTAAGCTCGTCTCCCCTGAGGGTTTTCCTAATGTCTCTGTGCCAGGGAATGCTAGGGGGGTTTGCAGGATATCCCAGTGACAGAGGCTGCCTCCCCAAGGTCAGGGAAGGTATTTCTCGGACTTCCCCGAACAGGGAACACCTGTGAATGAAGAGAGCTGCGTGGAGTTGTCTCTCGAGCTCCCCCACGCACTGACAATCGTTCCGGAATCCTGAGCGTGGGGAGGTTCCACCAACGGTCGGCAGCGCGTGGGTTCTAACAGAAAGCCTAAGCTCGTCTCCCCTGAGGCTTTTCCTAATGTCTCTTTGCCAGGGAATGCTAGGGGTGTTTGCAGGATATCCCAGTGAGAGAGGCTGCCTCCCCAAGGTCAGGGAATGTATTTCTCGGACTTCCCCGAACAGGGAACACCTGTGATTGAAGAGAGCTGCGTGGAATTTTCTCTCTAGCTCCCCCACGCACTGACAATGTTTCCGGAATCCTGAGCGTGGGGAGGTTCCACCAACGGTCGTCAGCGCGTGATTTCTAACGGAAAGCCTAAGCTCGTCTCCCCTGAGGATATTCCTAATGTCTGTGTGCCAGGGAATTCTAGGGGGTTTTGCAGGATATCCCAGTGACAGAGGCTGCCTCCCCAAAGTCAGGGAAGTTATTTCTCGGACTTCCCCGAAAAGGGAACACCTGTGACTGAAGAGAGCTGCGTGGAGTTTTCTCTCGTGTTACCCACGCTCTGACAATGGTTCCGGAATCCTGAGCGTGGGGAGGTTCCACCAACGGTCGGCAGCGTCTGGGTTCTAACGGAAAGCCTAAGCTCGTCTCCCATGAGGGTTTTCCTAATGTCTCTGTGCCAGGGAATGCTTGGGGTGTTTGCAGGATATCCCAGTGACAGAGGCTGCCTCCCCAAATTCAGGGAAGGTATTTCTCGGACTTCCCCGAACAGGGAACACCTGTGACTGAGGAGAGCTGCGTGGAGTTGTCTCTCGAGTTCCCCAACTCACTGACAATGGTTCCGGAATCCTGAGCGTGGGGAGGTTCCACAAACGGTCGACAGCGCGTGGGTTCTAACGGAAAGCCTAAGCTCGTCTCCCCTGAGTTTTTTCTTAATGTCTTTGTGCCATTGAATGCTAGGGGGTTTGCAGGATATACCAGTGAAAGAGGCTGCCTCCCCAAGGTCAGGGAAGTTATTTTTCGGACTTCACCGAACAGGGAACACCCGTGACTGAAGAGAGCTGCGTGGAGTTGTCTCTCGAGCTCCCCCACGCACTGACAATGGTTCCGGAATCCTGAGCGTGGGGAGGTTCCACCAACGGTCGGCAGCGCGTGGGTTCTAACGGGAAGCCTAAGCTCGTCTCCCCTGATGGTTTTCCTAATGTCTCTGTGCCAGGGAATGCTAGGGGGGTTTGCAGGATATCCCAGTGACAGAGGCTGCCTCCCCAAGGTCAGGGAAGATATTTCTCGGACTTCCCCGAACAGGGAACACCTGTGAATGAAGAGAGCTGCGTGGAGTTGTCTCTCGAGCTCCCCCACGCACTGACAATGGTTCCGGAATCCTGAGCGTGGGGAGGTTCCACCAACGGTCGGCAGCGCGTGGGTTCTAACAGAAAGCCTAAGATCGTCTCCCCTGAGGGTTTTCCTAATGTCTCTTTGCCAGGGAATGCTAGGGGTGTTTGCAGGATATCCCAGTGAGAGAGGCTGCCTCCCCAAGGTCAGGGAATGTATTTCTCGGACTTCCCAGAACAGGGAACACCTGTGATTGAAGAGAGCTGCGTGGAATTTTCTCTCTAGCTCCCCCACGCACTGACAATGTTTCCGGAATCCTGAGCGTGGGGAGGTTCCACCAACGGTCGTCAGCGCGTGATTTCTAACGGAAAGCATAAGCTCGTCTCCCCTGAGGATATTCCTAATATCTGTGTGCCAGGGAATTCTAGGGGGTTTTGCAGGATATCCCAGTGACAGAGGCTGCCTCGCCAAAGTCAGGGAAGTTATTTCTCGGACTTCCCCGAAAAGGGAACACCTGTGACTGAAGAGAGCTGCGTGGAGTTTTCTCTCGAGTTACCCACGCTCTGACAATGGTTCCGGAATCCTGAGCGTGGGGAGGTTCCACAAACGGTCGGCAGCGTCTGGGTTCTAACGGAAAGCCTAAGCTCGTCTCCCCTGAGGGTTTTCCTAATGTCTCTGTGCCAGGGAATGCTAGGGGTGTTTGCAGGATATCCCAGTGTTAGAGGCTGCCTCCCCAAATTCAGGGAAGGTATTTCTCGGACTTCCCCGAACAGGGAACACCTGTGACTAAAGTGAGCTGCGTGGAGTTGTCTCTCGAGTTCCCCCACTCACTGACAATGGTTCCGGAATCCTGAGCGTGGGGAGGTTCCACCAACGGTCGGCAGCGCGTGGGTTCTAACGGAAAGCCTAAGCTCGCCTCCCCTGAGGGTTTTCCTAATGTCTCTGTGCCAGGGAATGCTAGGGGGGTTTGCAGGATATCCCAGTGACAGAGGCTGCCTCCCCAAGTTCAGGGGAGGTATTTCTCGGATTTCCCCGAACAGGGTACACCTGTGACTGAAAAGAGCTGCGTGGAGTTGTCTCTCGAGCTCCCCCACGCACTGACAATGGTTCCGGAATCCTGAGCGTTTGGAGGTTCCACCAACGTTCGGCAGCGCGTGGGTTCTAACGGAAAGCATAAGCTCGTGTCCCCTGAGGGTTTTCCAAATGTCTCTGTGCCAGGGAATGCCAGGGGTGTTTGCAGGACATCCCAGTGACTTAGACTGCCTCCCCAATTTCAGGGAAGGTATTTCTCGGACTTCCCCGAACTGGGAACACCTGTGACTGAAGAGAGCTGCGTGGAGTTGTCTCTCGTGGTCCCCAACGCAGTGACAATGGATCCGGAATCCTGAGCGTGGGGAGGTTCCACCAACGGTCGGCAGCGCGTGGGTTCTAACGGAAAGCCTAAGCTCGTCTCCCCTGAGGGTTTTCCTAATGTCTCTGTGCCAGGGAATGCTAGGGGGTTTTGCAGGATATCCCAGTGACAGAGGCTGACTCCCCAAGGTCAGGGAATGTATTTCTCGGACTTCCCCGAACAGGGAACTCCTGTGACTGAAGAGAGCTGCGTGGAGTTGTCTCTCGAGCTCCCCCACGCACTGATAATTGTTCCGGAATCCTGAGCGTGGGGAGGTTCCACCAAAGGTCGGCAGCGAGTGGGTTCTAACGGAAAGCCTAAGCTCGTCTCCCCTGAGTGTTTTCCTAATGTCTCTGCGCCAGGGAATGCTAGGGGAGTTTGCAGGACATCCCAGTGACAGAGGCTGCCTCCCCAAGTTCAGGGAAGGTATTTCTCGGACTTCCCCGAACAGGGAACACCTGTGACTGAAGAGAGCTGCGTGGAGTTTTCTCTCGAGCTCCCCCACGGAATGAAAATGGTTCCGGAATCCTGAGCGTGGGGAGGTTCCACCAACTGTCGTCAGCGCGTGATTTCTAACGGAAAGCCTAAGCTCGTCTCCCCTGAGTTTATTCCTAATGTCTGTGTGCCAGGGAATTCTAGGGGGTTTTGAATGATATCCCAGTGACAGACGATGCCTCCCCAAAGTCAGGGAAGTTATTTCTCGGACTTCCCCGAACAGGGAACACCTGTGACTGAAGAGAGCTGCGTGGAGTTTTTTCTCGAGTTCCCCACGCACTGACAATGGTTCCGGAATCCTGAGCGTGGGGAGGTTCCACCAACGGTCGGCAGCGTCTGGGTACTAACGGAAAGCCTAAGCTCGTCTCCCCTGAGGATATTCCTAATGTCTGTGTGCCAGGGAATTCTAGGGGCTTTTGCAGGATATCCCAGTGACAGAGGCTGACTCCCCAAAGTCAGGGAAGTTATTTCTCGGACTTCCCCGAAAAGGGAACACCTGTGACTGAAGAGAGCTGCGTGGAGTTTTCTCTCGAGTTACCCACGCTCTGACAATGGTTCCGTAATCCTGAACGTGGGGAGGTTCCACCAACGGTCGGCAGCGCGTGGGTTCTAACGGAAAGCCTAAGCTCGCCTCCCCTGAAGGTTTTCCTAATGTCTCTGTGCCAGGGAATGCTAGGGGGGTTTGCAGGATATTCCAGTGACAGAGGCTGCCTCCCCAAGTTCAGGGAAGGTATTTCTCGGATTTCCCCGAACAGGGTACACCTGTGACTGAAAAGAGCTGCGTGGAGTTGTCTCTCGAGCTCCCCCACGCACTGACAATGGTTCCGGAATCCTGAGCGTTTGGAGGTTCCACCAACGGTCGGCAGCGCGTGGGTTCAAACGGAAAGCCTAAGCTCGTCTCCCCTGAGTGTTTTCCTCATATCTCTGTGCCAGGGAATTCTAGGGGGGTTTGCAGGATATCCCAGTGACAGAAGCTGCTTCCCCAAGGTCAGGGAAGGTATTTCTCGGGCTTCCCCGAACAGGGAACACCTGTGACTGAAGAGAGCTACGTGGAGTTGTCTCTCAAGCTCCCCAACGCACTGACAATGGTTCCGGAATCCTGAGCGTGGGGAGGTTCCACCAACGGTCGGCAGCGGGTGGGTACTAACGGAAAGCCTAAGCTCGTCTCCCCTGAGGGTTTTCCTAATGTCTCTATCCCAGGGAATGCTAGGGTGTTTGCAGGATATCCCAGTGACAGAGGCTGCCTCCCCAATGTCAGGGAAGGTATTTCTCGGACTTCCCCGAAAAGGGAACACCTGTGACAGAAGAGAGCTGCGTGGAGTTGTCTCTCGAGCTCCCCCACGCACTGACAATGGTTCCGGAATCCTGAGTGTGTGGAGGTTCCACCAACGGTCGGCAGCGCGTGGGTTCTAACGGAAAGCCTAAGCTCGTCTCCCCTGAGTGTTTTCCTAATGTCTCTGTGCCAGGGAATGCTAGGGGGGTTTGCAGGATATCCCAGTGACAGAGGCTGCCTCCCCAAGTTCAGGGAAGGTATTTCTCGGACTTCCCCGAACAGGGAACACCTGTGACTGAAGAGAGCTGCGTGGAGTTGTCTCTCGATCTCCCCAACGCACTGACAATGGTTCCGGAATCCTGAGCGTGGGGAGGTTCCACCAACGGTCGGCAGCGCGTGGGTTCTAACGGAAAGCCTAAGCTCGTCTCCCCTGAGGGTTTTCCTAATGTCTCTGTGCCAGGGAATGCTAGGGGGTTTGCAGGGTATCCCAGTGACAGAGGCTGCCTCCCCAAAGTCAGGGAAGGTATTTCTCGGACTTCCCCGAACAGGGAACACCTGTGACTGAAGAGAGCTGCGTGGAGTTGTCTCTCGAGCTCCCCCACGCACTGACAATGGTTCTGGAATCCTGAGCGTGGGGAGTTTCCACCAACGGTCGGCAGCGCGTGGGTTCTAACGGAAAGCCTAAGCTCGTCTCCCCTGAGGGTTTACCTAACGTCTCTGTGCCAGGGAATGCTAGGGGGGTTTGCAGGATATCCCAGTGACAGAGGCTGCCTCCCCAAGGTCAAGGAAGTTATTTCTCTTACTTCCCCGTACAGGGAACACCTGTGACTGAAGAGAGCTGCGTGAAGTTGTCCCTCGAGCTCCCCCACGCACTGACAATGGTTCCGGAATCCTTAGTGTGGGGAGGTTCCCCAACGGTCGGCAGCGTCTGGGTTCTAACGGAAAGCATAAGCTCGTCTCCCCTGAGGGTTTTCCTAATGTCTCTGTGCCAGGGATTGCTAGGGGGGTTTGCAGGATATCCCAGTGACAGAGGCTGCCTCCCCAAGGTCAGGGAAGGTTTTTCTCGGACTTCTCCGAACAGGGAACACCTGTGACTGAAGAGAGCTGCGTGGAGTTGTCTCTCGAGCTCCCCCACGCAATGACAATGGTTCCGGAATCCTGAGCGTGGGAAGGTTCCACCAACGGTCGGCAGCGCTTGGGTTCTAACGGAAAGACTAAGCTCGTCTCCCCTGAGGGTTTTCCTAATGTGTCTGTGCCAGGGAATGCTAGGGGTGTTTGCAGGTTTTCCCAGTGACAGTGACTGACTCCCCAAGGTCAGGGAAGTTATTTATCGGACTTCCCCGAACAGGGAACACCTGTGACTGAAGAGAGCTGCGTAGAGTTGTCTCTCGAGCTCCCCCACGCACTGACAATGGTTCCGGAATCCTGAGCGTGGGGAGGTTCCACCAACGGTCGGCAGCGCGTGGGTTCTTACGGAAAGCCTAAGCTCGTCTCCCCTGAGGGTTTTCCTAATGTCTCTGTGCCAGGGAATGCTAGGGGGGTTTGCAGGATATCCCAGTGACAGAGGCTGCCTCCCCAAAGTCAGGGAAGGTATTTCTCGGACTTCCCCTAACAGGGAACACCTGTGACTGAAGAGAGCTTCGTGGAGTTGTCTCTCGAGCTCCCCCACGCACTGACAATGGTTACGGAATCCTGAGCGTGTGAAGGTTCCACCAACGTTCGGCAGCACGTGGGTTCTAACGGAAAGCCTAAGCTCGTCTCCCCTGAGAGTTTTCCTAATGTCTTTGTGCCAGGGAATGCTAGGGGTGTTTGCAGGATATCCCAGTGACAGAGGCTGCCTCCCCAAGGTCAGGGAAGTTATTTCTCGGACTTCCCCGTACAGGGAACACCTGTGACTGAAGAGAGCTTCGTGGAGTTGTCTCTCGAGCTCCCCCACGCACTGACAATGGTTCCGGAATCCTGAGCGTGGGGAGGTTCCACCAACGGTCGGCAGCGCGTGGGTTCTAACGGAAAGCCTAAGCTCGTCTCCCCTGAGGGTTTTCCTAATGTCTCTGTGCCAGGGAATGCTAGGGGGGTTTGCAGGATATCCCAGTGACAGAGGCTGACTCCCCAAGGTCAGGGAAGGTATTTCTCGGACTTCCCCGAACAGGGAACACCTGTGACTGAAGAGAGCTGCGTGGAGTTGTCTCTCGAGCTCCCCCACGCACTGACAATGGTTCCGGAATCCTGAGCGTGGGGAGGTTCCACCAACGGTCGGCAGCGCGTTGGTTCTAACGGAAAGCCTAAGCTCGTCTCCCCTGAGGCTTTTCCTAATGTCTCTGTGCCAGGGAATGCTAGGGGCGTTTGCAGGATATCCCAGTGACAGAGGCTGCCTCCCCAAGGTCAGGGAAGGTATTTCTAGGACTTCCCCGAACAGGGAACACATGTGACTGAAGAGAGCTGCGTGGAGTTTTCTCTCGAGCTTCCCCACGCAATGACAATGGTTCCGGAATCCTGAGCGTGGGGAGGTTCCACCAACGGTCGGCAGCGCGTGGGTTCCAACGGAATGCCTAAGCTCGTCTGCCCTGAGTGTTTTCCTAATGTCTCTGTGCCAGGGAATGCTAGGGGGTTTTGCAGGATATCCCAGTGACAGAGGCTGCCTCCGCAAGGTCAGGGAAGGTATTTCTCGGACTTCCCCGTACAGGGAACACCTGTGACTGAAGAGAGCTGCGTGGAGTTGTCTCTCGAGCTCCCCCACGCACTGACAATGGTTCCGGAATACTGAACGTGGGGAGGTTCCACCAACGGTCGGCAGCGCGTGGGTTCTAACGGAAAGCCTAAGCTCGTCTCCCCTGAGGGTTTTCCTAATGTCTCTGTGCCAGGGAATGCTAGGGGGGTTTGCAGGGTATCCCAGTGACAGAGGCTGCCTCCCCAAGGTCAGGGAAGTTATTTCTCGGACTTCCCCGAACAGGGAACACCTGTGACTGAAGAGAGCTGCGTAGAGTTGTCTCTCGAGCTCCCCCACGCACTGACAATGGTTCCGGAATCCTGAGCGTGGGGAGGTTCCACCAACGGTCGGCAGCGCGTGGGTTCTAACGGAAAGACTAAGCTCGTCTCCCCTGAGGGTTTTCCTAATGTCTCTGCCAGGGAATGCTAGGGGTGTTTGCAGGATATCCCAGTGACAGAGGCTGCCTCCCCAAGGTCAGGGAAGGTTTTTCTCGGACTTCCCCGAACAGGGAACACCTGTGACTGAAGAGAGCTGCGTGGAGTTTTCTCTCGAGCTCCCCCACGCACTGACAATGTTTCCGGAATCCTGAGCGTGGGGAGGTTCCACCAACGGTCATCAGCGCGTGGGTTCTTACGGAAAGCTTAAGCTCGTCTCCCCTGAGGGTATTCCTAATGTCTGTGTGCCAGGGAATGCTAGGGGGTTTTGCAGGATATCCCAGTGACAGAGGCTGCCTCCCCAAGGTCAGGGAAGTTATTTTTCGGACTTCCACGAACAGGGAACACCTGTGACTGAAGAGAGCTGCGTGGAGTTTTCTCTCGAGCTCCCCCACGCACTGACAATGGTTCCAGAATCCTGAGCGTGGGGAGGTTTCACCAACGGTCGGCAGCGCGTGGGTTCTAACGGAAAGCCTAAGCTCGTCTCCCCTGAGGGTTTTCCTAATGTCTCTGTGCCAGGGAATGCTAGGGGGTTTGCAGGGTATCCCAGTGACAGAGGCTGCCTCCCCAAAGTCAGGGAAGGTATTTCTCGGACTTCCCCGAACAGGGAACACCTGTGACTGAAGAGAGCTGCGTGGAGTTTTCTCACGAGCTCCCCCACGCACTGACAATGGTTCTGGAATCCTGAGCGTGGGGAGTTTCCACCAACGGTCGGCAGCGCGTGGGTTCTAACGGAAAGCCTAAGCTCGTGTCTCCTGAGGGTTTACCTAACGTCTCTGTGCCAGGGAATGCTAGGGGGGTTTTCAGGATATCCCAGTGTCAGAGGCTGCCTCCCCAAGGTCAAGGAAGTTATTTCTCGGACTTCCCTGTACAGGGAACACCTGTGACTGAAGAGAGCTGCGTGAAGTTGTCCCTCGAGCTCCCCCACGCACTGACAATGGTTCCGGAATCCTTAGTGTGGGGAGGTTCCCCAACGGTCGGCAGCGTTGGGGTTCTAACGGAAAGCCTAAGCTCGTCTCCCCTGAGGGTTTTCCTAATGTCTCTGTGCCAGGGAATGCTAGGGGGGTTTGCAGGATATCCCAGTGACAGAGGCTGCCTCCCCAAGTTCAGGGAAGGTTTTTCTCGGACTTCTCCGAACAGGGAACACCTGTGACTGAAGAGAGCTGCGTGGAGTTGTCTCTCGAGCTCCCCCACGCAATGACAATGGTTCCGGAATCCTGAGCGTGGGGAGGTTCCACCAACGGTCGGCAGCGCTTGGGATCTAACGGAAAGACTAAGCTCGTCTCCCCTGAGGGTTTTCCTAATGTGTCTGTGCCAGGGAATGCTAGGGGTGTTTGCAGGTTTTCCCAGTGACAGTGACTGACTCCCCAAGGTCAGGGAAGTTATTTATCGGACTTCCCCGAACAGGGAACACCTGTGACTGAAGAGAGCTGCGTAGAGTTGTCTCTCGAGCTCCCCCACGCACTGACAATGGTTCCGGAATCCTGAGCGTGGGGAGGTTCCACCAACGGTCGGCAGCGCGTGGGTTCTTACGGAAAGCCTAAGCTCGTCTCCCCTGAGGGTTTTCCTAATGTCTCTGTGCCAGGGAATGCTAGGGGGGTTTGCAGGATATCCCAGTGACAGAGGCTGCCTCCCCAAAGTCAGGGAAGGTATTTCTCGGACTTCCCCTAACAGGGAACACCTGTGACTGAAGAGAGCTTCGTGGAGTTGTCTCTCGAACTCCCCCACGCACTGACAATGGTTACGGAATCCTGAGCGTGTGAAGGTTCAACCAACGTTCGGCAGCACGTGGGTTCTAACGGAAAGCCTAAGCTCGTCTCCCCTGAGAGTTTTCCTAATGTCTTTGTGCCAGGGAATGCTAGGGGTGTTTGCAGGATATCCCAGTGACAGAGGTTGCCTCCCCAAGGTCAGGGAAGGTATTTCTCGGACTTCCCCGAACAGGGAACACCTGTGACTGAAGAGAGCTTCGTGGAGTTGTCTCTCGAGCTCCCCCACGCACTGACAATGGTTCCGGAATCCTGAGCGTGGGGAGGTTCCACCAACGGTCGGCAGCGCGTGGGTTCTAACGGAAAGCCTAAGCTCGTCTCCCCTGAGGGTTTTCCTAATGTCTCTGTGCCAGGGAATGCTAGGGGGGTTTGCAGGATATCCCAGTGACAGAGGCTGCCTCCCCAAGGTCAGGGAAGGTATTTCTCGGACTTCCCCGTACAGGGAACACCTGTGACTGAAGAGAGCTGCGTGGAGTTGTCTCTCGAGCTCCCCACGCACTGACAATGGTTCCGGAATCCTGAGCGTGGGGAGGTTCCACCAACGGTCGGCAGCGCGTTGGTTCTAACGGAAAGCCTAAGCTAGTCTCCCCTGAGGCTTTTCCTAATGTCTCTGTGCCAGGGAATGCTAGGGGCGTTTGCAGGATATCCCAGTGACAGAGGCTGCCTCCCCAAGGTCAGGGAAGGTATTTCTCGGACTTCCCCGAACAGGGAACACATGTGACTGAAGAGAGCTGCGTGGAGTTTTCTCTCGAGCTCCCCCACGCACTGACAATGGTTCCGGAATCCTGAGCGTGGGGAGGTTCCACCAACGGTCGGCAGCGCGTGGGTTCCAACGGAATGCCTAAGCTCGCCTGCCCTGAGTGTTTTCCTAATGTCTCTGTGCCAGGGATTGCTAGGGGGTTTTGCAGGATATCCCAGTGACAGAGGCTGCCTCCGCAAGGTCAGGGAAGGTATTTCTCGGACTTCCCCGTACAGGGAACACCTGTGACTGAAGAGAGCTGCGTGGAGTTGTCTCTCGAGCTCCCCCACGCACTGACAATGGTTCCGGAATCCAGAGCGTGGGGAGGTTCCACCAACGGTCAGCAGCGCGTTGGTTCTAACGGAAAGCCTAAGCTCGTCTCCCCTGAGGTTTACCCTAATGTCTCTGTGCCAGGGAATGCTAGGGGGGTTTGCAGGATATCCCAGTGACAGAGGCTGCCTCCCCAAAGTCAAGGAAGGTATTTCTCGGACTTCCCCAACAGGGAACACCTGTGACTGAAGAGAGGTGCGTGGAGTTGTCTCACGAGCTCCCACACGCACTGAAAGTGCTTCCGGAATCCTGAGCGTGGGGAGGTTCCACCAACGGTCGGCAGCGCGTGGGTTCTAACGGAAAGCCTAAGCTCGTCTCCCCTGAGGGTTTTCCTAATGTCTCTGTGCCAGGGAATGCTAGGGGTGTTTGCAGGAAATCCCAGTGACAGAGGCTGCCTCCCCAAAGTCAGGGAAATTATTTCACGGATTTCCCCGAACAGGGAACACATGTGAAGGAAGAGAGCTGCGTGGAGTTGTCTCTCGAGCTCCCCCAAGCACTGACAATGGTTCCGGAATCCTGAGCGTGGGTAGGTTCCACCAACTGTCGGCAGCGCGTGCGTTCTAACGGAAAGCCTAAGCTCGTCTCCCCTGAGGGTTTTCCTAATGTCTCTGTGCCAGGGAATGCTAGGGGGGTTTGCAGGATATCCCAGTTACAGAGGTTGCCTCCCCAAGGTCAGGGAAGGTATTTCTCAGAATTCCCCGAACAGGGAACCCCTGTGAATGAAGAGAGCTGCGTGGAGTTGTCTCTCGTGATCCCCCACGCACTGAAAATGGTTCCGGAATCCTGAGCGTGGGGAGGTTCCACCAACGGTCGGCAGCGCGTGGGTTCTAACGGAAAGCCTAAGCTCGTCTCCCCTGAGGGTTTTCCTAATGTCTCTGTGCCAGGGAATGCTAGGGGGGTTTGCAGGATATCCCAGTGACAGAGGCTGCCTCCCAAAGGTCAGGGAATGTATTTCTCGGACTTCCCCGTACACGGAACTCCTGTGATGAAGAGAGCACCGTGGAGTTGTCTCTCGAGCTCCCCGTCGCACTGACAATGTTTCCGGAATCCTGAGCGTGGGGAGGTTCCACCAACTGTCGGCAGCGCGTGGGTTCTAACGGAAAGCCTAAGCTCGTCTCCCCTGAGGGTTTTCCTAATATCTCTGTGCCAGGGAATGCTAGGGGTGTTTGCAGGATATCCCAGTGACAGAGGCTGCCTCCCCAAGTCAGGGAAGGTATTTCTCGGTCTTCCCATAACAGGGAACGCCTGTGACTGAAGAGAGCTGCGTGGAGTTGTCTCTCGAGCTCCCTCTCGCACTGAGAATGCTTCCGGAATCCTGAGCGTGGGGAGGTTTCACCAACGGTCAGCAGCGCGTGGGTTCTAACGGAAAGCTTAAGCTCATCTCCCCTGAGGTTTTTCCTAATGTCTCTGTGCCAGGGAATGCTAGGGGTGTTTGCAGGATATCCCAGTGACAGAGGCTGCCTCCCCATGTTCAGGGAAGTTATTTCTCAGACTTCCCCGAACAGGGAACACCTGTGACTGAAGAGAGCTGCGTGGAGTTTTCTCTCGAGCTCCACCACGCACTGACATTGTTTCCGGAATCCTGAGCGTGGGGAGGTTTCACCAACGGTCGGCAGCGCGTGGGTTCTAACGGACAGCTTAAGCTCGTCTCCCCTGAGGGTTTTCCTAATGTCTATGTGCCAGGGAATGCTAGGGGGGTTTGCAGGATATCCCAGTGACAGAGGCTGCCCCACCAAGGCCAGGGAAGTTATTTCTCGGACTTCCCCGAACAGGGAACACCTGTGACTGAAGAGAGCTGCGTGGAGTTGTCTCTCGAGCTCCCCCACGCACTGACAATGATTCCGGAATCCTGAGCTTGGGGAGGTTCCACCAACGGTCGGCAGCGAGTGCGTTCTAACGGAAAGCCTAAGTTCGTCTCCCCTGAGGGTTTTCCTAATGTCTCTGTGCCAGGGAATGCTAGGGTGGTGTGCAGGATATCCCAGTGACAGAGGCTGCCTCCCCAAGGTCAGGGAAGTTATTTCTCAGACTTCCCCGAACAGGGAACACATGTGACTGAAGAGAGCAGCGTGGAGTTTTCTCTCGAGTTCCCCCACGCAATGACATGGTACCGGAATCCTGAGCGTGGGGAGTTTCCACCAACGGTCGGCAGCGCGTGGGTTCCAGCGGAAAGCCTAAGCTCGTCTCCCCTGAGGGTTTTCCTAATGTCTCTTGCCAGGGTATGCTAGGGAAGTTTGCAGGATATCCCAGTGACCGAGTCTACCTCCACAAGGTCAGGGAAGGTATTTCTCGGACTTCCCAGAACAGGGAACACCTGTGACTGAAGAGAACTGCGGGGAGTTGTCTCTCGAGCTCCCCCACGCACTGACAATGGTTCCGGAATACTGAACGTGGGGAGGTTCCACCAACTGTCGGCAGCGCGTGGGTTCTAACGGGAAGCCTAAGCTCGTCTCCCCTGAGGATTTTCCTAATGTCTCTGTGCCAGTGAATGCTAGGGGCTTTTGCAGTATATCCCAGTGACAGAGGATGCCTCCCCAAGATCAGGGAAGGTATTTCTCGGACTTCCCCGAACAGGGAACACCTGTGACTGAAAGAGCTGCGTGGAGTTGTCTCTCGAGCTCCCCCACGCACTGACAATGATTCCGGAATCCTGAGCGTGGGGAGGTTCCACCAACGGTCGGCAGCGCGTGGGTTCTAACGGAAAGCCTAAGCTCGTCTCCCCTGAGGGTTTTCCTAATGTCTCTGTGCCAGGGAATGCTAGGGGCGTTTGCAGGATATCCCAGTGACAGAGGCTGCCTCCCCAAGTTCAGGGAAGTTATTTTCGGACTTCCCCGAACAGGGAACACCTGTGACTGAAGAGAGCTGCGTGGAGTTGTCTCTCGAGCTCCCCCACGCACTGACAATGGTTCCGGAATCCTGAGCGTGGGAAGGTTCCACCAACGGTCGGCAGCGCGTGGGTTCTAACGGAAAGCCTAAGCTCTTCTCCCCTTAGTGTTTTCCTAATATCTCTGTGCCAGATAATGCCTGGGTTGTTTGCAGGATATCCCAGAGACAGAGGCTGCCTCCCCAAGGTCAGGGAAGGTATTTCTCGGACTTCCCCGAACAGGGAACACCTGTGACTGAAGAGAGCTGCGTGGAGTTGTCTCTCGAGCTCCCCCACGCACTGACAATGATTCCGGAATCCTGATCGTGCGGATGTTCCACCAACGGTCGGCAGCGCGTGGGTTCTAACGGAAAGCGTAAGCTCGTCTCCCCTGAGGGTTTTCCTAATGTCTCTGTGCCAGGGAATGCTAGGGTGGTGTGCAGGATATCCCAGTGACAGAGGCTGCCTCCCCAAGGTCAGGGAAGTTATTTCTCAGACTTCCCCGAACAGGGAACACATGTGACTGAAGAGAGCAGCGTGGAGTTTTCTCTCGAGCTCCCCCACGCACTGACATGGTACCGGAATCCTGAGCGTGGGGAGTTTCCACCAACGGTCGGCAGCGCGTGGGTTCCAGCGGAAAGCCTAAGCTCGTCTCCCCTGAGGGTTTTCCTAATGTCTCTTGCCAGGGTATGCTAGGGAAGTTTGCAGGATATCCCAGTGACCGAGTCTACCTCCACAAGGTCAGGGAAGGTATTTCTCGGACTTCCCAGAACAGGGAACACCTGTGACTGAAGAGAACTGCGGGGAGTTGTCTCTCGAGCTCCCCCACGCACTGACAATGGTTCCGGAATCCTGAACGTGGGGACGTTCCACCAACTGTCGGCAGCGCGTGGGTTCTAACGGGAAGCCTAAGCTCGTCTCCCCTGAGGATTTTCCTAATGTCTCTGTGCCAGTGAATGCTAGGGGCTTTTGCAGTATATCCCAGTGACAGAGGATGCCTCCCCAAGTTCAGGGAAGGTATTTCTCGGACTTCCCCGAACAGGGAACACCTGTGACTGAAAGAGCTGCGTGGAGTTGTCTCTCGAGCTCCCCCACGCACTGACAATGATTCCGGAATCCTGAGCGTGGGGAGGTTCCACCAACGGTCGGCAGCGCGTGGGTTCTAACGGAAAGCCTAAGCTCTTCTCCCCTTAGTGTTTTCCTAATGTCTCTGTGCCAGGGAATGCTAGGGTTGTTTGCAGGATATCCCAGAGACAGAGGCTGCCTCCCCAAGGTCAGGGAAGGTATTTCTCGGACTTCCCCGAACAGGGAACACCTGTGACTGAAGAGAGCTGCGTGGAGTTTTCTCTCGAGCTCCCACACGCACTGACAATGGTTCCGGAATCCTGAGCGTGGGGAGGTTCCACCAACGGTCGGCAGCGCGTGGGTTCTAACGGAAAGCCTAAGCTCGTATCCCCTGAGTGTTTTCCTAATATCTCTGTGCCAGATAATGCTAGGGGTGTTTGCAGGATATCCCAGTGCCAGAGGCTTCCTCCCCAAGGTAAGGGAAGGTATTTCTCGGACTTCCCCGAACAGGGAACACCTGTGACTGAAGAGAGCTGCGTGGAGTTGTCTCTCAAGATCCCCCACGCACTGACAATGATTCCGGAATCCTGATCGTGGGGATGTTCCACCAACGGATGGCAGCGCGTGGGTTCTAACGGAAAGCCTAAGCTCGTCTCCCCTGAGGGTTTTCCTATTGTCTCTGTGCCAGGGAATACTAGGGGTGTTTGCAGGATATCCCAGTGACAGAGGCTGCCTCCCCAAGGTCAGGGAAGTTATTTCTCGTACCTCCCCAAACAGGGAACACCTGTGACTGAAGAGAGCTGCGTGGAGTTGTCTCTCGAGCTCCCTCACTCACTGACAATGGTTCCGGAATCCTGAGCGTGGGGAGGTTCCACCAACGGTCGGCAGCGCGTGGGTTCTAACGGAAAGCCTAAGCTCGTCTCCCCTGAGTGTTTTCCTAATATCTCTGTGCCAGATAATGCTAGGGGTGTTTGCAGGATATCCCAGTGCCAGAGGCTGCCTCCCCAACTTCAGGGAAGGTATTTCTCGGAATTCCCCGAACAGGGAACACCTGTGACTGAAGAGAGCTGCGTGGAGTTGTCTCTCGAGCTCCCCCACGCCCCCACAATGTTTCCGGAATCCTGAGCGTGGGGAGGTTCCACCAACGGTCGGCATCGCGTGGGTTCTAACGGAAAGCCTAAGCTCGTCTCCCCTGAGGGTTTTCCTAATGTCTCTTTGCCAGGGAATGCTAGGTGGGTTTGCAGGATATCCCAGTGACAGACACTGCCTCGCCAAGGTCAGGGAAGGTATTTCTCGGACTTACCCGAACAGGGAACACCTGTGACTGAAGAGAGCTGCGTGGAGTTTTCTCTCGAGCTCCCCCACGGACTGACAATGGTTCCGGAATCCTGAGCGTGGGGAGGTTCCAACAACGGTCGGCAGCGCGTGGGTTCTAATGGAAAGCCTAAGCTCGTCTCCCCTGAGGGTTTTCCTAATGTCTCTGTGCCAGGGAATGCTAGGGGGGTTTGCAGGATATCTCAGTGACAGAGGCTGCCTCCCCAAGGTCATGGAATGGATTTTCGGACTTCCCCGAACAGGGAACACCTGTGACTGAAGAGAGCTGCGCGGAGATGTCTCTCGAGCTCCCCCACGCACTGACAATGGTTCCGGAATCCTGAGCGTGGGGAAGTTCCACCAACGGTCGGCAGCGCGTGGGTTCTAACGGAAAACCTAAGCTCGTCTCCCCTGAGTATTTTCCTAATATCTCTGTGCCAGATAATGCTAGGGGTGTTTGCAGGATATCCCAGTGACAGAGGCTGCTTCCCCAAGGTCAGGGAAGTTTTTTCTCCGACTTCCCCGAACAGGGAACACCTGTGACTGAAGAGAGCTGCGTGGAGTTGTCTCTCGAGCTCCCCCACGCACTGACAATGATTTCGGATTCCTGATCGTGGGGATGTTCCACCAACGGTCGGCAGCGCGTGGGTTCTAACGGAAAGCCTAAGCTCGTCTCCCCTGAGATTTTTCCTAATTTCTCTTTGCCAGGGAATACTAGGGGGGATTACAGGATATCCCAGTGACAGAGGCTGCCTCCACAAGGTCAGGGAAGATATTTCTCGGACTTCCCCGAACAGGGAACACCTGTAACTGAAGAGAGCTGCGTGTAGTTTTCTCTCGAGCTCCCCGACGCTCTGACAATGGTTCCGGAATCCTGAGCGTGGGGAGGTTCCACCATCGGTCGGCAGCGCGTGGGTTCTAACGGAATGCCTAAGTTCGTCTCCCCTGAGGTTTTTCCTAATGTCTTTTTGCCAGGGAATGCTACGGGTGTTTGCAGGATATCCCAGGGACAGAGGCTGCCTCCCCAAGTTCAGGGAAGTTTTTTCTCGAACTTCCCCGAACAGGGAACACCTCTGACTTAAGAGAGCTGCGTGGAGTTGTCACTCGAGCTCCCCCACGCACTGACCATGGTTCCGGAATCCTGAGCGTGGGGAGGTTCCACCAACGGTCGGCAGCGCGTGGGTTCTAACGGAAAGCCTAAGCTCGTCTCCCCTGAGTGTTTTCCTAATATCTCTGTGCCAGATAATGCTAGGGGTGTTTGCAGGATATCCCAGTGCCAGAGGCTGCCTCCCCAACTTCAGGGAAGGTATTTCTCGGAATTCCCCGAACAGGGAACACCTGTGACTGAAGAGAGCTGCGTGGAGTTGTCTCTCGAGCTCCCCCACGCCCCCACAATGTTTCCGGAATCCTGAGCGTGGGGAGGTTCCACCAACGGTCGGCATCGCGTGGGTTCTAACGGAAAGCCTAAACTCGTCTCCCCTGAGTGTTTTCCTAATGTCTCTGTGCCAAGGAATGCTAGGGGTGTTTGCAGGTTATCCCAGTGACAGATGCTGCCTCCCCAAGATCAGGGAAGGTATTTCTCGGACTTCCCCGAACAGGGAACACCTGTGACAGAAGAGAGCTACGTGGAGTTCTCTGTCGAGCTAACCAACGGACTGACAATGGTTCCGGAACCCTGAGAGTGGGGAGGTTCCACCAACGGTCGGCATCGCGTGGGTCTAACGGAAAACCTAAGCTGGTCTCCCCTGAGGGTTTTCCTAATATCTCTGTGCCTGGGAATGTTAGGGGTGTTTGCAGGATATCCCAGTGACAGAGGCTGCCACCCCAAGGTCAGGGAAGTTATTTCTCGGACTTCCCCAAACAGGGAACACCTGTGACTGAAGAGAGCTGCGTGGAGTTGTCTCTCGAGCTCCCCCACGCACTGAGAATGATTCCGGAATCCTGACCGTGGGGAGGTTCCATCAATGGTCGGCAGCGCGTGGGTTCTAATGGAAAACGTAAGCTCGTCTCCCTTGAGGGTTTTCCTAATGTCTCTGTGCCAGGGAATGCTAGGGGGTTTTGCAGGATATCCCAGGTCTGAGGCTGCCTCCCCAAAGTCAGGGAAGGTATTTCTCGGACTTCCCCGCACAGGGAACACCTGTGACTTAAGAGAGCTGCGTGGATTTGTCTCTCGAGCTCCCCCACGCACTGACAATGATTCGGGAATCCTGAGCGTGGGGAGGTTCCACCAACGGTCGGCAGCACGTGGGTTCAAACGGAAAGCCTAAACTCGTCTCCCCTGAGGGTTTTCCTAATATCTCTGTGCCAGGGATTGTTAGGGGGGTTTGCAGGATATCCCAGTGACAGAGGCTGCCTCCTCAAGGTCAGGGAAGTTATTTTTCGGACGTCCCCCAACATGGAACATCTGTGACTGAAGAGAGCTGCGTGGAGTTGTCTCTCGAGCTCCCCCACGCACTGACAATGGTTCCGGAATCCTGAACGTGGGGAGGTTCCACCAACGGTCGGCTGCGCGTGGGTTCTAACGGAAATCCTAAGCTCGTCTACCCTGAGGGTTTTCCTAATGTCTCTGTGCCAGGGAATGCTAGGGGGGTTTGCAGGATATCCCAGTGACAGAGGCTGCCTCCCCAAGGTCAGGGAAGGTTTTTCTCGGACTTCCCCGAACAGGGAACACCTGTGACTGAAGAGAGCTGCGTGGAGTTGTCTCTCGAGCTCCCCCACGCACTGACAATGGTTCCGGAATCCTGAGCGTGGGGAGGTTCCACCAACGGTCGGCAGCGCGTGGGTTCTAACGGAAAGCATAAGCTCGTCTCCCCTGAGGATTTTCCAAATATCTCTGTGCCAGGGAATGCTAGGGGGGTTTGCAGGATATCCCAGTGACAGAGGCTGCCTCCCCAAGATCAGGGAAGGTTTTTCTCGGACTTCCCCGAACAGGGAACACCTGTGACAGAAGAGAGCTGCGTGGAGTTGTCTCTCGAGCTCCCCCACGCACTGACAATGGTTCCGGAATCCTGAGCATGGGGAGGTTCCACCAACGTTCGGCAGCGCGTGTGTTCTAACGGAAAGCCTAAGCTGGTCTCCCCTGAGGATTTTCCTAATGTCTCTGTGCCTGGGAATGGTAGGGGTGTTTGCAGGATATTCCAGTTACAGAGGCTGCCTCCCCAAGGTCAGGGAAGCTTTTTCTCGGACTTCCCTGAACAGGGAACACCTGTGACTGAAGAGAGCTGCGTGGAGTTGTCTCTCGAGCTCCCCCACGCACTGACAATGGTTCCGGAATCCTGAGCGTGGGGAGGTTCCACCAACGGTCGGCAGCGCGTGGGTTCTAACGGAAAGCATAAGCTCGTCTCCCCTGAGGATTTTCCAAATATCTCTGTGCCAGGGAATGCTAGGGGTGTTTGCAGGATATCCCAGTGACAGAGGCTGCCTCCCCAAGATCAGGGAAGATATTTCTCGGACTTCCCCGAACAGGGAACACCTGTGACTGAAGAGAGCTGCGTGGAGTTGTCTCTCGAGCTCCCCCACACAATGACAATTTTTCCGGAATCCTGAGCGTGGGGAGGTTCCACGAACGGTCGGCAGCGCGTGGGTTCTAACGGAAAGCCTAAGCTCGCCTCCCCAGAGGGTTTTCCTAATGTCTCTGTGCCAGGGAATGCAAGGGGAGTTTGCAGGATATCCCAGTGACAGAGGCTGCCTCCCCAAGGTCAGGGAACGTATTTCTCGGACTTCCCCGAACAGGGAACACCTGTGACTGAAGAGAGCTGCGTGGAGTTGTCTCTCGAGCTCCCCCACGCACTGACAATTGTTCCGGAATCCTGAGCGTGGAGAGTTTCCACCAACGGTCGTCAGCGCGTGGGTTCTAACGGAAAGCCTAAGCTCCTCTCCCCTGAGGGTTTTCCTAATCTCTCTCTGCCAGGGAATGCTAGGGGGTTTTGCAAGATATCCCAGTGTCAGAGGCTGCCTCCCCAAGGTCAGGGAAGGTATTTCTCGGACTTCCCCGAACAAGGAACACCTTTACCTGAAGAGAGCTGCGTGGAGTTGTCTCTCGAGCTCCCCTATGCACTGAAAATGGTTCCGGAATCCTGAGCGTGGGGAGGTTCCACCAACGGTAGGCAGCGCGTGGGTTCTAACGGAATGCCTAAGCTCGTATCCCCTGAGGGTTTTCCTAATATCTCTGTGCCAGGGAATGCTAGGGATGTTTGCAGGATATCCCAGTGACAGAGTCTGCCTCCCCAAGGTCAGGGAAGTTATTTCTCGGACTTTCCCTTACAGGGAACACATGTGACTGAAGAGAGCTGCGTGGAGTTGTCTCTCGTGGTCCCGAACGCACTGACAATGGTTCCGGAATCCTGAGCGTGGGGAGGTTCCACCAACGTTCGGCAGCACGTGGGTTCAAACGGAAAGCCTAAGCTCGTCTCCCCTGAGTGTTTTCCTAATTTCTCTGTGCCAGGGAATGCCAGGGGTGTTTGCAGGATATCCCAGTGACAGAGGCTGCCTCCCCAAGATCAGGGAAGGTATTTCTCGGACTTCCCCGAACAGGGAACACCTGTGAATGAAGAGAGCTGCGTGGAGTTGTCTCTCGAGCTCCCCCACGCACTAACAATGGTTCCGGAATCCTGAGCGTTGGGAGGTTCCACCAAAGTTCGGCAGCGCGTGTGTTCTAACGGAAAGCCTAAGCTCATCTACCCTGAGGGTTTTCCTACTGTCTCTGTGCCAGGGAAGTCTAGGGGGGTTTGCAGGATATCCCAGTGACAGAGGCTGCCTCCCCAAGTTCAGGGAAGGTATTTCTCGGACTTCCCCGAAAAGGGAACACCTGTGACTGAAGAGAGCTTCGTGGAGTTGTCTCTCGAGCTCCTCCACGCACTGACAATGGTTCCGGAATCCTGAGCGTGGGGAGGTTCCACCAACGGTCGGCAGCGCGTGGGTTCTAACGGAAAGCCGAAGCTCGTCTCCCCTGAGGGTTTTCCTAATGTCTCTGTGCCAGGGAATGCTAGGGGCGTTTGCAGGATATCCCAGTGACACCGGCTGCCTCCTCAAGGTCAGGGAAGGTATTTCTCGGACTTCCCCCAACAGGGAACACCTGTGACTGAAGAGAGCTGCGTGGAGTTGTCTCTCGAGCTCCCCCACGCACTGACAAAGTTTCCGGAATTCTGAACGTGGGGAGGTTCCACCAACGGTCGGCAGCGCGTGGGTTCTAACGGAAAGCCTAAGCTCGTCTCCCCTGAGGGTTTTCCTAATGTCTCTGTGCCAAGGAATGCTAGGGGGTTTTGCAGGATATCCCAGTGACAGAGGCTGTCTCCCCAAGGTCAGGGAAGCTATTTCTGGGACTTCCCCTAACAGGGAACACCTGTGACTGAAGAGAGCTGCGTGGAGTTGTCTCTCGAGCTCCCCCACGCTCTGACAATTGTTCCGGAATCCTGATCGTGTAGAGGTTCCACCAACGGTCGGCAGCGCGTGGGTTCTAACGGAAAGCCTAAGCTCATCTCCCCTGAGGCTTTTCCTAATGTCTCTTTGCCAGGGAATGCTAGGGGTGTT
The DNA here is from genome assembly GCF_048564905.1 of Vicugna pacos. Lineage (NCBI taxonomy): Eukaryota > Metazoa > Chordata > Mammalia > Artiodactyla > Camelidae > Vicugna > Vicugna pacos. The sequence goes on along the minus strand of NW_027328721.1, from coordinate 29,183,486 downwards.
TGCAGGATATCCCAGTGACCGAGGCTGCCTCCCCAAGGTCAGGGAAGATTTTACACGGACTTCCCCGAACAGGGAACACCTGTGACTGAAGAGAGCTGCGTGGAGTTTTCTCTCGAGCTCCCCCACGCACTGACAATGGTTCCGGAATCCTGAGCGTGGGGAGGTTCCACCAAAGGTCGGCAGCGCGTGGGTTCTGTCGGAAAGCATAAGCTCGTCTCCCCTGAGGATTTTCCTAATATCTTTTTGCCAGGGAATGCTAGGGGGGTTTACAGGATATCCCAGTGACAGAGGCTGCCTCCCCAAGGTCAGGGAAGTTATTTCTCGGACTTCCCCGAACAGGGAACACCTGTGACTGAAGAGAGCTGCGTGGAGTTGTCCCTCGAGCTCCCCCACACAATGACAATGTTTCCGGAGTCCTGAGCGTGGGGAGGTTCCACGAACAGTCGGCAGCGCGTGGGTTCTAACGGAAAGCCTAAGCTCGTCTCCCCTGAGGGTTTTCCTAATGTCTCTGTGCCAGGGAATGAAAGGGGAGTTTGCAGGATATCCCAGTGACAGAGGCTGCCTCCCCAAGGTCAGGGAAGATATTTCTCGGACTTCCCGGAACAGGGAACACCTGTGATTGAAGAGAGCTGCGTGGAGTTGTCTCTCGAGCTCACCCACGCCCTGACAATGGTTCGGGAATCCTGAGCGTGGGGAGGTTCCACCAACGGTCGGCAGCACGTGGGTTCAAACGGAAAGCCTAAGCTCGTCTCCCCTGAGGGTTTTCCTAATGTCTCTGTGCCAGGGATTGCTAGGGGGGTTTGCAGGATATCCCAGTGACAGAGGCTGCCTCCCCAAGGTCAGGGAAGGTATTTCTGGGACTTCCCCTAACAGGGAACACCTGTGACTGAAGAGAGCTGCGTGGAGTTGTCTCTCGAGCTCCCCCACGCACTGACAATTTTTCCGGAATCCTGAGCGTGGAGAGGTTCCACCAACGGTCGGCAGCGCGTGGGTTCAAACGGAAAGCCTAAGCTCATCTCCCCTGAGGTTTTTCCTAATGTCTCTGTGCCAGGGAATGCTAGGGGGGTTTGCAGGATATCCCAGTGACAGAGGCTGCCTCCCCAAGGTCAGGGAAGGTTTTTCTCTGACTTCCCTGAACAGGGAACCCCTGTGACTGAAGAGAGCTGCGTGGAGTTGTCTCTCGAGCTCCCCCACGCACTGACAATGGTTCCGGAATCCTGAGCGTGGAGAGGTTCCACCAACGGTCGGCAGCGCGTGGGTTCTAACGGAAAGCATAAGCTCCTCTCCCCTGAGGATTTTCCAAATATCTCTGTGCCAGGGAATGCTAGGGGGGTTTGCAAGATATCCCAGTGGCAGAGGCTGCCTCCCCAAGGTCAGAGAAGTTATTTCTCGGACTTCCCCGAACAGGGAACACCTTTACCTGAAGAGAGCTGCGTGGAGTTGTCTCTCGAGCTCCCCCATGCACTGACAATGGTTCCGGAATCCTGAGCGTGGGGAGGTTCCACCAACGGTCGGCAGCACGTGGGTTCAAACGGAAAGCCTAAGCTCATCTACCCTGAGTGTTTTCCTAATGTCTCCGTGCCAGGGAATGCTAGGGTGATTGCAGGATATCCCAGTGGCAGAGGCTGCCTCCCCAAGTTCAGGGAAGTTATTTCTCGGACTTCCCCGAAAAGTGAACACCTGTGACTGAAGAGAGCTTCGTGGAGTTGTCTCTCGAGCTCCCCCACGCACTGACAATGGTTCCGGAATCCTGAGCGTGGGGAGGTTCCACCAACGGTCGGCAGCGCGTGGGTTCTAACGGAATGCCTAAGCTCGTCTCCCCTGAGGGTTTTTGTAATGTCTCTGTGCCAGGGAATGCTAGGGGGGTTTGCAGGATATCCCAGTGACAGAGGCTGCCTCCCCAAGTTCAGGGAAGGTATTTCTCGGACTTCCCCGAACAGGGAACACCTGTGACTGAAGAGAGCTGCGTGGAGTTGTCTCTCGTGCTCCCCCACGCACTGACAATGGTTCCGGAATCCTGAGCGAGGGGAGGTTCCACCAACGGTTGGCAGCGCGTGGGTTCTTACGGAAAGCTTAAGCTCGTCTCCCCTGAGGGTTTTCCTAATGTCTCTGTTCCAGATAATGCTAGGGGTATTTGCAGGATATCCCAGTGACAGAGGCTGCCTCCTCAAGGTCAGCAAAGGTATTTCTCGGACTTCCCCCAACAGGGAACACCTGTGACTGAAGAGAGCTGCGTGGAGTTGTCTCTCGAGCTCCCCCACGCACTGACAATTTTTCCGGAATCCTGAGCGTGTAGAGGTTCCACCAACGGTCGCCAGCGCGTGGGTTCTAACGGAAAGCCTAAGCTCATCTCCCCTGAGGGTTTTCCTATTGTCTCTGTTCCAGATAATGCTAGGGGTATTTGCAGGATATCCCAGTGACAGAGGCTGCCTACCCAAGGCCAGGGAAGGTTTTTCTCGGACTTCCCCGAACAGGGAACACCTGTGACTGAAGAGAGCTGCGTGGAGTTTTCTCTCGAGCTCCCCCACGCACTGACAATGGTTCCGGAATCCTGAGCGTGGGGAAGTTCCACCAACGGTCGGCAGCGCGTGGGTTCTATCGGAAAGCATAAGCTCGTCTCCCCTGAGGATTTTCCTAATATCTCTTTGCCAGGGAATGCTAGGGGGGTTTGCAGGATATCCCAGTGACAGAGGCTGCCTCCCCAATTTCAGGGAAGTTATTTCTCGGACTTCCCCGATCAGGGAACACCTGTGACTGAAGAGAGCTGCGTGGAGTCGTCTCTCGGGCTCCCCCACGCACTGACAATGGTTCCGGAATCCTGAGTGTGGTGTGGTTCCACCAACGGTCGGCAGCGCGTGGGTTCGAACGGAAAGCCTAAGCTCGTCTCCCCTGAGGGTTTTCCTTATGTCTCTGTGCCAGGGAATGCTAGGGGGGTTTGCAGGATATCCCAGTGACAGTGGCTGCCTCCCTAAAGTCAGGGAAGGTATTTCTCGGACTTCCCCGAACTGGGAACACCTGTGACTGAAGAGAGCTACGTGGAGTTGTCTCTCGAGCTCCCCCACGCACTGACAATGTTTCCGGAATCCTGAGCGTGGGAAGGTTCCTCCAACGTTCGGCAGCGCGTGGGTTCTAACGGAATGCCTAAGCTCGCCTCCCCTGAGGGTTTTCCTAATGTGTCTGTGCCAGGGAATGCTAGGGGGGTTTGCAGGATATCCCAGTGTCAGAGGCTGCCTCCCCAAAGTCAGGGAAGGTATTTCTCGGACTTCCCCGAACAGGGAACACCTGTGACTGAAGAGAGATGCGTGGAGTTGTCTCTCGAGCTCCCCCACGCACTGACAATGGTTCCGGAATTCTGAGCGTGGGGAGGTTCCACCAAAGGTCGGCAGCGCGTAGGTTCTAACGGAATGCCTAAGCTCGACTCCCCTGAGGGTTTTCCTAATGTGTCTGTGCCAGGGAATGCTAGGGGGGTTTGCAGGATATCCCAGTGACAGAGGCTGCCTCCCCAAGGTCAGGGAAGGTATTTCTCGGACTTCCCCGAACAGGGAACACCTGTGACTGAAGAGAGCTGCGTGGAGTTGTCTCTTGAGCTCCCCCACGCACTGACAATGGTTCCGGAATCCTGAGCGTGGGGAGGTTCCACCAACGGTCGGCAGCGCGTGGGTTCGAACGGAAAGCCTAAGCTCGTCTCCCCTGAGGGTTTTCCTAATGTCTCTGTGCCAGGGAATGCTAGGGGTGTTTGCAGGATATCCCAGTGACAGAGGCTGCCTCCCCAAGGTCAGGGAAGTTATTTCTCGGACTTCCCCGAACAGGGAACACCTTTACCTGAAGAGAGCTGCGTGGAGTTGTCTCTCGAGCTCCCCCATGCACTGACAATGGTTCCGGAATCCTGAGCGTGGGGAGGTTCCACCAACGTTCGGCAGCGCGTGTGTTCTAACGGAAAGCCTAAGCTGTTCTCCCCTGAGGGTTTTCATAATGTCTCTGTGTCTGGGAATGTTTGGGGTGTTTGCAGGATATTCCAGTTACAGAGGCTGACTCCCCAAGGTCAGGGAAGCTATTTCTCGGACTTCCCTGAACAGGGAACACCTGTGACTGAAGAGAGCTGCGTGGAGTTGTCTCTCGAGCTCCCCCACGCACTGACAATGGTTCCGGAATCCTGAGTGTGGTGTGGTTCCACCAACGGTCGGCAGCGCGTGGGTTCTAACGGAAAGCCTAAGCTCGTCTACCCTGAGGGTTTTCCTAATGTCTCTGTGCCAGGGAATGCTAGGGGGTTTTGCAGGATATCCCAGGTCTGAGGCTGCCTCCCCAATGTCAGGGAAGGTATTTCTCGGACTTCCCTGCACAGGGAACACCTGTGACTGAAGAGAGCTGCGTGGAGTTGTCTCTCGAGCTCCACCATGCACTGACAATGGTTCGGGAATCCTGAGCGTGGGGAGGTTCCACCAACGGTCGGCAGCACGTGGGTTCAAACAGAAAGCCTAAGCTCATCTACCCTGAGGATTTTCCTAATGTCTCTGTGCCAGGGAATGCTAGGGGGGTTTGCAGGATATCCCAGTGACAGAGGCTGCCTCCCCAACTTCAGGGAAGGTATTTCTCGGAATTCCCCGAACAGGGAACACCTGTGACTGAAGAGAGCTGCGTGGAGTTGTCTCTCGTGCTCCCACACGCACTGAAAGTGTTTCCGGAATCCTGAGCGTGGGGAGGTTCCACCAACGGTCGGGAGCGCGTGGGTTCTTACGGAAAGCCTAAGCTCGTCTCCCCTGAGGGTTTTCCTAATGTCTCTGTGCCAGGGAAGTCTAGGGTGGTTTGCAGGATATCCCAGTGACAGAGGTTGCCTCCCCAAGGTCAGGGAAGGTATTTCTCGGACCTCCAAGAACAGGGAACACCTATGACTGATGAGAGCTGCGTGGAGTTGTCTCTCGAGCTGCCCAACGCACTGACAATGTTTCCGGAATCCTGAGCGTGGGGAGGTTCTACCAACGGTCGGCAGCGCGTGGGTTCTAACGGAAAGCCTAAGCTCGTCTCCCCTGAGGGTTTTCCTAATGTCTCTGTGCCAGGGAATGCTAGGGGCGTTTGCAGGATATCCCAGTGACAGCGGCTGCCTCCTCAAGTTCAGGGAAGGTATTTCTCGGACTTCCCCCAACAGGGAACACCTTTACCTGAAGAGAGCTGCGTGGAGTTGTCTCTCGAGCTCCCCCACGCACTGACAAAGTTTCCGGAATTCTGAACGTGGGGAGGTTCCACCAACGGTCGGCAGCGCGTGGGTTCTAACGGAAAGCCTAAGCTCGTCTCCCCTGAGGGTTTTCCTAATGTCTCTGTGCCAGGGAATGCTAGGGGGTTTTTCATTATATCCCAGTGACAGAGGCTGTCTCCCCAAGGTCAGGGAAGCTATTTATGGGATTTCCCCTAACAGGGAAAACCTGTGACTGAAGAGAGCTGCGTGGAGTTGTCTCTCGAGCTCCCCCACGCACTGACAATTTTTCCGGAATCCTGATCGTGTAGAGGTTCCACCAACGGTAGTCAGCGCGTGGGTTCTAACGGAAAGCCTAAGCTCATATCCCCTGAGGCTTTTCCTAATGTCTCTGTGCCAGGGAATGCTAGGGGGGTTTGCAGGATATCCCAGTGACCGAAGCTGCCTCCCCAAAGTCAGGGAAGATTTTTCTCGGACTTCCCCGAACAGGGAACACCTGTGACTGAAGAGAGCTGCGTGGAGTTTTCTCTCGAGCTCCCCCACGCACTGAAAATGGTTCCGGAATCCTGAGCGTGGGGAGGTTCCACCAAAGGTCGGCAGCGCGTGGGTTCTAACGGAAAGCATAAGCTCGTCTCCCCTGAGGATTTTCCAAATATCTTTTTGCCAGGGAATGCTAGGGGTGTTTGTAGGATATCCCAGTGACAGAGGCTGCCTCCCCAAGGTCAGGGAAGTTATTTCTCGGACTTCCCCGAACAGGGAACACCTGTGACTGAAGAGATCTGCGTGGAGTTGTCCCTCGAGCTCCCCCACACAATGACAATGGTTCCGGAGTCCTGAGCGTGGGGAGGTTCCACGAACAGTCGGCAGCGCATGGGTTCTAACGGAAAGCCTAAGCTCGTCTCCCCTGAGAGTTTTCCTAATGTCTCTGTGCCAGGGAATGCAAGGGGAGTTTGCAGGATATCCCAGTGACAGAGGCTGCCTCCCCAAGGTCAGGGAAGTTATTTCTCGGACTTCCCCGAACAGGGAACACCTGTGACTGAAGAGAGCTGCGTGGAGTCGTCTCTCGAGTTCCCCCACGCACTGACAATGGTTCCGGAATCCTGAGCGTGGGGAGGTTCCACCAACGGTCGGCAGCGTGTGGGTTCTAACGGAAAGCATAAGCTCGTCTTCCCTGAGGGTTTTCCTAATGTCTCTGTGCCAGGGAATGCTAGGGGGGTTTGCAGGATATCCCAGTGACCGTGGCTGCCTCCCCAAGGTCAGGGAAGGTATTTCTCGGACTTCCCGGAACAGGGAACACCTGTGATTGAAGAGAGCTGCTTGGAGTTGTCTCTCGAGCTCCCCCACGCACTGACAATGGTTCCGGAATCCTGAACGTGGGGAGGTTCCACCAACGGTCGGCAGCGCGTGGGTTCTAACGGAAAGCCTAAGCTCGTCTACCCTGAGGGTTTTCCTAATGTCTCTGTGCCAGGGAATGCTAGGGGGGTTTGCAGGATATCCCAGTGACATAGGTTGCCTCCCCAAGGTCAGGGAAGGTATTTCTGGGACTTCACCTAACAGGGAACACCTGTGACTGAAGAGAGCTGCGTGGAGTTGTCTCTCGAGCTCCCCCACGCACTGACAATTGTTCCGGAATCCTGAGCGTGGAGAGGTTCCACCAACGGTCGGCAGCGCGTGGGTTCAAACGGAAAGCCTAAGCTCATCTCCCCTGAGGTTTTTCCTAATGTCTCTGTCCCAGGGAATGCAAGGGGGGTTTGCAGGATATCCCAGTGACGGAGTCTGCCTCCCCAAGGTCAGGGAAGGTTTTTCTCGGACTTCCCTGAACAGGGAACCCCTGTGACTGAAGAGAGCTGCGTGGAGTTGTCTCTCGAGCTCCCCCACGCACTGACAATGGTTCCGGAATCCTGAGCGTGGAGAGGTTCCACCAACGGTCGGCAGCGCGTGGGTACTAACGGAAAGCATAAGCTCGTCTCCCCTGAGGATTTTCCAAATATCTCTGTGCCAGGGAATGCTAGGGGGGTTTGCAATATATCCCAGTGGCAGAGGCTGCCTCCCCAAGGTCAGGGAAGGTATTTCTCGGACTTCCCCGAACAGGGAACACCTTTACCTGAAGAGAGCTGCGTGGAGTTGTCTCTCGAGCTCCCCCATGCACTGACAATGGTTCCGGAATCCTGAGCGTGGGGAGGTTCCACCAACGGTCGGCATCTCGTGGGTTCTAATGGAATGCCTAAGCTCGTCTCCCTTGAGGGTTTTCCTAAAATCTCTGTGCCAGGGAATGCTAGGGGTGTTTGCAGGATATCCCAGTGACAGAGTCTGCCTCCCAAGTTCAGGGAATTTATTTCTCGGACTTCCCCGAACAGGGAACACCTGTGACTGAAGAGAGCAGCGTGGAGTTGTCTCTCGAGCTCCCCCACGCACTGACAATTTTTCCGGAATCCTGAGCGTGTAGAGGTTCCACCAACGGTCGGCAGCGCGTGGGTTCTAACGGAAAGCCTAAGCTCGTCTCCCCTGAGGCTTTTCCTAATGTCTCTGTGCCAGGGAATGCTAGGGTTGTTTGCAGGATATCCCAGTGACAGAGGCTGCCTCCCCAAGGTCAGGGAAGGTTTTTCTCGGACTTCCCCGAACAAGAAACACCTGTGACTGAAGAGAGCTGCGTGGAGTTTTCTCTCGAGCTCCCCCACTCACTGACAATGGTTCCGGAATCCTGAGCGTGGGGAAGTTCCACCAACGGTCGGCAGCGCGTGGGTTCTAACGGAAAGCATAAGCTCGTCTCCCCTGAGGATTTTCCTAATATCTCTTTGCCAGGGAATGCTAGGGGGGTTTGCAGGATATCCCAGTGACAGAGGCTGCCTCCCCAAGGTCAGGGAAGATATTTCTCGAACTTCCCCGAAAAGGGAACACCTGTGACTGAAGAGAGCTGCGTGGAGTCGTCTCTCGAGCTCCCCCACGCACTGACAATGGTTCCGGAATCCTGACCGTGGGGAGGTTCCACCAACGGTCGGCAGCGTGTGGGTTCTAACGGAAAGCATAAGCTCGTCTCCCCTGAGGGTTTTCCTAATGTCTCTGTGCCAGGGAATGCTAGGGGGGTTTGCAGGATATCCCAGTGTCCGTGGCTGCCTCCCCAAGGTCAGGGAAGGTATTTCTCGGACTTTCCGGAACAGGGAACACCTGTGACTGAAGAGAACTGCGTGGAGTTGTCTCTCGAGTTCCCCCACGCACTGACAATGTTTCCGGAATCCTGAGTGTGGTATGGTTCCACCAACGGTCGGCAGCGCGTGGGTTCTAACGGAAAGCCTAAGCTCGTCTCCCCTGAGGGTTTTCCTTATGTCTCTGTGCCAGGGAATGCTAGGGGGTTTTGCATGATATCCCAGTGAAGGTGGCTGCCTCCCCAAGGTCAGGGAAGTTATTTCTCGGACTTCCCCGTACAGGGAACACCTGTGACTGAAGAAAGCTGCGTGGAGTTGTCTCTCGAGCTCCCCCACGCACTGACAATGGTTCCGGAATCCTGAGCGTGGGGAGGTTCCACCAACGGTCGGCAGCGCGTGGGTTCTAACGGAATGCCTAAGCTCGTCTCCCCTGAGGGTTTTCCTAATGTGTCTGTGCCAGGGAATGCTAGGGGCGTTTGCAGGATATCCCAGTGACAGAGGCTGCCTCCCCAAGGTAAGGGAAGATATTTCTCGGACTTCCCCGAACAGGGAACACCTGTGACTGAAGAGAGCTGCGTGGAGTTGTCTCTCGAGGTCCCCCACGCACTGACAATGGTTCCGGAATCTTGAGCGTGGGGAGGTTCCACCAACGGTCGGCAGCGCGTGGGTTCTAACGGAAAGCCTAAGCTCGTCTCCCCTGAGGATTTTCCTAATTTGTCTGTGCCAGGGAATGTTAGGGGGGTTTGCAGGATATCCCAAGGACAGAGGCTGCCTCCACAAGGTCAGGGAAGGTATTTCTCGGACTTCCCCGAACAGGGAACACCTGTGACTGAAGAGAGCTGCGTGGAGTTGTCTCTCGAGGTCCCCCACGCACTGACAATTGTTCCGGAATCCTGAGCGTGGGGAGGTTCCACCAACGGTCGGCAGCGTGTGGGTTCTAACGGAAAGCCTAAGCTCGTCTCCCCTGAGGATTTTCCTAATGTCTCTGTGCCAGGGAATGCTAGGGGTGTTTGCAGGATATCCCAGTGACCGTGGCTGCCTCCCCAAGGTCAGGGAAGATATTTCTCGGACTTCCCCGAACAGGGAACACCTGTGACTGAAGAGGGCTGCGTGGAGTTGTCTCTCGAGCTCCCCCACGCACTGAAAATGTTTCCGGAATCCTGAGCGTGGGGAGGTTCCACCAACGGTCGGCAGCGCGTGGGTTCTAACGGAAAGCCTAAGCTCATCTCCCCTGAGGGTTTTCCTAATGTCTCTGTGCCAGGGAATGCTAGGGGGGTTTGCAGGATATCCCAGTGACAGAGGCTGCCTCCCCAAGTTCAGGGAAGGTATTTCTCGGACTTCCCCGAACAGGGAACACCTGTGACTGAAGAGAGCTGCGTGGAGTTGTCTCTCGTGCTCCCCCACGCACTGAAAATTGTTCCGGAATCCTGAGCGTGGGGAGGTTCCACCAACGGTCGGGAGCGCGTGGGTTCTAACGGAAAGCCTAAGCTCGTCTCCCCTGAGGGTTTTCCTCATGTCTCTGTGACAGGGAATGCTAGGGGGGTTTGCAGGTTATCCCAGTGACAGAGGCTGCCTCCCCAAAGTCAGGGAAAGTATTTCTTGGACTTCCACGAACAGGGAACAACTGTGAATGAAGAGAGCTGTGTGGAGTTGTCTCTCGAGCTCCCCACGCACTGACAATTGTTCCGGAATCCTGAGCGTGGGGAGGTTCCACCAACGGTCGGCAGCGCTTGGGATCTAACGGAAAGCCTAAGCTCGTCTCCCCTGAGGGTTTTCCTAATTTCTCTGTTTCAGGGAATGCTAGGGGTGTTTGCAGGATATCCCAGGGACAGAGGCTGCCTCCCCAAAGTCAGGGAAGGTATTTCTCGGACTTCCCCGAACAGGGAACACCTGTGACTGAAGAGAGCTGCGTGGAGTTGTCTCTCGAGCTCCCCCACACACTGACAATTTTTCCGGAATCCTGAGCGTGGGGAGGTTCCACCAACGGTCGGCAGCGCGTGGGTTCTAACTGAAAGCCTAAGCTCGTCTCCCCTGAGGGTTTTCCTAATGTCTCTCTGCCAGGGAATGCTAGGGGGGTTTGCAGGATATCCCAGTGGCAGAGGCTGCCTCCCCAAGGTCAGGGAAGGTATTTCTCGGACCTCCCGGAACAGGGAACACCTGTGACTGAAGAGAGCTGCGTGGAGTTGTCTCACGAGCTCCCCCACGCACTGACAATGGTTCCGGAATCCTGAGCGTGGGGAGGTTCCACCAACGGTCGGCAGCGCGTGGGTTCTAACGGAATGCCTAAGCTCGACTCCCCTGAGTGTTTTCGTAATGTGTCTGTGCCAGGGAATGCTAGGGGGGTTTGCAGGTTATCCCAGTGACAGAGGCTGCCTCCCCAAAGTCAGGGAAGGTATTTCTCGGACTTCCCCGAACAGGGAACACCTGTGACTGAAGAGAGCTGCGTGGAGTTGTCTCTCGAGCTCCCCCACGCACTGACAATGGTTCCGGAATCCTGAGCGTGGGGAGGTTCCACCAACGGTCGGCAGCGTGTGGGTTCAAACGGAAAGCATATGCTGTTCTCCCCTGAGGGTTTTCCTAATGTCTCTGTGCCAGGGAATGCTAGGGGGGTTTGCAGGATATCCCAGTGACCGTGGCTGCCTCCCCAAGGTCAGGGAAGGTATTTCTCGGACTTTCCGGAACAGGGAACACATGTGACTGAAGAGAGCTGCGTGGAGTTGTCTCTCGAGCTCCCCCACGCACTGACAATGTTTCCGGAATCCTGAGTGTGGTATGGTTCCACCAACGGTCGGCAGTGCGTGGGTTCTAACGGAAAGCCTAAGCTCGTCTCCCCTGAGGGTTTTCCTTATGTCTCTGTGCCAGGGAATGCTAGGGGGTTTTGCATGATATCCCAGTGACAGTGGCTACCTCCCCAAGGTCAGGGAAGTTATTTCTCGGACTTCCCCGTACAGGGAACACCTGTGACTGAAGAAAGCTGCGTGGAGTTGTCTCTCGAGCTCCCCCACGCACTGACAATGGTTCCGGAATCCTGAGCGTGGGGAGGTTCCACCAACGGTCGGCAGCGCGTGGGTTCTAACGGAATGCCTAAGCTCGTCTCCCCTGAGGGTTTTCCTAATGTGTCTGTGCCAGGGAATGCTAGGGGCGTTTGCAGGATATCCCAGTGACAGAGGCTGCCTCCCCAAGGTCAGGGAAGGTATTTCTCGGACTTCCCCGAACAGGGAACACCTGTGACTGAAGAGAGCTGCGTGGAGTTGTCTCTCGAGGTCCCCCACGCACTGACAATGGTTCCGGAATCCTGAGCGTGGGGAGGTTCCACCAACGGTCGGCAGCGCGTGGGTTCTAACGGAAAGCCTAAGCTCGTCTCCCCTGAGGATTTTCCTAATTTGTCTGTGCCAGGGAATGTTAGGGGGGTTTCCAGGATATCCCAGTGACAGAGGCTGCCTCCACAAGGTCAGGGAAGGTATTTCTCGGACTTCCCCGAACAGGGAACACCTGTGACTGAAGAGGGCTGCGTGGAGTTGTCTCTCGAGCTCCCCCACGCACTGAAAATGTTTCCGGAATCCTGAGCGTGTGGAGGTTCCACCAACGGTCGGCAGCGCGTGGGTTCTAACGGAAAGCCTAAGCTCATCTCCCCTGAGGGTTTTCCTAATGTCTCTGTGCCAGGGAATGCTAGGGGGGTTTGCAGGATATCCCAGTGACAGAGGCTGCCTCCCCAAGTTCAGGGAAGGTATTTCTCGGACTTCCCCGAACAGGGAACACCTGTCACTGAAGAGAGCTGCATGGAGTTGTCTCTCGTGCTCCCCCACGCACTGAAAATTGTTCCGGAATCCTGAGCGTGGGGAGGTTCCACCAACGGTCGGGAGCGCGTGGGTTCTAACGGAAAGCCTAAGCTCGTCTCCCCTGAGGGTTTTCCTCATGTCTCTGTGACAGGGAATGCTAGGGGGGTTTGCAGGTTATCCCAGTGACAGAGGCTGCCTCCCCAAGTCAGGGAAAGTATTTCTTGGACTTCCACGAACAGGGAACAACTGTGAATGAAGAGAGCTGCGTGGAGTTGTCTCTCGAGCTCCCCACGCACTGACAATTGTTCCGGAATCCTGAGCGTGGGGAGGTTCCACCAACGGTCGGCAGCGTTTGGGATCTAACGGAAAGCCTAAGCTCGTCTCCCCTGAGGGTTTTCCTAATTTCTCTGTTTCAGGGAATGCTAGGGGTGTTTGCAGGATATCCCAGGGACAGAGGCTGCCTCCCCAAAGTCAGGGAAGTTATTTCTCGGACTTGCCCTAAGAGGGAACACCTGTGACTGAAGAGAGCTTCGTGGAGTTGTCTCTCGAGCTCCCCCACGCACTGACAATGTTTCCGGAATCCTGAGCGTGGGGAGGTTCTACCAACGGTCGGCAGCGCGTGGGTTCTAACGGAATGCCTAACCTCGTCTCCCCTGAGAGTTTTCCTAATATCTCTGTGCCAGGGAATGCTAGGGGGGTTTGCAGGATATCCCAGTGACAGCGGCTGCCTCCCCAAGGTCAGGGAAGATATTTCTCGGACTTCCCCGAACAGGGAACACCTGTGACTGAAGAGAGCTGCGTGGAGTTGTCTCTCGAGCTCCCCCTCGCACTTAAAATGGTTCCGGAATCCTGAGCGTGGGGAGGTTCCACCAACGGTCGGCAGCACGTGGGTTAAAACGGAAAGCCTAAGCTCGTCTCCCCTGAGGGTTTTCCTAATGTCTCTGTGCCAGGGATTGCTAGGGGGGTTTGCAGGATATCCCAGGGACAGAGGCTGCCTCCCCAAGGTCAGGGAAGGTTTTTCTCGGACTTCCCCGAACAGGAAACACCTGTGACTGAAGAGAGCTGCGTGGAGTTTTCTCTCGAGCTCCCCCACGCACTGACAATGGTTCCGGAATCCTGAGCGTGGGGAAGTTCCACCAACGGTCGGCAGCGCGTGGGTTCTAACGGAAAGCATAAGCTCGTCTCCCCTGAGGATTTTCCTAATATCTCTTTGCCTGGGAATGCTAGGGGGGTTTGCAGGATATCCCAGTGACAGAGGCTGCCTCCCCAAGGTCAGGGAAGTTATTTCTCGGACTTCCCGGAACAGGGAACACCTGTGACTGAAGAGAGCTGCGTGGAGTTGTCTCTCGAGCTCCCCCACGCACTGACAATGGTTCCGGAATCCTGAGCGTGGGGAGGTTCCACCAACGGTCGGCAGCGCGTGGGTTCTAACTGAAAGCCTAAGCTCGTCTCCCCTGAGGATTTTCCTAATGTCTCTGTGCCAGGGAATGCTAGGGGGGTTTGCAGGATATCCCAGTGGCAGAGGCTGCCTCCCCAAGGTCAGGGAAGGTATTTCTCGGACTTCCCGGAACAGGGAACACCTGTGACTGAAGAGAGCTGCGTGGAGTTGTCTCTCGAGCTCCCCCACGCACTGACAATGGTTCCGGAATCCTGAGTGTGGTGTGGTTCCACCAACGGTCGGCAGCGCGTGGGTTCGAACGGAAAGCCTAAGCTCGTCTCCCCTGAGGGTTTTCCTATGTCTCTGAGCCAGGGAATGCTAGGGGGGTTTGCAGGATATCCCAGTGACAGAAGCTGCCTCCCCAAGTTCAGGGAATTTATTTCTCGGACTTCCCCGAAGAGGGAACACCTGTGACTGAAGAGAGCTTCGTGGAGTTGTCTCTCGAGATCCCCCACGCACTGACAATGGTTCCGCAATCCTGAGCGTGGGGAGGTTCCACCAACGGTCGGCAGCGCATGGGTTCTAACGGATAGACTGAGCTCGTCTCCCCTGAGGGTTTTCCTAATGTCTCTGTGCCAGGGAATGCTAGGGGGGTTTGCAGGATATCCCAGTGACAGTGGCTGATTCCCCAAGTTCAGGGAAGATTTTTCTCGGACTTCCCCGAACTGGGAATACCTGTGACTTAAGAGAGCTGCGTGGAGTTGTCTCTCGAGCTCCCCCACGCACTGACAATGGTTCCGAAATCCTGAGCGTGGGGAGGTTCCACCAACTGTCGGCAGCGCGTGGGTTTTAACGGAAAGCCTAAGCTCGTCTCCCCTGAGGATTTTCCTAATGTCTCTGTGCCAGGGAATGCTAGGGGGGTTTGCAGGAAATCCCAGTGACAGAGGATGCCTCCCCAAGGTCAGGGAAGATATTTTTCGGAATTCCCCGGACAGGGAACACCTGTGACTGAAGAGAGCTGCGTGGAGTTGTTTCTCGAGGTCCCCCACGCACTGAAAATGGTTCCGGAATCCTGAGCGTGGGGAGGTTCCACCAACGGTCGGCAGCGCGTGGGTTCTAACGGAAAGCCTAAGCTCCTCTCCCCTGAGGGTTTTCCTAATGTCTCTCTGCCAGGGAATGCTAGGGGGGTTTGCAAGATATCCCAGTGTCAGAGGCTGCCTCCCCAAGGTCAGGGAAGGTATTTCTCGGACTTCCCCGAACAAGGAACACCTTTACCTGAAGAGAGCTGCGTGGAGTTGTCTCTCGAGCTCCCCCATGCACTGACAATGGTTCCGGAATCCTGAGCGTGGGGAGGTTCCACCAACGGTCGGCAGCGCGTGGGTTCTAACGGAAAGCCTAAGTTCGTCTTCCCTGAGGGTTTTCCTAATATCTCTGTGCCAGGGAATACTAGGGATGTTTGCAGGATATCCCAGTGACAGAGTCTGCCTCCCCAAGGTAAGGGAAGTTATTTCTCGGACTTTCCCGTACAGGGAACACATGTGACTGAAGAGAGCTGCGTGGAGTTGTCCCTCGAACTCCCCCACACAATGACAATGTTTCCGGAGTCCTGAGCGTGGGGAGGTTCCACGAACCGTCGGCAGCGCGTGGGTTCTAACGGAAAGCCTAATCTTGTCTCCCTTGAGGGTTTTCCTAATGTCTCTGTGCCAGGGAATGCAAGGGGAGTTTGCAGGATATCCCAGTGACAGAGGCTGCCTCCCCAAGGTCAGGGAAGATATTTCTCGGACTTCCCCGAACAGGGAACACCTGTGAATGAAGAGAGCTGCGTGGAGTCGTCTCTCGAGTTCCCCCACGCACTGACAATGGTTCCGGAATCCTGAGCGAGGGGAGGTTCCACCAACGGTCGGCAGCGTGTGGGTTCTAACGGAAAGCCTAAGCTCGTCTTCCCTGAGGGTTTTCCTAATGTCTCTGTGCCAGGGAATCCTAGGGGGGTTTGCAGGATATCCCAGTGACCGTGGCTGCCTCCCCAAGGTCAGGGAAGGTCTTTCTCGGACTTCCCGGAACAGGGAACACCTGTGATTGAAGAGAGCTGCGTGGAGTTGTCTCTCGAGCTCCCCCACGCACTGACAATGGTTCGGGAATCCTGAGCGTGGGGAGGTTCCACCAACGGTCGGCAGCACGTGGGTTCAAACGGAAAGCCTAAGCTCGTCTCCCCTGAGGATTTTCCTAATGTCTCTGTGCCAGGGATTGCTAGGGGGGTTTGCAGGATATCCCAGTGACAGAGGCTGCCTCCTCAAGGTCAGGGAAGTTATTTCTCGGACGTCCCCCACAAGGAACACCTGTGACTGAAGAGAGCTGCGTGGAGTTGTCTCTCGAGCTCCCCCACGCACTGACAATGGTTCCGGAATCCTGAACGTGGGGAGGTTCCACCAACGGTCGGCAGCGCGTGGGTTCTAACGGAAAGCCTAAGCTCGTCTACCCTGAGGGTTTTCCTAATGTCTCTGTGCCAGGGAAAGCTAGGGGGGTTTGCAGGATATCCCAGTGACATAGGCTGCCTCCCCAAGATCAGGGAAGGTATTTCTGGGACTTCCCCTAACAGGGAACACCTGTGACTGAAGAGAGCTGCGTGGAGTTGTCTCTCGAGCTCCCCCACGCACTGAAAATTGTTCCGGAATCCTGAGCGTGGAGAGGTTCCACCAACGGTCGGCAGCGCGTGGGTTCAAACGGAAAGCCTAAGCTCATCTCCCCTGAGGTTTTTCCTAATGTCTCTGTGCCAGGGAATGCAAGGGGGGTTTGCAGGATATCCCAGTGCCAGAGGGTGCCTCCCCAAGGTCAGGGAAGATTTTTCTCGGACTTCCCCGAACAGGGAACACCTTTACCTGAAGAGAGCTGCGTGGAGTTGTCTCTCGAGCTCCCCCATGCACTGACAATGGTTCCGGAATCCTGAGCGTGGGGAGGTTCCACCAACGGTCGCCAGCGCGTGGGTTCTAACGGAATGCCTAAGCTCGTCTCCCCTGAGGGTTTTCCTAATGTCTCTCTGCCAGGGAATGCTAGGATGGTTTGCAGGTTATCCCAGTGACAGAGGCTGCCTCCCCAAGGTCAGGGAAAGTATTTTTTGGACTTCCACGAACAGGGAACAACTGTGAATGAAAAGAGCTGCGTGGAGTTGTCTCTCGTGCTCCCCCACGCACTGACAATTGTTCCGGAATCCTGAGCGTGGGGAGGTTCCACCAACGGTCGGCAGCGCTTGGGATCTAACGGAAAGCCTAAGCTCGTCTCCCCTGAGGGTTTTCCTAATTTCTCTGTGCCAGGGAATGCTAGGGGTGTTTGCAGGATATCCCAGGGACAGAGGCTGCCTCCCCAAAGTCAGGGAAGTTATTTCTCGGACTTGCCCTAAGAGGGAACACCTGTGAATGAAGAGAGCTTCGTGGAGTTGTCTCTCGAGCTCCCCCACGCACTGACAATGTTTCCGGAATCCTGAGCGTGGGGAGGTTCTACCAACGGTCGGCAGCGCGTGGGTTCTAACGGAATGCCTAAGCTCGTCCCCCCTGAGGGTTTTCCTAATGTCTCTGTACCAGGGAATGCTAGGGGGGTTTACAGGATATCCCAGTGACAGCAGCTGCCTCCCCAAGGTCAGGGAAGATATTTCTCGGACTTCCCCGAACAGGGAACACCTTTGACTGAAGAGAGCTGCGTGGAGTTGTCTCTCGAGATCCCCCTCGCACTGAAAATGTTTCCGGAATCCTGAGCGTGGGGAGGTTCCACCAACGGTAGGCAGCGCGTGGGTTCTAACGGAAAGCTTAAGCTCGTCTCCCCTGAGGGTTTTCCTAATTTCTCTGTGCCAGGGAAGTCTAGGGGGGTTTGCAGGATATCCCAGTGACAGAGGCTGCCTCCCCAAGGTCAGGGAAGTTATTTCTCGGACCTCCAAGAACAGGGAACACCTGTGACTGAAGAGAGCTGCGTGGAGTTGTCTCTCGAGCTCCCCCAAGCACTGACAATGGTTCCGGAATCCTGAGCGTGGGGAGGTTCCACCAACGGTCGGTAGCACGTGGGTTAAAACGGAAAGCCTAAGCTCGTCTCCCCTGAGGGTTTTCCTAATGTCTCTGTGCCAGGGATTGCTAGGGGAGTTTGCAGGAAATCCCAGTGACAGAGGCTGCCTCCTCAAGGTCAGGAAATGTATTTCTCGGACTTCCCCGAACAGGGAACACCTGTGACTGAAGAGAGGTGCGTGGAGTTGTCTCTCGAGCTCCCCCACGCACTGACAATTTTTCCGGAATCCTGAGCGTGTAGAGGTTCCACCAACGGTCGGCAGCGCGTGGGTTCTAACGGAAAGCCTAAGCTCATCTCCCCTGAGTGTTTTCCTAATGTCTCTGTGCCAGCTAATGCTAGGGGGGTTTGCAGGATATCCCAGTGACAGAGGCTGCCTCCCCAAGGTCAGGGAAGGTTTTTCTCGGACTTCCCCGAACAGGAAACACCTGTGACTGAAGAGAGCTGCGTGGAGTTTTCTCTCGAGCTCCCCCACGCACTGACAATGGTTCCGGAATCCTGAGCGTGGGGAAGTTCCACCAACGGTCGGCAGCGCGTGGGTTCTAACGGAAAGCATAAGCTCGTCTCCCCTGAGGATTTTCCTAATATCTCTTTGCCAGGGAATGCTAGGGGGGTTTGAAGGATATCCCAGTGACAGAGGCTGCCTCCCCAAGGTCAGGGAAGTAATTTCTCGGACTTCCCCGAACAGGGAACACCTGTGACTGAAGAGAGCTGCGTGGAGTCGTCTCTAGAGCTCCCCCACGCACTGACAATGGTTCCGGAATCCTGAGCGTGGGGAGGTTCCACCAACGGTCGGCAGCGTGTGGGTTCTAACGGAAAGCATAAGCTCGTCTCCCCTGAGGGTTTTCCTAATGTCTCTGTGCCAGGGAATTCTAGGGGTGTTTGCAGGATATCCCAGTGTCCGTGGCTGCCTCCCCAAGGTCAGGGAAGGTATTTCTCGGACTTCCCGGAACAGGGAACACCTGTGACTGAAGAGAGCTGCGTGGAGTTGTCTCTCGAGCTCCCC
The DNA here is from genome assembly GCF_048564905.1 of Vicugna pacos. Taxonomy (NCBI): domain Eukaryota; kingdom Metazoa; phylum Chordata; class Mammalia; order Artiodactyla; family Camelidae; genus Vicugna; species Vicugna pacos. Next base: position 29,164,948 of record NW_027328721.1, on the reverse strand, counting down.
CACGCACTGACAATGGTTCCGGAATCCTGAGTGTGGTGTGGTTCCACCAACGGTCGGCAGCGCGTGGGTTCGAACGGAAAGCCTAAGCTCGTCTCCCCTGAGGGTTTTCCTTATGTCTCTGTGCCAGGGAATGCTAGGTGGGTTTGCAGGATATCCCAGTGACAGTGGCTGACTCCCCAAGGTCAGGGAAGTTATTTCTCGGACTTCCCCGAACAGGGAACACCTGTGACTGAAGAGAGCTACGTGGAGTTGTCTCTCGAGCTCCCCCACGCACTGACAATGGTTCCGGAATCCTGAGCGTGGGGAGGTTCCACCAACGGTCGGCAGCGCGTGGGTTCTAACGGAATGCCTAAGCTCGTCTCCCCTGAGGGTTTTCCTAATGTGTCTGTGCCAGGGAATGCTAGGGGGGTTTGCAGGATATCCCAGTGACAGAGGCTGCCTCCCCAAAGTCAGGGAAGGTATTTCTCGGACTTCTCCGAACAGGGAACACCTGTGACTGAAGAGAGCTGCGTGGAGTTGTCTCTCGAGCTCCCCCACGCACTGACAATGGTTCCGGAATCCTGAGCGTGGGGAGGTTCCACCAACGGTCGGCAGCGCGTTGGTTCTAACTGAAATCCTAACCTCGTCTCCTCTGAAGGTTTTCCTAATGTCTCTGTGCCAGGGAATGCTAGGGGGGTTTGCAGGATATCCCAGTGGCAGAGGCTGCCTCCCCAAAGTCAGGGAAGGTATTTCTCGGACTTCCCGGAACAGGGAACACCTGTGACTGAAGAGAGCTGCGTGGAGTTGTCTCTCGAGCTCCCCCACGCACTGACAATGGTTCCGGAATCCTGAGACTGGGGAGGTTCCACCAACGGTCGGCAGCGCGTGGGTTCTAACGGAAAGCCCAAGCTCGTCTCCCCTGAGGGTTTTCCTAATGTCTCTGTGCCAGGGAATGCTAGTGGCGTTTGCAGGATATACCAGTGACAGAGGCTGCCTCCCCAAGGTCAGGGAAGGTATTTCTCGGACTTCCCCGTACAGGGAACACCTGTGACTGAAGAGAGCTGCGTGGAGTTGTCTCTCGAGCTCCCCCACGCACTGACAATGGTTCCGGAATCCTGAGCGTGGGGAGGTTCCACCAACGGTCGGCAGCACGTGGGTTAAAACGGAAAGCCTAAGCTCGTCTCCCCTGAGGGTTTTCCTAATGTCTCTGTGTCAGGGATTGCTAGGGCGGTTTGCAGGATATCCCAGTGACAGAGGCTGCCTCCTCAAGGTCAGGAAAGGTATTTCTCGGACTTCCCCCAACAGGGAACACCTGTGACTGAAGAGAGCTGCGTGGAGTTGTCTCTCGAGCTCCCCCACGCACTGACAATTTTTCCGGAATCCTGAGCGTGTAGAGGTTCCACCAACGGTCGGCAGCGCGTGGGTTCTAACGGAAAGCCTAAGCTCATCTCCCCTGAGGGTTTTCCTAATGTCTCTGTGCCAGGGAATGCTAGGGGGGTTTGCAGGATATCCCAGTGACAGAGGCTGCATCCCCAAGGTCAGGGAAGGTTTTTCTCGGACTTCCCCGAACAGGAAACACCTGTGACTGAAGAGAGCTGCGTGGAGTTATCTCTCGAGCTCCCCCACGCACTGACAATGGTTCCGGAATCCTGAGCGTGGGGAAGTTCCACCAACGGTCGGCAGCGCGTGGGTTCTAACGGAAAGCATAAGCTCGTCTCCCCTGAGGATTTTCCTAATATCTCTTTGCCAGGGAATGCTAGGGGGGTTTGCAGGATATCCCACTGACAGAGGCTGCCTCCCCAAGGTCAGGGAAGTTATTTCTCGGACTTCCCCGAACAGGGAACACCTGTGACTGAAGAGAGCTGCGTGGAGTTGTCTCTCGGGCTCCCCCACACAATGATAATGGTTCCGGAGTCCTGAGCGTGGGGAGGTTCCACGAACAGTCGGCAGCGCGTGGGTTCTAACGGAAAGCCTAAGCTCGTCTCCTTAGAGGGTTTTCCTAATTTCTCTGTGCCAGGGAATGCAAGGGGAGTTTGCAGGATATCCCAGTGACAGAGGCTGCCTCCCCAAGGTCAGGGAAGATATTCCTCGGACTTCCCCGAACAGGGAACACCTGTGACTGAAGAGAGCTGCGTGGAGTCGTCTCTCGAGCTCCCCCACGCACTGACAATGGTTCCGGAATCCTGAGCGTTGGGAGGTTCCACCAACGGTCGGCAGCGTGTGGGTTCTAACGGAAAGCGTAAGCTCGTTTCCCCTGAGGGTTTTCCTAATGTCTCTGTGCCAGGGAATGCAAGGGGAGTTTGCAGGATATCCCAGTGACAGAGGCTGCCTCCCCAAGGTCAGGGAAGATATTTCTCGGACTTCCCCGAACAGGGAACACCTGTGACTGAAGAGAGCTGCGTGGAGTCGTCTCTCGAGCTCCCCCACGCACTGACAATGGTTCCGGAATCCTAAGCGTGGGGAGGTTCCACCAACGGTCGGCAGCGCGTGGGTTCTAAAGGAATGCCTAAGCTCGTCTCCCCTGAGGGTTTTCCTAATGTGTCTGTGCCAGGGAATGCTAGGGGGGTTTGCAGGATATCCCAGTGACAGAGGCTACCTCCCCAAGGTCAGGGAAGTTATTTCTCGGACTTCCCCGAACAGGGAACACCTGTGACTGAAGAGAGCTGCGTGGAGTTGTCTCTCGAGCTCCCCCACGCACTGACAATGGTTCCGGAATCCTGAGCGTGGGGAGGTTCCACCAACGGTCGGCAGAGTGTTGGTTCTAACGGAAAGCCTAAGCTCGTCTCCCCTGAGGGTTTTCCTAATATCTCTGTGCCAAGGAATGCTAGGGGGGTTTACAGGATATCCCAGTGACCGTGGCTGCCTCCCCAAGGTCAGGGAAGTTATTTCTCGGACTTCCCGGAACAGGGAACACCTGTGACTGAAGAGGGCTGCGTGGAGTTGTCTCTCGAGCTCCCCCACGCACTGAAAATTGTTCCGGGATCCTGAGCGTGGGGAGGTTCCACCAACGGTCGGCAGCACGTGGGTTCTAACGGAAAGCCTAAGCTCGTCTCCCCTGAGGGTTTTCCTTATGTCTCTGTGCCAGGGAATGCTTGGGGGGTTTGCAGGATATCCCAGTGACAGTGGCTGCTTCCCCAAGGTCAGGGAAGTTATTTCTCGGACTTCCCCGAACAGGGAACACCTGTGACTGAAGAGAGCTGCGTGGAGTTGTCTCTCGAGCTCCCCCACGCACTGAGAATGGTTCCCGAATCCTGAGCGTGGGGAGGTTCCACCAACGGTCGGCAGCGCGTGGGTTCTAACGGAAAGCCTAAGCTCGTCTCCCCTGAGGGTTTTCCTAATGTGACTGTGCCAGGGAATGCTAGGTGTGTTTGCAGGATATCCCAGTGACAGAGGCTGACTCCCCAAGGTCAGGGAAGCTATTTCTCGGAATTCCCCGAACAGGGAACACCTGTGACTGAAGAGAGCTGCGTGGAGTTGTCTCTCGAGCTCCCCCTCGCACTGACAATGGTTCCGGAATCCTGAGTTGGGGAGGTTCCACCAACGGTCGGCAGCGCGTGGGTTCTAACGGAAATCCTAAGCTCGTCTCCCCTGAGGATTTTCCTAATATCTCTGTGCCAGGGAATGCTAGGTGGGTTTGCAGGATATCCCAGTGACCGTGGCTGCCTCCCCAAGGTCAGGGAAGGTATTTCTCGGACTTCCCGGAACAGGGAACACTTGTGACTGAAGAGAGCTGCGTGGAGTTGTCTCTCGAGCTCCCCCAAGCACTGACAATGTTTCCGGAATCCTGAGTGTGGTATGGTTCCACCAACGGTCGGCAGCGTGTGGGTTCTAACGGAAAACCTAAGCTCGTCTCCCCTGAGAGTTTTCCTTATGTCTCTGTGCCAGGGAATGCTAGGGGGGTTTGCAGGATATCCCAGTGACAGTGGCTGCCTCCCCAAGGTCAGGGAAGGTATTTCTCGGACTTCCACGAAAAGGGAACACCTGTGATTGAAGAGAGCTGCGTGGAGTTGTCTCTCGAGCTCCCCCACGCACTTAAAATTGTTCCGGAATCCTGAGCGTGGGGAGGTTCCACCAACGGTCGGCAGCGCGTGGGTTCTAACGGAATGCCTAATCTCGTCTCCCCTGAGGGTTTTCCTAAAGTGTCTGTGCCAGGGAATGCTAGGGGCGTTTGCAGGATATCCCAGTGACAGAGGCTGCCTCCCTAAGGTCAGGGAAGTTATTTCTCGGACTTCCCCGAACAGGGAACACCTGTGACTGAAGAGAGCTGCGTGGAGTTGTCTCTCGAGGTCCCCCACACACTGACAATGGTTCCGGAATCCGGAGCGTGGGGAGGTTCCACCAACGGTCGGCAGCGCGTGGGTTCTAACGGAAAGCCTAAGCTCGTCTCCACTGAGGGTTTTCCTAATTTGTCTGTGCCAGGGAATGCTAGGGGGGTTTGCAGGATATCCCAGTGACAAATGCTGCCTCCACAAGGTCAGGGAAGGTATTTCTCGGACTTCCCCGAACAGGGAACACCTGTGACTGAAGAGAGCTGCGTGGAGTTGTCTCTCGAGCTCCCCCTCGCAATGACAATGGTTCCGGAATCCTGAGCTTGGGGAGGTTCCACCAACGGTCGGCAGCGCGCGGGTTCTAACGGAAAGCCTAAGCTCGTCTCCCCTGAGGGTTTTCCTAATGTCTCTGTGCCAGGGAATGCTAGTGGCGTTTGCAGGATATCCCAGTGACCGTGGCTGCCTCCCCAAGGTCAGGGAAGGTATTTCTCGGACTTCCCCGAACAGGGAACACCTGTGACTGAAGAGAGCTTCTTGGAGTTGTCTCTCGAGCTCCCCCACGCACTGACAATGGTTCCGGAATCCTGAGCGTGGGGAGGTTCCAACAACGGTCGGCAGCACGTGTGTTAAAACGGAAAACCTAAGCTCGTCTCCCCTGAGGGTTTTCCTAATGTCTCTGTGTCAGGGATTGCTAGGGGGGTTTGCAGGATATCCCAGTGACAGAGGCTGCCTCCCCAAGGTCAGGGAAGGTTTTTCTCGGACTTCCCCGAACAGGAAACACCTGTGACTGAAGAGAGCTGCGTGGAGTTATCTCTCGAGCTCCCCCACGCACTGACAATGGTTCCGGAATCCTGAGCGTGGGGAAGTTCCACCAACGGTCGGCAGCGCGTGGGTTCTAACGGAAAGCATAAGCTCGTCTCCCCTGAGGATTTTCCTAATATCTCTTTGCCAGGGAATGCTAGGGGGGTTTGCAGGATATCCCACTGACAGAGGCTGCCTCCCCAAGGTCAGGGAAGTTATTTCTCGGACTTCCCCGAACAGGGAACACCTGTGACTGAAGAGAGCAGCGTGGAGTTGTCTCTCGGGCTCCCCCACACAATGATAATGGTTCCGGAGTCCTGAGCGTGGGGAGGTTCCACGAACCGTCGGCAGCGCGTGGGTTCTAACGGAAAGCCTAAGCTCGTCTCCCCTGAGGGTTTTCCTAATATCTCTGTGCCAGGGAATGCAAGGGGAGTTTGCAGGATATCCCAGTGACAGAGGCTGCCTCCCCAAGGTCAGGGAAGATATTTCTCGGACTTCCCCGAACAGGGAACACCTGTGACTGAAGAGAGCTGCGTGGAGTCGTCTCTCGAGCTCCCCCACGCACTGACAATGGTTCCGGAATCCTGAGCGTGGGGAGGTTCCACCAACGGTCGGCAGCGTGTGGGTTCTAACGGAAAGCATAAGCTCGTCTCCCCTGAGGGTTTTCCTAATGTCTCTGTGCCAGGGAATGCTAGGGGTGTTTGCAGGATATCCCAGTGACAGAGGCTACCTCCCCAAGGTCAGGGAAGGTATTTCTCGGACTTCCCCGAACAGGGAACACCTTTACCTGAAGAGAGCTGCGTGGAGTTGTCTCTCGAGCTCCCCCATGCACTGACAATGGTTCCAGAATCCTGAGCGTGGGGAGGTTCCACCAACGTTCGGCAGCACGTGGGTTCAAACGGAAAGCCTAAGCTCGTCTCCCCTGAGGGTTTTCCTAATGTCTCTGTGCCAGGGATTGCTAGGTGGGTTTGCAGGATATCCCAGTGACAGAGGCTGACTCCTCAAGGTCAGGGAAGATATTTCTCGGACTTCCCCGAACAGGGAACACCTGTGACTGAAGAGAGCTGCGTGGAGTTGTCTCTCGAGCTCCCCCACGCACTGACAATGGTTCCGGAATCCTGAGCGTGGGGAGGTTCCACCAACGGTCGGCAGCGCGTGGGTTCTAACGGAAAGCTTAAGCTCGTCTCCCCTGAGGGTTTTCCTAATGTCTCTGTGCCAGGGAATGCTAGGGGTGTTTGCAGGATATCCCAGTGACAGAGGCTACCTCCCCAAGGTCAGGGAAGGTATTTCTCGGACTTCCCCGAACAGGGAACACCTTTACCTGAAGAGAGCTGCGTGGAGTTGTCTCTCGAGCTCCCCCATGCACTGACAATGGTTCCAGAATCCTGAGCGTGGGGAGGTTCCACCAACGTTCGGCAGCACGTGGGTTCAAACGGAAAGCCTAAGCTCGTCTCCCCTGAAGGTTTTCCTAATGTCTCTGTGCCAGGGATTGCTAGGTGGGTTTGCAGGATATCCCAGTGACAGAGGCTGACTCCTCAAGGTCAGGGAAGATATTTCTCGGACTTCCCCGAACAGGGAACACCTGTGACTGAAGAGAGCTGCGTGGAGTTGTCTCTCGAGCTCCCCCACGCACTGACAATGGTTCCGGAATCCTGAGCGTGGGGAGGTTCCACCAACGGTCGGCAGCGCGTGGGTTCTAACGGAAAGCTTAAGCTCGTCTCCCCTGAGGGTTTTCCTAATGTGTCTGTGCCAGGGAATGCTAGGGGGGTTTGCAGGATATCCCAGTGACAGAGGCTGCCTCCCCAAGGTCAGGGAAGGTATTTCTCGGACTTCCCCGAACGGGGAACACCTGTGACTGAAGAGAGCTGCGTGGAGTTGTCTCTCGAGCTCCCCCACGCACTGACAATGGTTCCGGAATCCTGAGCGTGGGGAGGTTCCACCAACGGTCGGCAGCGTGTTGGTTCTAACGGAAAGCCTAAGCTCGTCTTCCCTGAGGGTTTTCCTAATTTCTCTGTGCCAGGGAATGCAAGGGGAGTTTGCAGGATATCCCAGTGACCGTGGCTGCCTCCCCAAGGTCAGGGAAGGTATTTCTCGGACTTCCCGGAACAGGGAACACCTGTGACTGAAGAGAGCTGCGTGGAGTTGTCTCTCGAGCTCCCCCACGCACTGACAATGGTTCCGGAATCCTGAGCGTGGGGAGGTTCCACCAACGGTCGGCAGCGCGTGGGTTCTAACGGAATGCCTAAGCTCGTCTCCCCTTAGGGTTTTCCTAATGTGTCTGTGCCAGGGAATGCTAGGGGGGTTTGCAGGATATCCAAGTGACAGAGGCTGCCTCCCCAAAGTCAGGAAAGGTATTTCTCGGACTTCCCCGAACAGGGAACACCTGTGACTGAAGAGAGCTGCGTGGAGTTGTCTCTCGAGCTCCCCCACGCACTGACAATGGTTCCGGAATCCTGAGCGTGGGGAGGTTCCACCAACGGTCGGCAGCGCGTGGGTTCTAACTGAAAGCCTAACCTCGTCTCCCCTGAGGGTTTTCCTAATGTCTCTGTGCCAGGGAATGCTAGGGGGGTTTCCAGGATATCCCAGTGACAGAGGCTGCCTCCACAAGGTCAGGGAAGGTTTTTCTCGGACTTCCCCGAACAGGGAACACCTGTGACGGAAGAGAGCTGCGTGGAGTTGTCTCTTGAGCTCCCCCACGCACTGAAAATGGTTCCGGAATCCTGAGCGTGGGGAGGTTCCACCAACGGTCGGCAGCACGTGGGTTCTAACGGAAAGCTTAAGCTCGTCTCCCCTGAGGGTTTTCCTAATGTGTCTGTGCCAGGGAATGCTAGGGGTGTTTGTAGGATATCCCAGTGACAGAGGCTGCCTCCTCAAGGTCAGGGAAGTTATTTCTCGGACGTCCCCCACAAGGAACACCTGTGACTGAAGAGAGCTGCGTGGAGTTGTCTCTCGAGCTCCCCCACGCACTGACAATGGTTCCGGAATCCTGAACGTGGGGAGGTTCCACCAACGGTCGGCAGCGCGTGGGTTCTAACGGAAAGCCTAAGCTCGTCTACCCTGAGGGTTTTCCTAATGTCTCTGTGCCAGGGAAAGCTAGGGGGGTTTGCAGGATATCCCAGTGACATAGGCTGCCTCCCCAAGATCAGGGAAGGTATTTCTGGGACTTCCCCTAACAGGGAACACCTGTGACTGAAGAGAGCTGCGTGGAGTTGTCTCTCGAGCTCCCCCACGCACTGAAAATTGTTCCGGAATCCTGAGCGTGGAGAGGTTCCACCAACGGTCGGCAGCGCGTGGGTTCAAACGGAAAGCCTAAGCTCATCTCCCCTGAGGTTTTTCCTAATGTCTCTGTGCCAGGGAATGCAAGGGGGGTTTGCAGGATATCCCAGTGCCAGAGGGTGCCTCCCCAAGGTCAGGGAAGATTTTTCTCGGACTTCCCCGAACAGGGAACACCTTTACCTGAAGAGAGCTGCGTGGAGTTGTCTCTCGAGCTCCCCCATGCACTGACAATGGTTCCGGAATCCTGAGCGTGGGGAGGTTCCACCAACGGTCGCCAGCGCGTGGGTTCTAACGGAATGCCTAAGCTCGTCTCCCCTGAGGGTTTTCCTAATGTCTCTCTGCCAGGGAATGCTAGGATGGTTTGCAGGTTATCCCAGTGACAGAGGCTGCCTCCCCAAGGTCAGGGAAAGTATTTTTTGGACTTCCACGAACAGGGAACAACTGTGAATGAAAAGAGCTGCGTGGAGTTGTCTCTCGTGCTCCCCCACGCACTGACAATTGTTCCGGAATCCTGAGCGTGGGGAGGTTCCACCAACGGTCGGCAGCGCTTGGGATCTAACGGAAAGCCTAAGCTCGTCTCCCCTGAGGGTTTTCCTAATTTCTCTGTGCCAGGGAATGCTAGGGGTGTTTGCAGGATATCCCAGGGACAGAGGCTGCCTCCCCAAAGTCAGGGAAGTTATTTCTCGGACTTGCCCTAAGAGGGAACACCTGTGAATGAAGAGAGCTTCGTGGAGTTGTCTCTCGAGCTCCCCCACGCACTGACAATGTTTCCGGAATCCTGAGCGTGGGGAGGTTCTACCAACGGTCGGCAGCGCGTGGGTTCTAACGGAATGCCTAAGCTCGTCCCCCCTGAGGGTTTTCCTAATGTCTCTGTACCAGGGAATGCTAGGGGGGTTTACAGGATATCCCAGTGACAGCAGCTGCCTCCCCAAGGTCAGGGAAGATATTTCTCGGACTTCCCCGAACAGGGAACACCTTTGACTGAAGAGAGCTGCGTGGAGTTGTCTCTCGAGATCCCCCTCGCACTGAAAATGTTTCCGGAATCCTGAGCGTGGGGAGGTTCCACCAACGGTAGGCAGCGCGTGGGTTCTAACGGAAAGCTTAAGCTCGTCTCCCCTGAGGGTTTTCCTAATTTCTCTGTGCCAGGGAAGTCTAGGGGGGTTTGCAGGATATCCCAGTGACAGAGGCTGCCTCCCCAAGGTCAGGGAAGTTATTTCTCGGACCTCCAAGAACAGGGAACACCTGTGACTGAAGAGAGCTGCGTGGAGTTGTCTCTCGAGCTCCCCCAAGCACTGACAATGGTTCCGGAATCCTGAGCGTGGGGAGGTTCCACCAACGGTCGGTAGCACGTGGGTTAAAACGGAAAGCCTAAGCTCGTCTCCCCTGAGGGTTTTCCTAATGTCTCTGTGCCAGGGATTGCTAGGGGAGTTTGCAGGAAATCCCAGTGACAGAGGCTGCCTCCTCAAGGTCAGGAAATGTATTTCTCGGACTTCCCCGAACAGGGAACACCTGTGACTGAAGAGAGGTGCGTGGAGTTGTCTCTCGAGCTCCCCCACGCACTGACAATTTTTCCGGAATCCTGAGCGTGTAGAGGTTCCACCAACGGTCGGCAGCGCGTGGGTTCTAACGGAAAGCCTAAGCTCATCTCCCCTGAGTGTTTTCCTAATGTCTCTGTGCCAGCTAATGCTAGGGGGGTTTGCAGGATATCCCAGTGACAGAGGCTGCCTCCCCAAGGTCAGGGAAGGTTTTTCTCGGACTTCCCCGAACAGGAAACACCTGTGACGGAAGAGAGCTGCGTGGAGTTTTCTCTCGAGCTCCCCCACGCACTGACAATGGTTCCGGAATCCTGAGCGTGGGGAAGTTCCACCAACGGTCGGCAGCGCGTGGGTTCTAACGGAAAGCATAAGCTCGTCTCCCCTGAGGATTTTCCTAATATCTCTTTGCCAGGGAATGCTAGGGGGGTTTGAAGGATATCCCAGTGACAGAGGCTGCCTCCCCAAGGTCAGGGAAGTAATTTCTCGGACTTCCCCGAACAGGGAACACCTGTGACTGAAGAGAGCTGCGTGGAGTCGTCTCTAGAGCTCCCCCACGCACTGACAATGGTTCCGGAATCCTGAGCGTGGGGAGGTTCCACCAACGGTCGGCAGCGTGTGGGTTCTAACGGAAAGCATAAGCTCGTCTCCCCTGAGGGTTTTCCTAATGTCTCTGTGCCAGGGAATTCTAGGGGTGTTTGCAGGATATCCCAGTGTCCGTGGCTGCCTCCCCAAGGTCAGGGAAGGTATTTCTCGGACTTCCCGGAACAGGGAACACCTGTGACTGAAGAGAGCTGCGTGGAGTTGTCTCTCGAGCTCCCCCACGCACTGACAATGGTTCCGGAATCCTGAGTGTGGTGTGGTTCCACCAACGGTCGGCAGCGCGTGGGTTCGAACGGAAAGCCTAAGCTCGTCTCCCCTGAGGGTTTTCCTTATGTCTCTGTGCCAGGGAATGCTAGGTGGGTTTGCAGGATATCCCAGTGACAGTGGCTGACTCCCCAAGGTCAGGGAAGTTATTTCTCGGACTTCCCCGAACAGGGAACACCTGTGACTGAAGAGAGCTACGTGGAGTTGTCTCTCGAGCTCCCCCACGCACTGACAATGGTTCCGGAATCCTGAGCGTGGGGAGGTTCCACCAACGGTCGGCAGCGCGTGGGTTCTAACGGAATGCCTAAGCTCGTCTCCCCTGAGGGTTTTCCTAATGTGTCTGTGCCAGGGAATGCTAGGGGGGTTTGCAGGATATCCCAGTGACAGAGGCTGCCTCCCCAAAGTCAGGGAAGGTATTTCTCGGACTTCTCCGAACAGGGAACACCTGTGACTGAAGAGAGCTGCGTGGAGTTGTCTCTCGAGCTCCCCCACGCACTGACAATGGTTCCGGAATCCTGAGCGTGGGGAGGTTCCACCAACGGTCGGCAGCGCGTTGGTTCTAACTGAAATCCTAACCTCGTCTCCTCTGAAGGTTTTCCTAATGTCTCTGTGCCAGGGAATGCTAGGGGGGTTTGCAGGATATCCCAGTGGCAGAGGCTGCCTCCCCAAAGTCAGGGAAGGTATTTCTCGGACTTCCCGGAACAGGGAACACCTGTGACTGAAGAGAGCTGCGTGGAGTTGTCTCTCGAGCTCCCCCACGCACTGACAATGGTTCCGGAATCCTGAGACTGGGGAGGTTCCACCAACGGTCGGCAGCGCGTGGGTTCTAACGGAAAGCCCAAGCTCGTCTCCCCTGAGGGTTTTCCTAATGTCTCTGTGCCAGGGAATGCTAGTGGCGTTTGCAGGATATACCAGTGACAGAGGCTGCCTCCCCAAGGTCAGGGAAGGTATTTCTCGGACTTCCCCGTACAGGGAACACCTGTGACTGAAGAGAGCTGCGTGGAGTTGTCTCTCGAGCTCCCCCACGCACTGACAATGGTTCCGGAATCCTGAGCGTGGGGAGGTTCCACCAACGGTCGGCAGCACGTGGGTTAAAACGGAAAGCCTAAGCTCGTCTCCCCTGAGGGTTTTCCTAATGTCTCTGTGTCAGGGATTGCTAGGGCGGTTTGCAGGATATCCCAGTGACAGAGGCTGCCTCCTCAAGGTCAGGAAAGGTATTTCTCGGACTTCCCCCAACAGGGAACACCTGTGACTGAAGAGAGCTGCGTGGAGTTGTCTCTCGAGCTCCCCCACGCACTGACAATTTTTCCGGAATCCTGAGCGTGTAGAGGTTCCACCAACGGTCGGCAGCGCGTGGGTTCTAACGGAAAGCCTAAGCTCATCTCCCCTGAGGGTTTTCCTAATGTCTCTGTGCCAGGGAATGCTAGGGGGGTTTGCAGGATATCCCAGTGACAGAGGCTGCATCCCCAAGGTCAGGGAAGGTTTTTCTCGGACTTCCCCGAACAGGAAACACCTGTGACTGAAGAGAGCTGCGTGGAGTTATCTCTCGAGCTCCCCCACGCACTGACAATGGTTCCGGAATCCTGAGCGTGGGGAAGTTCCACCAACGGTCGGCAGCGCGTGGGTTCTAACGGAAAGCATAAGCTCGTCTCCCCTGAGGATTTTCCTAATATCTCTTTGCCAGGGAATGCTAGGGGGGTTTGCAGGATATCCCACTGACAGAGGCTGCCTCCCCAAGGTCAGGGAAGTTATTTCTCGGACTTCCCCGAACAGGGAACACCTGTGACTGGAGAGAGCTGCGTGGAGTTGTCTCTCGGGCTCCCCCACACAATGATAATGGTTCCGGAGTCCTGAGCGTGGGGAGGTTCCACGAACAGTCGGCAGCGCGTGGGTTCTAACGGAAAGCCTAAGCTCGTCTCCTTAGAGGGTTTTCCTAATTTCTCTGTGCCAGGGAATGCAAGGGGAGTTTGCAGGATATCCCAGTGACAGAGGCTGCCTCCCCAAGGTCAGGGAAGATATTCCTCGGACTTCCCCGAACAGGGAACACCTGTGACTGAAGAGAGCTGCGTGGAGTCGTCTCTCGAGCTCCCCCACGCACTGACAATGGTTCCGGAATCCTGAGCGTTGGGAGGTTCCACCAACGGTCGGCAGCGTGTGGGTTCTAACGGAAAGCGTAAGCTCGTTTCCCCTGAGGGTTTTCCTAATGTCTCTGTGCCAGGGAATGCAAGGGGAGTTTGCAGGATATCCCAGTGACAGAGGCTGCCTCCCCAAGGTCAGGGAAGATATTTCTCGGACTTCCCCGAACAGGGAACACCTGTGACTGAAGAGAGCTGCGTGGAGTCGTCTCTCGAGCTCCCCCACGCACTGACAATGGTTCCGGAATCCTAAGCGTGGGGAGGTTCCACCAACGGTCGGCAGCGCGTGGGTTCTAAAGGAATGCCTAAGCTCGTCTCCCCTGAGGGTTTTCCTAATGTGTCTGTGCCAGGGAATGCTAGGGGGGTTTGCAGGATATCCCAGTGACAGAGGCTACCTCCCCAAGGTCAGGGAAGTTATTTCTCGGACTTCCCCGAACAGGGAACACCTGTGACTGAAGAGAGCTGCGTGGAGTTGTCTCTCGAGCTCCCCCACGCACTGACAATGGTTCCGGAATCCTGAGCGTGGGGAGGTTCCACCAACGGTCGGCAGAGTGTTGGTTCTAACGGAAAGCCTAAGCTCGTCTCCCCTGAGGGTTTTCCTAATATCTCTGTGCCAAGGAATGCTAGGGGGGTTTACAGGATATCCCAGTGACCGTGGCTGCCTCCCCAAGGTCAGGGAAGTTATTTCTCGGACTTCCCGGAACAGGGAACACCTGTGACTGAAGAGGGCTGCGTGGAGTTGTCTCTCGAGCTCCCCCACGCACTGAAAATTGTTCCGGGATCCTGAGCGTGGGGAGGTTCCACCAACGGTCGGCAGCACGTGGGTTCTAACGGAAAGCCTAAGCTCGTCTCCCCTGAGGGTTTTCCTTATGTCTCTGTGCCAGGGAATGCTTGGGGGGTTTGCAGGATATCCCAGTGACAGTGGCTGCTTCCCCAAGGTCAGGGAAGTTATTTCTCGGACTTCCCCGAACAGGGAACACCTGTGACTGAAGAGAGCTGCGTGGAGTTGTCTCTCGAGCTCCCCCACGCACTGAGAATGGTTCCCGAATCCTGAGCGTGGGGAGGTTCCACCAACGGTCGGCAGCGCGTGGGTTCTAACGGAAAGCCTAAGCTCGTCTCCCCTGAGGGTTTTCCTAATGTGACTGTGCCAGGGAATGCTAGGTGTGTTTGCAGGATATCCCAGTGACAGAGGCTGACTCCCCAAGGTCAGGGAAGCTATTTCTCGGAATTCCCCGAACAGGGAACACCTGTGACTGAAGAGAGCTGCGTGGAGTTGTCTCTCGAGCTCCCCCTCGCACTGACAATGGTTCCGGAATCCTGAGTTGGGGAGGTTCCACCAACGGTCGGCAGCGCGTGGGTTCTAACGGAAATCCTAAGCTCGTCTCCCCTGAGGATTTTCCTAATATCTCTGTGCCAGGGAATGCTAGGTGGGTTTGCAGGATATCCCAGTGACCGTGGCTGCCTCCCCAAGGTCAGGGAAGGTATTTCTCGGACTTCCCGGAACAGGGAACACTTGTGACTGAAGAGAGCTGCGTGGAGTTGTCTCTCGAGCTCCCCCAAGCACTGACAATGTTTCCGGAATCCTGAGTGTGGTATGGTTCCACCAACGGTCGGCAGCGTGTGGGTTCTAACGGAAAACCTAAGCTCGTCTCCCCTGAGAGTTTTCCTTATGTCTCTGTGCCAGGGAATGCTAGGGGGGTTTGCAGGATATCCCAGTGACAGTGGCTGCCTCCCCAAGGTCAGGGAAGGTATTTCTCGGACTTCCACGAAAAGGGAACACCTGTGATTGAAGAGAGCTGCGTGGAGTTGTCTCTCGAGCTCCCCCACGCACTTAAAATTGTTCCGGAATCCTGAGCGTGGGGAGGTTCCACCAACGGTCGGCAGCGCGTGGGTTCTAACGGAATGCCTAATCTCGTCTCCCCTGAGGGTTTTCCTAAAGTGTCTGTGCCAGGGAATGCTAGGGGCGTTTGCAGGATATCCCAGTGACAGAGGCTGCCTCCCCAAGGTCAGGGAAGTTATTTCTCGGACTTCCCCGAACAGGGAACACCTGTGACTGAAGAGAGCTGCGTGGAGTTGTCTCTCGAGGTCCCCCACACACTGACAATGGTTCCGGAATCCGGAGCGTGGGGAGGTTCCACCAACGGTCGGCAGCGCGTGGGTTCTAACGGAAAGCCTAAGCTCGTCTCCACTGAGGGTTTTCCTAATTTGTCTGTGCCAGGGAATGCTAGGGGGGTTTGCAGGATATCCCAGTGACAAATGCTGCCTCCACAAGGTCAGGGAAGGTATTTCTCGGACTTCCCCGAACAGGGAACACCTGTGACTGAAGAGAGCTGCGTGGAGTTGTCTCTCGAGCTCCCCCTCGCAATGACAATGGTTCCGGAATCCTGAGCTTGGGGAGGTTCCACCAACGGTCGGCAGCGCGCGGGTTCTAACGGAAAGCCTAAGCTCGTCTCCCCTGAGGGTTTTCCTAATGTCTCTGTGCCAGGGAATGCTAGTGGCGTTTGCAGGATATCCCAGTGACCGTGGCTGCCTCCCCAAGGTCAGGGAAGGTATTTCTCGGACTTCCCCGAACAGGGAACACCTGTGACTGAAGAGAGCTTCTTGGAGTTGTCTCTCGAGCTCCCCCACGCACTGACAATGGTTCCGGAATCCTGAGCGTGGGGAGGTTCCAACAACGGTCGGCAGCACGTGTGTTAAAACGGAAAACCTAAGCTCGTCTCCCCTGAGGGTTTTCCTAATGTCTCTGTGTCAGGGATTGCTAGGGGGGTTTGCAGGATATCCCAGTGACAGAGGCTGCCTCCCCAAGGTCAGGGAAGGTTTTTCTCGGACTTCCCCGAACAGGAAACACCTGTGACTGAAGAGAGCTGCGTGGAGTTATCTCTCGAGCTCCCCCACGCACTGACAATGGTTCCGGAATCCTGAGCGTGGGGAAGTTCCACCAACGGTCGGCAGCGCGTGGGTTCTAACGGAAAGCATAAGCTCGTCTCCCCTGAGGATTTTCCTAATATCTCTTTGCCAGGGAATGCTAGGGGGGTTTGCAGGATATCCCACTGACAGAGGCTGCCTCCCCAAGGTCAGGGAAGTTATTTCTCGGACTTCCCCGAACAGGGAACACCTGTGACTGAAGAGAGCAGCGTGGAGTTGTCTCTCGGGCTCCCCCACACAATGATAATGGTTCCGGAGTCCTGAGCGTGGGGAGGTTCCACGAACCGTCGGCAGCGCGTGGGTTCTAACGGAAAGCCTAAGCTCGTCTCCCCTGAGGGTTTTCCTAATATCTCTGTGCCAGGGAATGCAAGGGGAGTTTGCAGGATATCCCAGTGACAGAGGCTGCCTCCCCAAGGTCAGGGAAGATATTTCTCGGACTTCCCCGAACAGGGAACACCTGTGACTGAAGAGAGCTGCGTGGAGTCGTCTCTCGAGCTCCCCCACGCACTGACAATGGTTCCGGAATCCTGAGCGTGGGGAGGTTCCACCAACGGTCGGCAGCGTGTGGGTTCTAACGGAAAGCATAAGCTCGTCTCCCCTGAGGGTTTTCCTAATGTCTCTGTGCCAGGGAATGCTAGGGGTGTTTGCAGGATATCCCAGTGACAGAGGCTACCTCCCCAAGGTCAGGGAAGGTATTTCTCGGACTTCCCCGAACAGGGAACACCTTTACCTGAAGAGAGCTGCGTGGAGTTGTCTCTCGAGCTCCCCCATGCACTGACAATGGTTCCAGAATCCTGAGCGTGGGGAGGTTCCACCAACGTTCGGCAGCACGTGGGTTCAAACGGAAAGCCTAAGCTCGTCTCCCCTGAGGGTTTTCCTAATGTCTCTGTGCCAGGGATTGCTAGGTGGGTTTGCAGGATATCCCAGTGACAGAGGCTGACTCCTCAAGGTCAGGGAAGATATTTCTCGGACTTCCCCGAACAGGGAACACCTGTGACTGAAGAGAGCTGCGTGGAGTTGTCTCTCGAGCTCCCCCACGCACTGACAATGGTTCCGGAATCCTGAGCGTGGGGAGGTTCCACCAACGGTCGGCAGCGCGTGGGTTCTAACGGAAAGCTTAAGCTCGTCTCCCCTGAGGGTTTTCCTAATGTCTCTGTGCCAGGGAATGCTAGGGGTGTTTGCAGGATATCCCAGTGACAGAGGCTACCTCCCCAAGGTCAGGGAAGGTATTTCTCGGACTTCCCCGAACAGGGAACACCTTTACCTGAAGAGAGCTGCGTGGAGTTGTCTCTCGAGCTCCCCCATGCACTGACAATGGTTCCAGAATCCTGAGCGTGGGGAGGTTCCACCAACGTTCGGCAGCACGTGGGTTCAAACGGAAAGCCTAAGCTCGTCTCCCCTGAAGGTTTTCCTAATGTCTCTGTGCCAGGGATTGCTAGGTGGGTTTGCAGGATATCCCAGTGACAGAGGCTGACTCCTCAAGGTCAGGGAAGATATTTCTCGGACTTCCCCGAACAGGGAACACCTGTGACTGAAGAGAGCTGCGTGGAGTTGTCTCTCGAGCTCCCCCACGCACTGACAATGGTTCCGGAATCCTGAGCGTGGGGAGGTTCCACCAACGGTCGGCAGCGCGTGGGTTCTAACGGAAAGCTTAAGCTCGTCTCCCCTGAGGGTTTTCCTAATGTGTCTGTGCCAGGGAATGCTAGGGGGGTTTGCAGGATATCCCAGTGACAGAGGCTGCCTCCCCAAGGTCAGGGAAGGTATTTCTCGGACTTCCCCGAACGGGGAACACCTGTGACTGAAGAGAGCTGCGTGGAGTTGTCTCTCGAGCTCCCCCACGCACTGACAATGGTTCCGGAATCCTGAGCGTGGGGAGGTTCCACCAACGGTCGGCAGCGTGTTGGTTCTAACGGAAAGCCTAAGCTCGTCTTCCCTGAGGGTTTTCCTAATTTCTCTGTGCCAGGGAATGCAAGGGGAGTTTGCAGGATATCCCAGTGACCGTGGCTGCCTCCCCAAGGTCAGGGAAGGTATTTCTCGGACTTCCCGGAACAGGGAACACCTGTGACTGAAGAGAGCTGCGTGGAGTTGTCTCTCGAGCTCCCCCACGCACTGACAATGGTTCCGGAATCCTGAGCGTGGGGAGGTTCCACCAACGGTCGGCAGCGCGTGGGTTCTAACGGAATGCCTAAGCTCGTCTCCCCTTAGGGTTTTCCTAATGTGTCTGTGCCAGGGAATGCTAGGGGGGTTTGCAGGATATCCAAGTGACAGAGGCTGCCTCCCCAAAGTCAGGAAAGGTATTTCTCGGACTTCCCCGAACAGGGAACACCTGTGACTGAAGAGAGCTGCGTGGAGTTGTCTCTCGAGCTCCCCCACGCACTGACAATGGTTCCGGAATCCTGAGCGTGGGGAGGTTCCACCAACGGTCGGCAGCGCGTGGGTTCTAACTGAAAGCCTAACCTCGTCTCCCCTGAGGGTTTTCCTAATGTCTCTGTGCCAGGGAATGCTAGGGGGGTTTCCAGGATATCCCAGTGACAGAGGCTGCCTCCACAAGGTCAGGGAAGGTTTTTCTCGGACTTCCCCGAACAGGGAACACCTGTGACGGAAGAGAGCTGCGTGGAGTTGTCTCTTGAGCTCCCCCACGCACTGAAAATGGTTCCGGAATCCTGAGCGTGGGGAGGTTCCACCAACGGTCGGCAGCACGTGGGTTCTAACGGAAAGCTTAAGCTCGTCTCCCCTGAGGGTTTTCCTAATGTGTCTGTGCCAGGGAATGCTAGGGGTGTTTGTAGGATATCCCAGTGACAGAGGCTGCCTCCCCAAGGTCAGGGAAGGTATTTCTCGGACTTCCCCGAACGGGGAACACCTGTGACTGAAGAGAGCTGCGTGGAGTTGTCTCTCGAGATCCCCCACGCACTGACAATGGTTCCGGAATCCTGAGCGTGGGGAGGTTCCACCAACGGTCGGCAGCGTGTTGGTTCTAACGGAAAGCCTAAGCTCGTCTCCACTGAGGGTTTTCCTTATGTCTCTGTGCCAGGGAATGCTAGGGGGGTTTACAAGATATCCCAGTGACCCTGGCTGCCTCCCCAAGGTCAGGGAAGTTATTTCTCGGACTTCCCGGAACAGGGAACACCTGTGACTGAAGAGGTCTGCGTGGAGTTGTCTCTCGAGCTCCCCCACGCACTGAAAATGGTTCCGGGATCCTGAGCGTGGGGAGGTTCCACCAACGGTCGGCAGCACGTGGGTTCTAACGGAAAGCCTAAGCTCGTCTCCCCTGAGGGTTTTCCTTATGTCTCTGTGCCAGGGAATGCTTGGGGGGTTTGCAGGATATCCCAGTGACAGAGGCTGCCTCCCCAAGGTCAGGGAAGTTATTTCTCGGACTTCCCCGAACAGGGAACACCTGTGACTGAAGAGAGCTGCGTGGAGTTGTCTTTCGAGCTCCCCCACGCACTGACAATGGTTCCGGAATCCTGAGCGTGGGGAGGTTCCACCAACGGTCGGCAGCGTGTGGGTTCTAACGGAAAGCCTAAGCTCGTCTCCCCTGAGGGTTTTCCTAATGTCTCTGTGCCAAGGAATGCTAGGGGGGTTTGCAGGATATCCCAGTGACCGTGGCTGCCTCCCCAAGGTCAGGGAAGGTATTTCTCGGACTTCCCGGAACAGGGAACACCTGTGACTGAAGAGGGCTGCGAGGAGTTGTCTCTCGAGCTCCCCCACGCACTGACAATGATTCCGGAATCCTGAGCGTCGGAGGTTCCACCAACGGTCGGCAGCGTGTGGGTTCTAACGGAAAGCATAAGCTCGTCTCCCCTGAGGGTTTTCCATATGTCTCTGTGCCAGGGAATGCTAGGGGGTTTTGCAGGATATCCCAGTGACCGTGGCTGCCTCCCCAAGGTCAGGGAATTTAATTCTCAGACTTCTCCGAACAGGGAACACCTGTGACTGAAGAGAGCTGCGTGGAGTTTTCTCTCGAGCTCCCCGACGCACTGACAATGGTTCCGGAATCCTGAGCGTGGGGAGGTTCCACCAACGGTCGGCAGCGCGTGGGTTCTAACGGAATGCCTAAGTTCGTCTCCCCTGAGGTTTTTCCTAATTTCTTTGTGCCAGGGAATGCTACGGTTGTTTGCAGGATATCCCATGGACAGAGGCTGCCTCCCCAAGTCAGGGAAGTTATTTCTCGGACTTCCCCGAACAGGGAACACCTGTGACTGAAGAGAGCTGCGTGGAGTTGTCTCTCGAGCTCCCCTACGCACTGACAATTGTTCCGGAATCCTGAGCGTGGGGAGGTTCCACCAACGGTCGGCAGCGCGTGGGTTCTAACGGAAAGCCTAAGCTCGTCTCCCCTGAGGGTTTTCCTAATGTCTCTGTGCCAGGGAATGCTAGGGGGGTTTGCAGGTTATCCCAGTGACAGAGGCTGCTTCCCCAAGGTCAGGGAAAGTATTTCTCGGAGTTCCCCGAACAGGGAACACCTGTGACTGAAGAGAGCTGCGTGGAGTTGTCTCTCGAGCTCCCCCACGCACTGACAATGGTTCCGGAATCCTGAGCGTGGGGAGGTTCCACCAACGGTCGGCATCGCGTGGGTTCTAACGGAAAGCCTAAGCTCGTCACCCCTGAGTGTTTTCCCAATTTCTCTATGCCAGGGACTGCTAGGGGTGTTTGCAGGATATCCCAGTGGCAGAAGCTGCCTCCCCAAGATCAGGGAAGTTTTTTCTCGGACTTCCCCGGACAGGGAACACCTGTGACAGAAGACAGCTGCGTGAAGTTGTCTCTCGAGCTCCCCCACGCACTGACAATGGTTCCGGAATCCTGAGCGTGGGGAGGTTCCACCAACGGTCGGCAGCGCGTGGGTTCTAACGGAAAGCCTAAGCTGGTCTCCCCTGAGGATTTTCCTAATATCTCTGTGCCTGGGAATGGTAGGGGTGTTTGCAGGATATCCCAGTGACAGAGGCTGCCTCCACAAGGTCAGGGAAGGTATTTCTCGGACTTCCCCAAACAGGGAACACCTGTGACTGAAGAGAGCTGCGTGGAGTTGTCTCTCGATCTCCCCCACGCACTGACAATGATTCCGGAATCCTGACCGTGGGGAGGTTCCAACAACGGTCGGCAGCGCGTGGGTTCTAATGGAAAACCTAAGCTCGTCTCCCCTGAGGGTTTTCCTAATGTCTCTGTGCCAGGGAATGTTAGGGGGTTTTGCAGGATATCCCAGGTCTGAGGCTGCCTCCCCAATGTAAGTGAAGTTATTTCTCGGACTTCCCCGAACAGGGAACACCTGTGACTGAAGAGAGCTGCGTGGAGTTTTCTCTCGAGCTCTCCGACGCACTGACAATGGTTCCGGAATCTTGAGCGTGGGGAGGTTCCACCAACGGTCGGCACCGCGTGGGTTCTAACGGAATGACAAAGCTCACCTCCCCTGAGGTTTTTCCTAATCTCTTTGTGCCAGGGAATGCTACGGGTGTTTTCAGGATATCCCAGTGACAGAGGATGCATCCCCAAGGTCAGGGAAGGTATTTCTTGGACTTCCCCGAACAGGGAACCCCTGTGACTGAAGAGAGCTGCGTGGAGTTGTCTCTCGAGCTCCCCCACGCACTGACAATGGTTCCGGAATCCTGAGAGTGGGGAGGTTCCACCAACGGTCGGCAGCGCGTGGGTTATAACGGAAAGCCTAAGCTGGTCTCCCCTGAGGGTTTTCCTAATGTCTCTGTGCCAGGGAATGCTAGGGGGGTTTGCAGGAATTCCCAGTGACAAAGGCTGCCTCCCCAAGGTCAGGGAAGGTATTTCTCGGACTTCCCCGAACAGGGAACACTTGTGACTGAAGAGAGCTGCGTGGAGTTGTCTCTCGAGCTCCCCCGCGCACTGACAATTTTTCCGGAATCCTGAGCGTGGGGAGGTTCCACCAACGGTCGGCAGCTCGTGGGATTTAAAGGAATGCCTAAGCTCGTATCCCCTGAGGGTTTTCCTAATATCTCTGTGCCAGGGAATGCTAGGGGGGTTTGCAGGATATCCCAGTGACAGAGACTGCCTCCACAAGGTCAGGGAAGGTATTTCTAGGACTTCCCCGAACAGGGAACACTTGTGACTGAAGAGAGCTGCGTGGAGTTGTCTCTCGAGCTCCCCCGCGCACTGACAATTGTTCCGGAATCCTGAGCGTGGGGACATTCCACCAACGGTCGGCAGCATGTGGGTTTTAACGGAATGCCTAATCTCGTCTCCCCTGAGGGTTTTCCTAATATCTCTGTGCCAGGGAATGCTAGGGGGGTTTGCAGGATATCCCAGTGACAGAGGCTGCCTCCCCAAGGTCAGGGAAGGTATTTCTCAGACTTCCCCAAACAGGGAACACCTGTGACTGAAGAGAGCTGCGTGGAGTTGTCTCCCGAGCTCCCCCACGCACTGACAATGTTTCCGGAATCCTGAGCGTAGGGAGGTTCCACCAACGGTCTGCAGCGCGTGGGTTCTAACGGAAAGCCTAAGCTCGTCTCCCCTGAGTGTTTTCCTAATGTCTCTGTGCCAGGGAATGCTAGGGGGGTTTGCAGGATATCCCAGTGACAGAGGCTGCATCCCCAAGGTCAGGGAAGGTATTTCTCGGACTTCCCCGAACAGGGAACACCTGTGACTGAAGAGAGCTGCGTGGAGTTGTCTCTCGAACTCCCCAACGCACTGACAATGGTTCCGGAATCCTGAGCGTGGGGAGGTTCCACCAACGGTCGGCAGCACGTGGGTTCTAACGGAAAGCCTAAGCTAGTCTCCCCTGAGTATTTTCCTAATGTCTCTGTGCCATGAAATGCTAGGGGGGTTTGCAGGATATCCCAGTGACAGAGGCTGCCTCCCCAAGTTCAGGGAAGGTATTTCTCGGACTTCCCCGAACAGGGAACACTTGTGACGGAAGAGAGCTGCGTGGAGTTGTCTCTCGAGGTCCCCAACGCACTGACAATTGTTCCGGAATCCTGAGCGTGGGGAGGTTCCACCAACGGTCGGCAGCGCGTTGGTTCTAACGGAAAGCCTAAGCTCGTCTCCCCTGAGGATTTTCCTAATGTCTCATTGACAGGGAATGCTAGGGGGGTTTGCAGGATATCCCAGTGACAGAGGCTGCCTCCCCAAGGTCAGGGAAGTTATTTCTCGGACTTTCCGGAACAGGGAACACCTGTGACTGAAGAGAGCTGCGTGTAATTTTTTCTCGAGCTCCCCCTCGCACTGACAATGTTTCCGGAATCCTGAGCATGGGGAGGTTCCACCAACGGTCGGCAGCGCGTGGGTTCTAACGGAAAGCATAAGCTCGTCTCCCCTGAGTGTTTTCCTAATATCTCTGTGCCAGGGAATGCTAGGGGGGTTTGCAGGATATCCCAGTGACAGAGGCTGTCTCCCCAAGGTCAGGGAAGTTATTTCTCGCACTTCCCCGATCAGGGAACACCTGTGAATGAAGAGAGCTGCGTGGAGTTGTCTCTCGAGCTCTCCCACGCCCTGACAATGGTTCCAGAATCCTGAGTTTGGGGAGGTTCCACCAACGGTCGGCAGATTTTGGGTTCTAACGGAAAGCCTAAGCTCGTCTCCCCTGAGGTTTTTCCTAATGTCTCTGTGCCAGGGAATGCTAGGGGGGTTTGCAGGATATCCCAGTGACAGTGGCTGCCTCCCCAAGGTCAGGGAAGGTATTTCTCGGTCTTCCCCGAACAGGGAACACCTGTGACTGAAGAAAGTTGCGTGGAGTTGTCTCTCGAGCTCCTCCACGCACTGACAATGGTTCTGGAATCCTGAGCGTGGGGAGGTTCCACCAACGGTCGGCAGCGCGTGGGTTCTAACGGAAATCCTAAGCTCGTCTCCCCTGAGGGTTTTCCTAATATCTCTGTGCCAGGGAATGCTAGGGGGGTTTGCAGGATATCCCAGTGACAGAGGCTGCCTCCCCAATGTCAGGGAAGTTATTTCTCGGACTTCCACGAACAGGGAACACCTGTGACTGAAGAGAGCTGCGTGGAGTTGTCTCTCGAGCTCCCCCACGCACTGACAATGGTTCCGGAATCCTGAGCGTGGGGAGGTTCCACCAACTGTCGGCAGCGCGTTGGTTCTAACGGAATGCCTAAGCTCGCCTCCCCTGAGGGTTTTCCTAATGTCTCTGTGCCAGGGAATGCTAGGGGAGTTTGCAGGATATCCCAGTGACAGAGGCTGCCTCCCCAAGGTCAGGGAAGGTATTTCTCGGACTTCCCCGAACAGGGAACACCTGTGACTGAAGAGAGCTGCGTGGAGTTGTCTCTCGAGCTCTCCCACGCACTGACAATGGTTCCGAAATCCTGAGCGTTGGGAGGTTCCACCAACGGTCGGCAGCGCGTGGGTTCTAACGGAAAGCCTAAGCTCGTCTTCCCTGAGGGTTTTCCTAATGTCTCTGTGCCAGGGAATGCTAGGGGGGTTTGCAGGATATCCCAGTGACAGAGGCTGCCTCCCCAAGGTCAGGGAAGTTATTTCTCGGACTTCCCCGAACAGGGAACACCTGTGACTGAAGAGAGCTGCGTGGAGTTGTCTCTCGAGCTCCCCCACGCACTGACAATGTTTCCGGAATCCTGAGCGTGGGGAGGTTCCAACAACGGTCGGCAGCGCGTGGGTTCTAACGGAAAGCCTAAGCTCGTCTCCCCTGAGGATTTTCTTAATGTCTCTGTGCCAGGGAATGCTAGGGGTGTTTGCAGGATATCCCAGTGACAGAGGCTGCCTCCCCAAGTTCAGGGAAGGTATTTCTCGGACTTCCCCGAACAGGGAACACCTGTGACTGAAGAGAGCTGCGTGGAGTTGTCTCTCGTGCTCCCCCACGCACTGACAATGGTTCCGGAATCCTGAGCGTGGGGAGGTTCCACCAACGGTCGGCAGCGCGTTGGTTCTAACGGAAAGCCTAAGCTCGTCTCCCCTGAGTGTTTTCCTAATGTCTCTGTGCCAGGGAATGCTAGGGGGGTTTGCAGGATATCCCTGAGACAGAGGCTGCCTCCCCAAGGTCAGGGAAGGTATTTCTCGGACTTCCCCGAAAAGGGAACACCTGTTACTGAAGAGAGCTGCGTGGAGTTGTCTCTCGAGCTCACCCACGCACTGACAATGGTTCCGGAATCCTGAGAGTGGGGAGGTTCCACCAACGGTCGGCAGCGCGTGGGTTCTAACGGAAAGCCTAAGCTCGTCTCCCCTGTGGGTTTTCCTAATGTCTCTGTGCCAGGGAATTCTAGGGGGGTTTGCAGGATATCCCAGTGACAGAGGCTGCCTCCACAAGGTCAGGGAAGGTATTTCTCGGACTTCCCCGAACAGGGAACACCTGTGACTGAAGAGAGATGCGTGGAGTTTTCTCTCGAGCTCCCCCACGCACTGACAATGGTTCCGGAATCCTGAGCGTGGGGAGGTTCCACCAACGGTCGGCAGCGCGTGGGTTCTAACGGAAAGCCTAAGCTCGCCTCCCCTGAGGGTTTTCCTAATTTCTCTGTGCCAGGGAATGCTAGGGGGGTTTGCAGGATATTCCAGTGACAGAGGCTGCCTCCCCAAGTTCAGGGAAGGTATTTCTCGGATTTCCCCGAACAGGGTACACCTGTGACTGAAAAGAGCTGCGTGGAGTTGTCTCTCGAGCTCCCCCACGCACTGACAATGGTTCCGGAATCCTGAGCGTTTGGAGGTTCCACCAACGGTCGGCAGCGCGTGGGTTCAAACGGAAAGCCTAAGCTCGTCTCCCCTGAGTGTTTTCCTCATGTCTCTGTGCCAGGGAATTCTAGGGGGGTTTGCAGGATATCCCAGTGACAGAGGCTGCCTCCCCAAGGTCAGGGAAGGTATTTCTCGGACTTCCCCGAAAAGGGAACACCTGTGACAGAAGAGAGCTGCGTGGAGTTGTCTCTCGAGCTCCCCCACGCACTGACAATGGTTCCGGAATCCTGAGTGTGTGGAGGTTCCACCAACGGTCGGCAGCGCGTGGGTTCTAACGGAAAGCCTAAGCTCGTCTCCCCTGAGTGTTTTCCTAATGTCTCTGTGCCAGGGAATGCTAGGGGTGTTTGCAGGATATCCCAGTGACAGAGGCTGCCTCCCCAAGGTCAGGGAAGGTATTTCTCGGACTTCCCCGAACAGGGAACACCTGTGACTGAAGAGAGCTGCGTGGAGTTGTCTCTCGATCTCCCCAACGCACTGACAATGGTTCCGGAATCCTGAGCGTGGGGAGGTTCCACCAACGGTCGTCAGCGCGTGGGTTCTAACGGAAAGCCTAAGCTCGTCTCCCCTGAGGGTTTTCCTAATGTCTCTGTGCCAGGGAATGCTAGGGGGGTTTGCAGGATATCCCAGTGACAGAGGCTGCCTCCCCAAGGTCAGGGAAGGTATTTCTCGGACTTCCCCTAACAGGGAACACCTGTGACTGAAGAGAGCTGCGTGGAGTTGTCTCTCGAGCTCCCCCACGCACTGACAATGGTTCCGAAATACTGAACGTGGGGAGGTTCCACCAACGGTCGGCAGCGCGTGGGTTCTAACGGAAAGCCTAAGCTCGTCTCCCCTGCGGGTTTTCCTAATGTCTCTGTGCCAGGGAATGCTAGGGGGGTTTGCAGGATATCCCAGTGACAGAGGCTGCCTCCCCAAGGTCAGGGAAGGTATTTCTCGGACTTCCCCGAACAGGGAACACCTGTGACTGAAGAGAGCTGCGTGGAATTGTCTCTGGTGCTCCACCACGCACTGACAATGGTTCCGGAATCCTGAGCGTGGGGAGGTTCCACCAACGGTCGGCAGCGCGTGGGTTCTAACGGAAAGCCTAAGCTCGTCTCCCCTGAGAGTTTTCCTAATGTCTCTGTGCCAGGGAATGCTAGGGGGGTTTGCAGGATATCCCAGTGACAGAGGCTGCCTCCCCAAGGTCAGGGAAGGTATTTCTCGGACTTCCCCGAACAGGGAACACCTTTGACTGAAGAGAGCTGCGTGGAGTTGTCTCTCGAGCTCCCCCACGCACTGACAATGGTTCCGGAATCCTGAGCGTGGGGAGGTTCCACCAACGGTCGGCAGCGCGTGGGTTCTAACGGAAAGCCTAAGCTCGTCTCCCCTGAGGGTTTTCCTAATGTCTCTGTGCCAGGGAATTCTAGGGGGGTTTGCAGGATATCCCAGTGACAGAGGCTGCCTCCCCAAGGCCAGGGAAGGTATTTCTCGGACTTCCCCGAACAGGGAACACCTGTGACTGAAGAGAGATGCGTGGAGTTTTCTCTCGAGCTCCCCCACGCACTGACAATGGTTCCGGAATCCTGAGCGTGGGGAGGTTCCACCAACGGTCGGCAGCGCGTGGGTTCTAACGGAAAGCCTAAGCTCGTCTCCCCTGAGGGTTTTCCTAATGTCTCTGTGCCAGGGATTTCTAGGGGGGTTTGCAGGATATCCCAGTGACAGAGGCTGCCTCCCCAAGGCCAGGGAAGGTATTTCTCGGACTTCCCCGAACAGGGAACACCTGTGACTGAAGAGAGATGCGTGGAGTTTTCTCACGAGCTCCCCCACGCACTGACAATGGTTCCGGAATCCTGAGCGTGGGGAGGTTCCACCAACGGTCGGCAGCGCGTGGGTTCTAACGGAAAGCCTAAGCTCGTCTCCCCTGAGGGTTTTCCTAATGTCTCTGCCAGGGAATGCTAGGGGTGTTTGCAGGATATCCCAGTGACAGAGGCTGCCTCCCCAAGGTCAGGGAAGTTATTTCTCGGACTTCCCCGAACAGGGAACACCTGTGACTGAAGAGAGCTGCGTGGAATTGTCTCTGGTGCTCCACCACGCACTGACAATGGTTCCGGAATCCTGAGCGTGGGGAGGTTCCACCAACGGTCGGCAGCACGTGGGTTCTAACGGAAAGCCTAAGCTCGTCTCCCCTGAGAGTTTTCCTAATGTCTCTGTGCCAGGGAATGCTAGGGGGGTTTGCAGGATATCCCAGTGACAGAGGCTGCCTCCCCAAGGTCAGGGAAGGTATTTCTCGGACTTCGCCGAACAGGGAACACCTTTGACTGAAGAGAGCTGCGTGGAGTTGTCTCTCGAGCTCCCCCACGCACTGACAATGGTTCCGGAATCCTGAGCGTGGGGAGGTTCCACCAACGGTCGGCAGCGCGTGGGTTCTAACGGAAAGCCTAAGCTCGTCTCCCCTGAGGGTTTTCCTAATGTCTCTGTGCCAGGGAATTCTAGGGGGGTTTGCAGGATATCCCAGTGACAGAGGCTGCCTCCCCAAGGCCAGGGAAGGTATTTCTCGGACTTCCCCGAACAGGGAACACCTGTGACTGAAGACAGATGCGTGGAGTTTTCTCTCGAGCTCCCCCACGCACTGACAATGGTTCCGGAATCCTGAGCGTGGGGAGGTTCCACCAACGGTCGGAAGCGCGTGGGTTCTAACGGAAAGCCTTAGGTCGTCTCCCCTGAGGGTTTTCCTAATGTCTCTGTGCCAGGGAATGCTAGGGGGTTTGCAGGATATCCCAGTGACAGAGGCTGCCTCCCCAAATTCAGGGAAGTTATTTCTCGGACTTCCTTGAACAGGGAACACCTGTGACTGAAGAGAGCTTCATGGAGTTGTCTCTCGAGCTCCCCCATGCACTGACAATGATTCCGGAATCCTGAGTGTGGGGAGGTTCCACCAACTGTCGGCAGCGCGTGGGTACTAACGGAAAGCCTAAGCTCGTCTCCCCTGAGGGTTTTCCTAATGTGTCTGTGCCAGGGAATGCTAGGGGTGTTTGCAGGATATCCCAGTGACAGAGGCTGCCTCCCCAAGGACAGGGAAGTTATTTCTCGGACTTCCCCGAACAGGGAACACCTGTGACTGAAGAGAGCTGCTTGGAATTGTCTCTGGTGCTCCACCACGCACTGACAATGGTTCCGGAATCCTGAGCGTGGGGAGGTTCCACCAACGGTCGGCAGCGCGTGGGTTCTAACGGAAAGCCTAAGCTCGTCTCCCCTGAGAGTTTTCCTAATGTCTCTGTGCCAGGGAATGCTAGGGGGGTTTGCAGGATATCCCAGTGACAGAGGCTGCCTCCCCAAGGTCAGGGAAGGTATTTCTCGGACTTCCCCGAACAGGGAACACCTTTGACTGAAGAGAGCTGCGTGGAGTTGTCTCTCGAGCTCCCCCACGCACTGACAATGGTTCCGGAATCCTGAGCGTGGGGAGGTTCCACCAACGG
Source organism: Vicugna pacos (assembly GCF_048564905.1). Classification (NCBI taxonomy): domain Eukaryota; kingdom Metazoa; phylum Chordata; class Mammalia; order Artiodactyla; family Camelidae; genus Vicugna; species Vicugna pacos. Next base: position 29,136,068 of record NW_027328721.1, on the reverse strand, counting down.
TCGGCAGCGCGTGGGTTCTAACGGAATGCCTAAGCTCGTCTCCCCTGAGGGTTTTCCTAATGTCTCTGTGCCAGGGAATTCTAGGGGGGTTTGCAGGATATCCCAGTGACAGAGGCTGCCTCCCCAAGGCCAGGGAAGGTATTTCTCTGACTTCCCCGAACAGGGAACACCTGTGACTGAAGAGAGATGCGTGGAGTTATCTCTCGAGCTCCCCCACGCACTGACAATGGTTCCGGAATCCTGAGCGTGGGGAGGTTCCACCAACGGTCGGAAGCACGTGGGTTCTAACGGAAAGCCTAAGCTCGTCTCCCCTGAGGGTTTTCCTAATGTCTCTGTGCCAGGGAATGCTAGGGGTGTTTGCAGGATATCCCAGTGACAGAGGCTGCCTCCCCAAATTCAGGGAAGTTATTTCTCGGACTTCCTTGAACAGGGAACACCTGTGACTGAAGAGAGCTTCATGGAGTTGTCTCTCGAGCTCCCCCATGCACTGACAATGATTCCGGAATCCTGAGTGTGGGGAGGTTGCACCAACTGTCGGCAGCGCGTGGGTACTAACGGAAAGCCTAAGCTCGTCTCCCCTGAGCGTTTTCCTAATGTGTCTGTGCCAGGGAATGCTAGGGGTGTTTGCAGGATATCCCAGTGACAGAGGCTGCCTCCCCAAATTCAGGGAAGTTATTTCTCGGACTTCCTTGAACAGGGAACACCTGTGACTGAAGAGAGCTTCATGGAGTTGTCTCTCGATCTCCCCCATGCACTGACAATGATTCCGGAATCCTGAGTGTGGGGAGGTTCCACCAACGGTCGGCAGCGCGTGGGTTCTAACAGAAAGCCTAAGCTCGTCTCCCCTGAGGGTTTTCCTAATGTCTCTTTGCCAGGGAATGCTAGGGGTGTTTGCAGGATATCCCAGTGAGAGAGGCTGCCTCCCCAAGGTCAGGGAATGTATTTATCGGACTTCCCCGAACAGGGAACACCTGTGATTGAAGAGAGCTGCGTGGAATTTTCTCTCTAGCTCCCCCACGCACTGACAATGTTTCCGGAATCCTGAGCGTGGGGAGGTTCCACCAACGGTCGTCAGCGCGTGAATTCTAACGGAAAGCCTAAGCTCGTCTCCCCTGAGGATATTCCTAATGTCTGTGTGCCAGGGAATTCTAGGGGGTTTTGCAGGACATCCCAGTGACAGAGGCTGCCTCCCCAAAGTCAGGGAAGTTATTTCTCGGACTTCCCCGAAAAGGGAACACCTGTGACTGAAGAGAGCTGCGTGGAGTTTTCTCTCGAGTTACCCACGCTCTGACAATGGTTCCGGAATCCTGAGCGTGGGGAGGTTCCACCAACGGTCGGCAGCGTCTGGGTTCTAACGGAAAGCCTAAGCTCGTCTCCCCTGAGGGTTTTCCTAATGTCTCTGTGCCAGGGAATGCTTGGGGTGTTTGCAGGATATCCCAGTGACAGAGGCTGCCTCCCCAAATTCAGGGAAGGTATTTCTCGGACTTCCCCGAACAGGGAACACCTGTGACTGAAGAGAGCTGCGTGGAGTTGTCTCTCGAGCTCCCCCACTCACTGACAATGGTTCCGGAATCCTGAGCGTGGGGAGGTTCCACCAACGGTCGGCAGCGCGTGGGTTCTAACGGAAAGCCTAAGCTCGCCTCCCCTGAGGGTTTTCCTAATGTCTCTGTGCCAGGGAATGCTAGGGGGGTTTGCAGGATATTCCAGTGACAGAGGCTGCCTCCCCAAGTTCAGGGAAGGTATTTCTCGGATTTCCCCGAACAGGGTACACCTGTGACTGAAAAGAGCTGCGTGGAGTTGTCTCTCGAGCTCCCCCACGCACTGACAATGGTTCCGGAATCCTGAGCGTTTGGAGGTTCCACCAACGGTCGGCAGCGCGTGGGTTCAAACGGAAAGCCTAAGCTCGTCTCCCCTGAGTGTTTTCCTCAGGTCTCTGTGCCAGGGAATTCTAGGGGGGTTTGCAGGATATGCCAGTGACAGAGGCTGCCTCCCCAAGGTCAGGGAAGATATTTCTCGGGCTTCCCCGAACAGGGAACACCTGTGACTGAAGAGAGCTACGTGGAGTTGTCTCTCAAGCTCCCCAACGCACTGACAATGGTTCCGGAATCCTGAGCGTGGGGAGGTTCCACCAACGGTCGGCAGCGTGTGGGTTCTAACGGAAAGCCTAAGCTCGTCTCCCCTGAGGGTTTTCCTAATGTCTCTATCCCAGGGAATGCTAGGGTGTTTGCAGGATATCCCAGTGACAGAGGCTGCCTCCCCAAGGTCAGGGAAGGTATTTCTCGGACTTCCCCGAAAAGGGAACACCTGTGACAGAAGAGAGCTGCGTGGAGTTGTCTCTCGAGCTCCCCCACGCACTGACATTGGTTCCGGAATCCTGAGTGTGTGGAGGTTCCACCAACGGTCGGCAGCGCGTGGGTTCTAACGGAAAGCCTAAGCTCGTCTCCCCTGAGTGTTTTCCTAATGTCTCTGTGCCAGGGAATGCTAGGGGGGTTTGCAGGATATCCCAGTGACAGAGGCTGCCTCCCCAAGGTCAGGGAAGATATTTCTCGGACTTCCCCGAACAGGGAACACCTGTGACTGAAGAGAGCTGCGTGGAGTTGTCTCTCGATCTCCCCAACGCACTGAAAATGTTTCCGGAATCCTGAGCGTGGGGAGGTTCCACCAACGGTCGGCAGCGCGTGGGTTCTAACAGAAAGCCTAAGCTCGTCTCCCCTGAGGGTTTTCCTCATGTCTCTGTGCCAGGGAATGCTAGGGGGGTTTGCAGGAAATCCCACTGACAGAGGCTGCCTCTCCAAGGTCAGGGAAGGTCTTTCTCGGACTTCCCCGAACAGGGAACACCTGTGACTGAAGAGAGCTGCGTGGAGTTGTCTCTCGAGCTCCCCCACGCACTGACAATGTTTCCGGAATCCTGAGCGTGGGGAGGTTTCACCAACGGTCGGCAGCGCGTGGGTTCTAACGGAAAGCCTAAGCTCGTCTCCCCTGAAGGTTTCCCTAATGTCTCTGTGCCAGGGAATGCTTGGGGGGTTTGCAGGATATCCCAGTGACAGAGGCTGCCTCCACAAGTTCAGGGAAGTTATTTCTCGGACTTCCCCGAACAGGGAACACCTGTTACTTAAGAGAGCTACGTGGATTTGTCTATCGAGCTCCCCCACGCACTGACACTGGTTCCGGAATCCTGAGGGTGGGGAGGTTCCACCAAAGGTCGGCAGCGCGTGTGTTCTAACGGAAAGACTAAGCTCGTCTCCCCTGAGAGTTTTCCTAATATCTCTGTGCCAGGGAATGCTAGGGGGGTTTGCAGGATATCCCAGTGACAGAGGCTGCATCCCCAAGGTCAGGGAAGGTACTTCTCGGACTTCCCCGAACAGGGAACACCTGTGACTGAAGAGAGCTACGTGGAGTTGTCTCTCGAGCTCCCCCACGCACTGAAAATGGTTCCGGAATCCTCAGCGTGGGGAGGTTCCTCCAACGGTCGGCAGCGCTTGGGTTCTAACGGAATGCCTAAGCTCATCTCCCCTGAGGTTTTTCCTAATATCTCTGTGCCAGGGAATGCTAGGGGGGTTTGCAGGATATCCCAGTGACAGAGGCTGCCTCCCCAAAATCAGGGAAGGTATTTCTCGGACTTCCCCGAACAGGGAACACCTGTGACTGAAGAGAGCTGCGTGGAGTTGTCTCTTGAGCTCCCCCACGCACTGACAATGGTTCCGGAATCCTGAGCTTGGGGAGGTTCCACCAACGGTCGGCAGCGCTTGGGTTCTAACGGAAAGCCTAAGCTCGTCTCCCCTGATGGTTTTCCTAATGTCTCTGTGCCAGGGAATGCTAGGGGGTTTTGCAGGATATCCCAGTGACAGAGGATGCCTCCCCAAGGTCAGGGAAGTTATTTCTCGGGCTTCCCCGAACAGGGAACACCTCTGACTGAAGAGATGTGCGTGGATTTGTCTCTCGAGCTCCCCCACGCACTGACAATTTTTTCGGAATCATGAGCGTCGGGAGGTTCCACCAACGGTCGGCAGCGCGTGGGTTCTAACGGAATGCCTAAGCTCATCTCCCCTGAGGTTTTTCCTAATATCTCTGTGCCAGGGAATGCTAGGGGGTTTTGCAGGATATCCCAGTGGCCGAGGTTGCCTCCCCAAGGTCAGGGAAGGTGTTTCTCGGACTTCCCCAAACAGGGAACACCTGTGACTGAAGAGAGCTTCGGGAAGTTGTCTCTCGAACTCCCCCACGCACTGACAATGTTTCCGGAATCCTGAGCGTGGGGAGGTTCCAACAACGGGCGGCAGCCTGTGGGTTCTAACGGAAAGCCTAATCTCGTCTCCCCTGAGGGTTTTCCTAATGTCTCTGTGCCAGGGAATGCTACGGGGGTTTGCAGGTTATCCCAGTGACAGAGGCTGCCTCCCCAAGGTCAGGGAAAGTACTTCTCGGTCTTCCCCGAACAGGGAACACCTGTGAATGAAGAGAGCTGCGTGGAGTTGTCTCTCGAGCTCCCCCACGCACTGACAAAGGTTCCGGATTCCTGAGCGTGGGGAGGTTCCACCAACGGTCGGCAGCGCGTTGGTTCAAACGGAATGCCTAAGCTAGTCTCCCCTGAGCGTTTTCCTAATGTCTCCGTGCCAGGGAATGCTAGGGGGGTTTGCAGGATATCCCAGTGACAGAGGCTGCCTCCCCAAGGTCAGGGAAGGTATTTCTCGGACTTCCCCGAACAGGGAACACCTGTGACTGAAGAGAGCTGCGTGGAGTTGTCTCTCGAGCTCCCCCACGCACTAACAATGCTTCCGGAATCATGAGCGTGTGGAGGTCCACCAACGGTCGGCAGCGCGTGTGTACTAATGGAATGCTTATGCTCGTCTCCCCTGAGAATTTTCCTAATGTCTCTGTGCCAGGGAATGCTAGGTTGGTTTGCAGGATATCCCAGTGACAGAGGCTGCCTCCCCAAGTTCAGGGAAGGTATTTCTCGGACTTCCCCGTAAAGGGAACACCTGTGACTTAAGAGAGCTGCGTGGAGTTGTCTCTCGAGCTCCTCCACGCACTGACAATGGTTCCGGAATCCTAAGCGTGGGGAGGTTCCACCAACGGTCGGCAGCGCGTGGATTCTAACGGAAAGCCTAAGCTCGTCTCCCCTGAGGGTTTTCCTAAATTCTCTGTGCCAGGGAATGCTAGGGGGGTTTGCAGGATATCCCAGTGGCAGAGGCTGCCTCCCCAAGGTCAGGGAAGGTATTTCTCGGACTTCCCCAAACAGGGAACACCTGTGACTGAAGAGAGCTGCGTGGAGTTGTCTCTCGAGCTCCCCCACGCACTGACAATGGTTCCGGAATCCTGAGCGTTTGGAGGTTCCACCAACGGTCGGCAGCGCGTGGGTTCTAACGGAATGCATAAGCTCGTCTCCCCTGAGGGTTTTCCTCATGTCTCTGTGCCAGGGAATGCTAGGGGGATTTGCAGGAAATCCCACTGACAGAGGATGCCTCTCCAAGGTCAGGGAAGGTCTTTCTCGGACTTCCCCGAACAGGGAACACCTGTGACTGAAGAGAGCTGCGTGGAGTTTTCTCTCGAGCTCCCCCACGCACTGACAATGTTTCCGGAATCCTGAGCGTGGGGAGGTTTCACCAACGGTCGGCAGCGCGTGGGTTCTAACGGAAAGCCTAAGCTCGTCTCCCCTGAAGGTTTCCCTAATGTCTCTGTGCCAGGAAATGCTTGGGGGGTTTGCAGGATATCCCAGTGACAGAGGCTGCCTCCCCAAGTTCAGGGAAGTTATTTCTCGGACTTCCCCGAACAGGGAACACCTGTTACTTAAGAGAGCTACGTGGAGTTGTCTATCGAGCTCCCCCACGCACTGACACTGGTTCCGGAATCCTGAGGGTGGGGAGGTTCCACCAACGGTCGGCAGCGCGTGGGTTCTAACGGAAAGCCTAAGCTCGTCTCCCCTGAGAGTTTTCCTTATGTCTCTGTGCCAGGGAATGCTAGGGGGGTTTGCAGGATATCCCAGTGACAGAGGCTGCCTCCCCAAAGTCAGGGAAGGTATTTCTCGGACTTCCCCGAACAGGGAACACCTGTGACTGAAGAGAGCTGCGTGGAGTTGTCTCTTGAGCTCCCCCACGCACTGACAATGTTTCCGGAATCCTGAGCTTGGGGAGGTTCCACCAACGGTCGGCAGCGCTTGGGTTCTAACGGAAAGCCTAAGCTCGTCTCCCCTGTTGGTTTTCCTAATGTCTCTGTGCCAGGGAATGCTAGGGGGTTTTGCAGGATATCCCAGTGACAGAGGATGCCTCCCCAAGGTCAGGGAAGTTATTTCTCAGGCTTCCCCGAACAGGGAACACCTGTGACTGAAGAGATGTGCGTGGAGTTGTCTCTCGAGCTCCCCCACGCACTGACAATTTTTCCGGAATCCTGAGCATGCGGAAGTTCCACCAACGGTCGGCAGCGCGTGGGTTCTAACGGAATGCCTAAGCTCGTCTCTCCTGAGTGTTTTCCTAATGTCTCTGTGCCAGGGAATGCTAGGGGTGTTTGCAGGATATCCCAGTGAAAGAGGCTGCCTCCCCAAGTTCAGGGAAGGTATTTCTCGGACTTCCCCGAATAGGGAACACCTGTGACTGAAGAGCGCTGCGTGGAATTGTCTCTCGAGGTCCCACAAGCACTGACAATGGATCCGGATTCCTGAGCGTGGGGAGGTTCCACCAACGGTCGGCAGCGCGTGGGTTCTAACGGAAATCCTAAGCTCGTCTCCCCTGAGGGTTTTTCTAATGTCTCTGTGCCAGGGAAAGCTAGGGGGGTTTGCAGGACATCCCAGTGTCAGAGGCTGCCTCCCCAATGTTAGCGAAGTTATTTCTCGGACTTACCCGTACAGGGAACACCTGTGACTGAAGACAGCTACGTGGATTTGTCTCACAAGCTCCCCCACGCACTGACAATGGTTCCGGAATCCTGAGCGTGGGGAGGTTCCACCAACGGTCGGCAGCGCGTGGGTTTTAACGGAAAGCCTAAGCTCGTCTTCCCTGAGGGTTTTCCTAATGTCTCTTTGCCAGGGAATGCTAGGGGGGTTTGCAGGATATCCCAGTGAAAGAGGCTGCCTCCCCAAGGTCAGGGAAGATATTTTTCGGACTTCCCCTAACAGGGAACACCTGTCACTGAAGAGAGCTGCGTGGAGTTGTCTCTCGAGCTCCCCCACGCACTGACAATGGTTCCGGAATCCTGAGCGTGGGAGGTTCCACCAACGGTCGGCAGCGTGTGGGTTCTGACGGAAAACCTAAGCTCGTCTCCCGGAGGGTTTTCCTAATGTCTCTGAGTCAGGGAATGCTAGTGGGGTTTGCAGGATATCCCAGTGACAGAGGCTGCCTCCCCAAAGTCAGGGAAGTTCTTTCTCCGACTTACCCGAACAGGGAACACCTGTGAATGAAGAGACCTGCGTGGAATTGTCTCTCGAGCTCCCCCACGCACTGACAATTTTTCCGGAATCCTGAATGTGGGGAGGTTCCACCAACGGTCGTCAGGGCGTGGGTTCTAACGGAAAGCCAAAGCTCGACTCCCCTGTGTGTTTTCCTAATGTCTCTGTGCCAGGGAATGCTAGGGGGGTTTGCAGGATATCCCAGTGACAGAGGCTGCCTCCCCAAGTTCAGGGAATGTATTTCTCGGACTTCCCCGAACAGGGAACACCTGTGAATTAAGAGAGATGCCTGGAGTTGTCTCTCGAGCTCCCCCACGCACTGACAATGGTTCCGGAATCCTGAGCGTGGGGAGGTTCCACCAACGGTCGGCAGCGCGTGGGTTCAAACGGAAAGCCTAAGCTCGTCTCCCCAAAGGGTTTTCCTAATGTCTCTGTGCCAGGGAATGCTAGGGGGGTTTGCAGGATATCCCAGTGACAGAGGCTGCTTCCCCAAGGTCAGGGAAGGTATTTCTCGGACTTCCCCGAACAGGGAACACCTGTGATTGAAGAGAGATTCCTGGAGTTTCTCTCGAGGTCCCCCACGCACTGACAATGGTTCCGGAATCCTGAGCGTGGGGAGGTTCCACCAACGGTCGGCAGCGCGTGGGTTCAAACGGAAAGCCTAAGCTCGTCTCCCCAAAGGGTTTTCCTAATGTCTCTGTGCCAGGGAATGCTAGGGGGGTTTGCAGGATATCCCAGTGACAGAGGCTGCCTCCCCAAGGTCAGGGAAGTTATTTCTCGGACATCCCCGGACATGGAACACCTGTGACTGAAGAGAGCTGCGTGGAGTTGTCTCTCGAGCTCCCCCACGCACTGACAATGGTTCCGGAATCCTGAGCGTGGTAGGTTCCACCAACGGTCCGTAGCGCGTGGGTTCTAACGGAAAGCCTAAGCTCGTCTCCCCTGAGGGTTTTCCTAATGGCTCTGTGCCAGGGAATGCTAGGGGGGTTTGCAGGATATCCCAGTGACAGAGGCTGCTTCCCCAAGTTCAGGGAAGGTATTTCTCGGACTTCCCCGAACAGGGAACACCTGTGATTGAAGAGAGATTCCTGGAGTTTCTCTCGAGGTCCCCCACGCACTGACAATGTTTCCGGAATCCTGAGCGTGGGGAGGTTCAAACAACGGTCGGCAGCGCGTGGGTTCTAACGGAAAGCCTAAGCTCGTCTCCCCTGAGGGTTTTCCTAATGTCTCTGTGCCAGGGAATACTAGGGGGGTTTGCAGGATATCCCAGTGACAGAGGCTGCCTCCCCAAGGTCACGGAAGGTATTTCTCGGACTTCCCCGAACAGGGAACACCTGTGACTGAAGAGAGCTGCATGGAAATATCTCTCGAGTTCCCCCACGCACTGACAATGGTTCCGGAATCCTGAGCGTGGGGAGGTTCCACCAACGGTCGGCAGCGCGTGGGTTCTAACGGAAATCCTAAGCTCGTCTCCCCTGAGAGTTTTCCTAATGTCTCTGTGCCAGGGAAAACTAGGGGCGTTTGCAGGATATCCCAGGGACGAGGCTGCATCCCCAAGGTCAGGGAAGGTATTTCTCGGACTTCCCCGAACAGGGAACACCTGTGACTGAAGAGAGCTGCGTGGAGTTGTCTCTCGAACGCAACCACGGACTGACAATGGTTCCGGAATCCTGAGCGTGGGGAGGTTCCAACAACGGTCGGCAGCCTGTGGGTTCTAACGGAAAGCCTAATCTCGTCTCCCCTGAGGGTTTTCCTAATGTCTCTGTGCCAGGGAATGCTACGGGGGTTTGCAGGTTATCCCAGTGACAGAGGCTGCCTACCCAAGGTCAGGGAATTTACTTTTCGGACTTCCCAGAACAGGGAACACCTGTGACTTAAGAGAGCTGCGTGGAGTTGTCTCTCGTGCTCACCCACGCACTGACAATGGTCCCGGAATCCTGAGCGTGGGGAGGTTCCACCAACGGTCGGCAGCGCGTGGGTTCTAACGGAATGCTTAAGCTCGTCTCCCCTGAGGGTTTCCTAATATCTCTGTGCCAGGGAATGCTAGGGGTGATTTCAGGATATCCCAGTGACAGAGGCTGCCTCCCCAAGGTCAGGGAAGGTATTTCTCGGACTTCCCCGAACAGGGAACACCTGTGGCTGAAGAGAGCTGCGTGGAGTTGTCTCTCGAGCTCCCCCACGCACTGACAATGGTTCCGGAATCCTGAGCGTGGAGAGGTTCCACCAACGGTCGGCAGCGCGTGGGTTCTAACGGAAAGCCTAAGATCGTCTCCCCTGAGGATTTTCCTAATGTCTCTGTGCCAGGGAATGCTAGGGGTGTTTGCAGGATATCCCAGTGACAGAGGCTGCCTCCCCAAATTCAGTGAATTTATTTCTCGGACTTCCCCGAACAGGGAACACCTGTGACTGAAGAGAGCTGCGTGGAGTTGTCTCTCGAGCTCCCCCACGCACTGACAAAGTTTCCGGAATCCTGAGCGTGGGGAGGTTCCACTATCGGTCGGCAGCGCGTGGCTTCTAACGGAATGCCTAAGCTCGTCTCCCCTGAGGGTTTTCCTAATGTCTCTGTGCCAGGGAATGCTAGGGGGGTTTGCAGGATATCCCAGTGACAGAGGCTTCCTCCCCAAGGTCAGGGAAGTTATTACACGGACTTCCCCGAACAGGGAACACCTATGACTGAAGAGAGCTGCGTGGAGTTGTCTCTCGAGCCCCCCACGCACTGACAATGGTTCCGGAATCCTGAGCGTGGGGAGGTTCCACCAACGGTCGGCAGCGCGTTAGTTCTAACGGAAAGCCTAAGCTCGTCTCCCCTGAGAGTTTTCCTAATATCTCTGTGCCAGGGAATCCTAGGGGGGTTTGCAGGATATCCCAGTGACAGAGGCTGCCTCCCCAAGGTCAGGGAAGGTACTTCTCGGTCTTCCCCGAACAGGGAAATCCTGTGAATGAAGAGAGCTGCGTGGAGTTGTCTCTCGAGCTCCCCCACGCACTGACAAAGGTTCCGGATTCCTGAGCGTGGGGAGGTTCCACCAACGGTCGGCAGCGCGTTGGTTCAAACGGAAGGCCTAAGCTCGTCTCCCCTGATGGTTTTCCTAATGTCTCTGTGTCAGGGAATGCTAGGGGGATTTGCAGGATATCCCGGTGACAGAGGATGCCTCCCCAAGGTCAGGGAAGGTATTTCTCGGACTTCCCCGAATAGGAAACACCTGTGACTGAAGAGATCTGCGTGGAGTTGTCTCTCGAGCTCCCCCACGCACTGACAATTGTTCCGGAATCCTGAGCGTGCGGAGGTTCCACCAACGGTCGGCAGCGCGTGAGTTCTAACGGAAAGCCTAAGCTCGTCTCCCCTGAGGTTTTCCCTAATATCTCTGTGCCAGGGAATGTTAGGGGGATTTGCAGGATTTCCCAGTGACAGAGGCTGCCTCCCCAAGGTCAGGGAAGGTTTTACACGAACTTCCCAGAACAGGAAACACCTGTGACTGAAGAGAGCTGCGTGGAGTTGTCTCTCGAGCTCCCCCACGCACTGACAATGGTTCCGGAATCCTTAGCGTGGGCAGGTTCCACCAACGGTTGGCAGCGCGTGGGTTCTAACGGAAATACTAAGCTCGTCTCCCCTGAGGGTTTTCCTAATGTCTCTGTGCCAGGGAATGCTAGGGGGGTTTGCAGGATATCCCAGTGACAGAGGCTGCCTCCCCATGGTCGGGGAAGTTATTTCTCGGACTTCCCCGAACAGGGAACACCTGTGACTGAAGAGAGCTGCGTGGAGTTGTCTCTCGATATCCCCCACGCACTGACAATGGTTCCGGAATCCTGAGCGTGGGGAGGCTCCACCAACGGTCGGCAGCGCGTGGGTTCTAACTGAAAGCCTAAGCTCGACTCCCCTGAGGGTTTTCCTAATTTCTCTGTGCCAGGGAATGCTAGGGGTGTTTGCAGGATATCCCAGTGGCAGAGGCTGCATCCCCAAGGTCAGGGAAGGTATTTCTCGGACTTCCCCGTACAGGGAACACCTGTGACTGAAGAGAGCTGCGTGGAGTTGTCTCTCGAGCTCCCCCACGCACTGACAATGGTTCCGGAATCCTGAGCGTGGGGAGGTTCCACCAACGGTCGGCAGCGCGTGGGTTCTAACGGAATGCCTAAGCTCGTCTCCCCTGAGGGTTTTCCTAATGTCTCTCTGCCAGGGAATGCTAGGGGCGTTTGTAGGATATCCCAGTGACAGAGGCTGCCTCCCCAAGTTCAGGGAAGTTATTTCTCGGACTTCCCCGAACAGGGAACACCTGTGACTGAAGAGAGCTGCGTGGAGTTGTCTCTTGACCTCCCCCAAGCACTGAGAATGTTTTCAGAATCCTGAGCGTGTGGAGGTTCCACCAACGGTCGGCAGCGCGTGGGTTATAACGGAAAGCCTAAGCTTGTGTCCCCTGAGGGTTTTCCTAATGTCTCTGTGCCAGGGAATGCTTGGGGGGTTTGCAGGATATCCCAGTGACAGAGGCTGCATCCCCAAGGTAAGGGAAGGTATTTCTCGGACTTCCCCGAACAGGGAACACCTGTGAATTAAGAGAGATGCCTGGAGTTGTCTCTCGAGCTCCCCCACGCACTGACAATGGTTCCGGAATCCTGAGCGTGGGGAGGTTCCACCAACGGTCGGCAGCGCGTGGGTTCAAACGGAAAGCCTAAGCTCGTCTCCCCAAAGGGTTTTCCTAATGTCTCTGTGCCAGGGAATGCTAGGGGGGTTTGCAGGATATCCCAGTGACAGAGGCTGCCTCCCCAAGGTCAGGGAAGTTATTTCTCGGACATCCCCGGACATGGAACACCTGTGACTGAAGAGAGCTGCGTGGAGTTGTCTCTCGAGCTCCCCCACGCACTGACAATGGTTCCGGAATCCTGAGCGTGGTAGGTTCCACCAACGGTCCGTAGCGCGTGGGTTCTAACGGAAAGCCTAAGCTCGTCTCCCCTGAGGGTTTTCCTAATGTCTCTGTGCCAGGGAATGCTAGGGGGGTTTGCAGGATATCCCAGTGACAGAGGCTGCTTCCCCAAGGTCAGGGAAGGTATTTCTCGGACTTCCCCGAACAGGGAACACCTGTGATTGAAGAGAGATTCCTGGAGTTTCTCTCGAGGTCCCCCACGCACTGACAATGTTTCCGGAATCCTGAGCGTGGGGAGGTTCAAACAACGGTCGGCAGCGCGTGGGTTCTAACGGAAAGCCTAAGCTCGTCTCCCCTGAGGGTTTTCCTAATGTCTCTGTGCCAGGGAATACTAGGGGGGTTTGCAGGATATCCCAGTGACAGAGGCTGCCTCCCCAAGGTCACGGAAGGTATTTCTCGGACTTCCCCGAACAGGGAACACCTGTGACTGAAGAGAGCTGCATGGAAATATCTCTCGAGTTCCCCCACGCACTGACAATGGTTCCGGAATCCTGAGCGTGGGGAGGTTCCACCAACGGTCGGCAGCGCGTGGGTTCTAACGGAAATCCTAAGCTCGTCTCCCCTGAGAGTTTTCCTAATGTCTCTGTGCCAGGGAAAACTAGGTGCGTTTGCAGGATATCCCAGGGACGAGGCTGCATCCCCAAGGTCAGGGAAGGTATTTCTCGGACTTCCCCGAACAGGGAACACCTGTGACTGAAGAGAGCTGCGTGGAGTTGTCTCTCGAACTCAACCACGGACTGACAATGGTTCCGGAATCCTGAGCGTGGGGAGGTTCCAACAACGGTCGGCAGCCTGTGGGTTCTAACGGAAAGCCTAATCTCGTCTCCCCTGAGGGTTTTCCTAATGTCTCTGTGCCAGGGAATGCTAGGGGTGTTTGCAGGATATCCCAGTGACAGAGGCTGCCTCCCCAAATTCAGTGAATTTATTTCTCGGACTTCCCCGAACAGGGAACACCTGTGACTGAAGAGAGCTGCGTGGAGTTGTCTCTCGAGCTCCCCCACGCACTGACAAAGTTTCCGGAATCCTGAGCGTGGGGAGGTTCCACTATCGGTCGGCAGCGCGTGGCTTCTAACGGAATGCCTAAGCTCGTCTCCCCTGAGGGTTTTCCTAATGTCTCTGTGCCAGGGAATGCTAGGGGGGTTTGCAGGATATCCCAGTGACAGAGGCTTCCTCCCCAAGGTCAGGGAAGGTATTACACGGACTTCCCCGAACAGGGAACACCTATGACTGAAGAGAGCTGCGTGGAGTTGTCTCTCGAGCCCCCCACGCACTGACAATGGTTCCGGAATCCTGAGCGTGGGGAGGTTCCACCAACGGTCGGCAGCGCGTTAGTTCTAACGGAAAGCCTAAGCTCGTCTCCCCTGAGAGTTTTCCTAATATCTCTGTGCCAGGGAATCCTAGGGGGGTTTGCAGGATATCCCAGTGACAGAGGCTGCCTCCCCAAGGTCAGGGAAGGTACTTCTCGGTCTTCCCCGAACAGGGAAATCCTGTGAATGAAGAGAGCTGCGTGGAGTTGTCTCTCGAGCTCCCCCACGCACTGACAAAGGTTCCGGATTCCTGAGCGTGGGGAGGTTCCACCAACGGTCGGCAGCGCGTTGGTTCAAACGGAAGGCCTAAGCTCGTCTCCCCTGATGGTTTTCCTAATGTCTCTGTGTCAGGGAATGCTAGGGGGATTTGCAGGATATCCCGGTGACAGAGGATGCCTCCCCAAGGTCAGGGAAGGTATTTCTCGGACTTCCCCGAATAGGAAACACCTGTGACTGAAGAGATCTGCGTGGAGTTGTCTCTCGAGCTCCCCCACGCACTGACAATTGTTCCGGAATCCTGAGCGTGCGGAGGTTCCACCAACGGTCGGCAGCGCGTGAGTTCTAACGGAAAGCCTAAGCTCGTCTCCCCTGAGGTTTTCCCTAATATCTCTGTGCCAGGGAATGTTAGGGGGATTTGCAGGATTTCCCAGTGACAGAGGCTGCCTCCCCAAGGTCAGGGAAGGTTTTACACGAACTTCCCAGAACAGGAAACACCTGTGACTGAAGAGAGCTGCGTGGAGTTGTCTCTCGAGCTCCCCCACGCACTGACAATGGTTCCGGAATCCTTAGCGTGGGCAGGTTCCACCAACGGTTGGCAGCGCGTGGGTTCTAACGGAAATACTAAGCTCGTCTCCCCTGAGGGTTTTCCTAATGTCTCTGTGCCAGGGAATGCTAGGGGGGTTTGCAGGATATCCCAGTGACAGAGGCTGCCTCCCCATGGTCGGGGAAGTTATTTCTCGGACTTCCCCGAACAGGGAACACCTGTGACTGAAGAGAGCTGCGTGGAGTTGTCTCTCGATCTCCCCCACGCACTGACAATGGTTCCGGAATCCTGAGCGTGGGGAGGCTCCACCAACGGTCGGCAGCGCGTGGGTTCTAACTGAAAGCCTAAGCTCGACTCCCCTGAGGGTTTTCCTAATTTCTCTGTGCCAGGGAATGCTAGGGGTGTTTGCAGGATATCCCAGTGGCAGAGGCTGCATCCCCAAGGTCAGGGAAGGTATTTCTCGGACTTCCCCGTACAGGGAACACCTGTGACTGAAGAGAGCTGCGTGGAGTTGTCTCTCGAGCTCCCCCACGCACTGACAATGGTTCCGGAATCCTGAGCGTGGGGAGGTTCCACCAACGGTCGGCAGCGCGTGGGTTCTAACGGAATGCCTAAGCT